>NC_053397.1:137296533-137613706 GCF_905171765.1 Bufo bufo
TAGCAGCCATCAGAGCACACCCAGACATTAATGGATTTGATGATGGCACCCGGACATACACAACACGGCGGCATACGCTGATGATATTTTATTAATTCTGACTAATCCATCCTCCGCTTTCCCTGCTCTTCAATCGTTGCTTCAGGAATATGGACAAATTTCTAATTTTTAATTTAATACCACTAAATCGGAGGCCTTGGGTTTTAATTTGCATAGTAAGGAGACCGAACTACTTCAAACACTTTATCCATACCATTGGCCCAAATCTCACATCACATATCTCGGCCTGAAGATCAGCTCTACATGGAAAGACCTGTATGCACTGAATTACGCCCCCATTCTATCAAAATTCAAACTGACCTTAGACTCGTGGGCCCTACCATTCTTATCATGGATGGGTCGCAAGAATCTTATAAAATCCATACTCCTCCCTAAACTACTATATCTTTTTCAAACCCTCCCCATTTCACAATTTTTCACAAACATCAGGAGACTGATTAGCAACTATCTCTGGTGAGGCAGCCGACCCAGATTGAGCCCCAACCTGTTAGTTCAACACAAACTGAGAGGGGGAATGTCCCTACCTGATTGGAGACTTTATTATAACACAGTACATTTATCCAGGGTGGTACATTGGTTGCGTGAAGGAGACAAAAAACTTGGTTTTTCATTGGAGACATACCTAGCTAAATTTCCGTTAAGATCTCTCCTATGGCAAAATGAAAACGAAAACTACAAACCTCCCAGCCAACTCTCCTCGAACGCCATCACTCAAACCACCTTAAAAATTTGGAACATATATAAAAAAAACATTAGCCCATTCTCTCTCCTCTGATGTCAATAGCTGACACCTTATACTTACACCTGCCAAAATTCAAAGGAATTAGACTCAACCTTCAAGAATTACAAAATATATGCCTTATAAACTTCTTCAATAATGACTCTGCAGAAGACCCACTAGAAAGCGTTTCCCTTCAATACATACAAAGAATGCATAAAACTAAACTTATAGCTCCTTACATACGTCACGCTGGTGCCCCAAGAGCTCTCACCTCCTTTGAAGAATTGATCTCCTTTAAAAACCCACCGCCACACCTCCTCTCAAAAGTTTATGCCATACTGAAATCTATAAGATCTTCCACAGATAGAAACTATATTTCAGACTGGGGTAAGGATCTGACAACCACATGGACTCCTCATAAAATCAAACAGATTTACAGGAAATCTCATGGCATCTCACGTTGTATCCGACTACAAGAAAACTCTTTTAAGCTTGTCTCTAGGTGGTATCCTACCCCAGTAAGGCTTAAACAAATGGGATGCCTTGACCTAGACACATGCTGGAAGTGCAACTCTGCACAAGGCACATACTTACATATGTGGTGGTCATGTCCTGTATTAACTCCCTTCTGCTCAGCGGTATTGAACCAGACCAAACAAATATGCTCTTTGACCTCAGATCCCACCTCAGCCTCCATCCTCCTCAACATTAGACTTGAAGGTATCCCCCCCCACCCCCCCCCCCCCAGAAAAGCATCCTTTTCCAACACCTCATGGCCGCTGCAAAATGACTAATCCCACAACAGTGGAACCAACAGAAAGCCCCTAACATAGCTCAATGGTTACAAAAAGTTAATTTCATCTTCCTGATGGAAGAACTATCAGCGTGGGAACTACGCTCTATTAAACAAAGTCCCTTTTAGAGACCCTCGGGATATTTATATTAGTGCAACAATGGTCTTTGAGACCTAGAATCCCTATAGGGGTCCCTAACTAAAGTTAAAATTATATCTTTATTGATTAATTAAAAAAAAATATTGTTTTGCAAACACACACTCTAAAGAAGAAAAATCATTTAAAATTATCAGTGTCTAGTGTCATATGGGATTATTACGGTTGGAGTAGTGTAATCACATTCACAATTGTTTTGTCAGGGTCCCTTGATTGGTGTATCTCATCCCACCTTTTCCATATAGGATGGTATTCACACTGGCAATTTATTGTGTTGGTTTTTGTCATGTAATTACATGCGGAGCACTAGTGGAGGTGTCACTATCACTATTTGTCCCCTGTGCTCAGGGTGACCATACAGCTGACAATGTTGCTGTCCTTATATTAGTTGTAGCTACTTGTCTCTACCGCAGGGCTACCTCTAACTCCCTAGTCTCTCTCTCAGCTGTCTCCCTACTCTCTCTCTCTACTAAGGCTGCGCTAAATACTCTATTACTATTCATAGAGGTCTCAGTGACGCTGTGAATACCTGTTTCCCTCACTCAGACACTCTCCTTTGTGCTACGCTGCTGCTACAGTGTGCTTTTATCAGTTACTCCCTGCAACTAGACGCTGTTTAAAATGTATCACACTATACCACCCCTCCCGACATGTTTCGCCACATGCTGTGGCTTCGTCAGGGGATGTGGGGTATATGTGTGCGCGCACTCACTATGACCTTCCTTTATGCTTTTACAGGTCCCGCCCACCTGTCAAGACTCTCACTTGCGACCAATCACAGTCGCTTCCTCCGGTCAAATCCACTATGCGCAGACTGGACCCGTCCGCAGACGTGTATCCTGTGCGCTCCCCTCTTCCTCCTCGTCACCTGTGACGCCAGGTAAACAAAACATGTTGCATGAATGGGAGGGGAGTTGCGGTCTATCTATGAGGGATGCGATCGTCACGAATCTCCACCCCCTCTACTCATCGCACCCCCTCCTCCTCCTCAATCGAGCTTTAACCCATTCATGCCGCCCAGTTACGTCAGTCTACCCATATTGTATATTATCCTACACATTTTGTACATTATTCATCTCTAGGTAGAGGCATACATCAAAGGGGGCTTGTGATGTCATTTGTGGTTGGGGAGAGATCTAAAAAAAAATTTTACATTTTTTATCAGAGTTGCCAGGGTATAGTCCATCCACCATACTTTGTACTGTTCTATGGAAGTGACACTGTGACTGGCCTTCTTTTTTAGCTATGTGACTATCCTACGGTTGTGCGGCGGTACCAATCTCTAATTAAGCTGAGGTCTATAGTAATATTCCTTCTAGTTTGTTGTTTTGCTGTAATATTTTTTACTTTTGCTTTTTGTGCTTTCTTATTGTGCTATGTTAGATTTATATGAAGGCCGTATATGAGAAACCCTCATTTAGGCCACCTGGACTCAGGGTCTGTAATTTGTATATCCATCTGGCCTCTTCCTGCAGAAGTTTTACATCTAGGTTACCTCTTCTTGGTCCCAGAGTTTTTTTCTCCAGTCCCCAGAATTTTAGGACCTCCGGATTTCCACCATGGTCATATGTTATATGCCTATATAGTGACGTGTCTTTACCCGTGTTTATGGCACTTATGTGACCAGATATTCTGCGCCTCAGCTCCTGTGTAGTTTTGCCCACATATAATTTGGGACAATTGCATGAGGCGATGTAAATAATGCCACTGCTCCGACAGTTGAAGAACTCTCTGATCACATATTCACGTTCATCTATGGGTTTTTTAAATTTTTCTACTCTAGGTAAATATTTACAAAAGGTGCAACCTCCGCAAGGGAAAGAGCCAGTAATACTGGATTTTAACCAACTCGTATTTATCGTCTGTCTTTCAGGAAGGAAGCTATGAACAAGCTTGTCCATAAGATTTGGTCCTCTCCTGTATGTGACGCTGGGATATGATGGTAGTACAGCTCTCAATTGTTCATCGCTGGTAAGTACCTTCCAATGCTTCTTTAGAATCTTCATCACCTGTTGATTGCCACAATCATAGGTCCCTATGCACCTAATCCTTTTATCTTTTCCTTCTTTCCTCTGATTAGCTTTGTAATCCTGAGCTATTAATTCATCCCTATTTATGCTTTTGACACGGTTAAATGCCTTTTTTAGGCATTTTCGTGGGTAACCCCTGCTCCTAAATCGATTATAGAGCTCATCAGCCTCTTTCTTAAATGTCTCTTCCGTGGCGCAGTTCCTTCTGGCTCTCAAGTACTGCCCCACTGGTATTCCTTTCCTCAATGCCCAAAGACTATTTGTTGAGGTGGGTTTTCGGAATATTTGCGTTAGGATTTGCCCATCCATGTCCTTCTGGATCAACAGATCCAAAAAGCATATTTGACTAGGGTGGATTTTGAAAGTGAAGTGCATGCCTATTTCATTGTGGTTTAACCTATCAACAAAGGTGACAAACTCCCATTCCTCCCCCTCCCAAAATAACTGAACATCGTCGATGAATCGACCCCAAAATAAAACGTGACTAGTGAATTGTGCCATACTGTCAATAAAAACAATAGTGTCTTCCCACCACCCCAAAAACAAATTAGCAAAAGTCGGTGCACATGGAGTCCCCATCGCGGTACCCTTCATCTGTTGATAGAAGGCACCGTTACAGAGGAAATAATTGTGAGTTAGAATAAATCTTAATAAAGATAAAATAAATTCGTTGTGCTCGTGGAAATTAGTGCTCTTGGTGTCCAGAAAGTGCTTTGTGGCCTGAATGCCCAGCTCATGATCTATATTACTGTAGAGAGCTTCCACATCTAAGCTCGCCAGGAATGTGGATGAAGATAAAGAGATTCCCCTAATTCTTGTTAATACATCAGTCGTATCTTTGATATACGAAGGGAGAGATGACACAAAAGGCCTCAATATCTCATCCACATATTCACTGGCAGGTTGGCTTAGAGAGTCATTACCCGAAACTATCGGGCGCCCAGGTATTGGGTGCTTCCTCTTATGCACCTTGGGTAGTGCATAGAAGGTGGGGATCATGGGGCTTTTATTATATAGGAAATCAAACTCGTCTTTAGATATGAGATTGTTTTCTCTGGCTGTTCCCAAGATCCCTTTAAGGTCCTCCAGGTATCTCCTGGTTGGATTTTCCTGTAGGATCTGGTATACTTCTTTATCCTCCAGTAACCTGTTTACCATATCTTCATAGTCATCCCTATCCAAGATAACTATGTTACCCCCCTTGTCACTCGGCTTCACTATTATATCTTTGTTGGCTCTCAGTTCATCCAGTGACCCAAGTTCTTCCTTGGTTAGATTCCCAGGGATCAGTTCCTTGTTTATTCTAACTTTATTGATGTCCTGAGATACCAACTGTACAAAAGTGTCAATCTTTTGAAACTGTGAGAAGGGGGGGGTCCACTTGGACCTTGGTTTGAGGTCTGTTAGTGGAGGTGTGATCTCTGCACTAAAGCCCTCACTTTCCAATTGTAGGCTCTCCAGTATATCTAACTCTTGTTGCTCTTTCTAGTTTCTGTATTTGTACTGGAAAATTGCTTGTGCAGTGCTAATTTGCGTGCAAAGAGGTTGATGTCTTTTATCCAGTTGAATTTGTCAAAATTCGGTACTGGCGTGAATGTGAGTCCTTTTTCCAATAGAGTGACTTGTGCTTTTGTGAGAGACTGTGATGAAAGGTTTATAATTTGGGTAGATTCAACATTTCCATTTTGGGCTATTTCGTGTTGTATCCCCACTTGTCCCTGTCCCTCAACTGGACATTGCTCGGTCCTAAAAAAAAGGGGGGCTATGGGTGATGTGCCAAATAGGTTTGATTGCCCTGGCATAATTGGGCCTTGATTTTGTAATGCCACCGCATTTGTACCACTCATGCTTACATGTGTGGGTACTGATGATGTTATTTCCAAGGGGGTCGGTGCGGCGGAAGGTACTTTTGACCTCACTGAGACCACTTGGTCTATCTTGTTCTGGGCTCCCATGTTTACATTGGAGAATGCAAAACCACCCAAAAAAGAAGGTGCCCCACTTGTTGGGGGCTGAGTACATTCCGATATATTGTTTTTTGGATTACCAGTTTTTTTCTGGTTTCTGAATCTGCTAGATCGCACCTTTCTTTTAGTTCCCCCCCTAGTCCTGGGGTCTTGATTGTTTGTACTTTCGGTGCCAGATGTATCAGACTCAGAATAGTCTGTATATCGTGTACTTCTAGTCGGGTAGTTCTGCCTATTTCTCCAATTGTAAATATGATTGGTGTCAAAATCCAGTCTATCCCGGATGTATTTACGATGTTTCCTTTCTTTTATTTCCTCTTTTAGGATTTCCAAGTTTTTCTGCAATTTTAATTCCTGATTTTTAAATTCCGGATGTTGTCCAAAGGTAAGTATCTCTTTTACTTCCTGATTTAATTGTTCTACTGTGCGTTCGAAGCACTGTTTTTCATAATCCACCATATATCTCATGAGCTTCAGCGAGCTCTCTGTCTGGATATCCTCCCACCCCTTTATATATTCAGGGTCCTCAGTGTGGATATTGGGTCTCAAGGTGCTTCTTAGGCCTCTATACACTATTTTATGGTTAAAATAGGTCTCAAGACTAGCTATTTCCCACCAGGATCGATAATATTGCTTATAGGTTTTACTGAGATTTTTAAAACCAACACAATAAATTGCCAGTGTGAATACCATCCTATATGGAAAAGGTGGGATGAGATGCACCAATCAGGGGACCCTGACAAAACAATTGTGAATGTGATTACACTACTCCAACCGTAATAATCCCATATGACACTAGACACTGATAATTTTAAATGATTTTTCTTCTTTAGAGTGTGTGTTTGCAAAACAATTTAAAAAAAAAATTAATCAATAAAGATATAATTTTAACATTAGTTAGGGACCCCTATAGGGATTCTAGGTCTCAAGGAACTACGCTCTCACACTAAATTTCAAAAGATCTGGCATGACTGGATTGAGTTCCGGTCAACTCCTCAGGTACTACAACAGATCGCTTCATTGTCACAAACTACTCCGGACTGATTCTAAAACACAGAATCCGAACCCTGCCCCCCTTTCATCTCTACTCCCCTCTCTCCATTAATCCCTCTCCCTCGCCCCCCCCCCCCACATTTATAACTTTCATAATACTCCTAGTATGGAACTATATTCTTTATTTATTATTACGTGCAAGATACCTCTGTATTAGAGCGATATGCATCTATCTGTACATCGTGATTGTCCAACTTATACTCAGATGTTGTAACATCATAGTCTATCTCTGACTCTGTATCTTGTATCACAATTGTTCAATTGTTTTTCTGTATTTGTTACGGACTTTACTATAAAATCAATAAAAAGAGAATTGAAAAGAAAGAAAAGAAGTCCATCTAAGCCTGGAGTTGTATTCTCTTTAATACTATACAGTGTTTAAAGGGCTTCTGTCACCCGACTAAACTCTTTTTTTTTTTTTGGTGTACTTGTAATCCCTATCCTGCCATATTGCCATACATTATGTTATTAATAATTTTCGTTCAGTAGATTTAGCAAAAAACGTACTTCTGTTGATTGACAGGGCCAGCCGCGATCTCCTCCTCCGGCCAGCCCTGTCAGCATTTCAAAAATCGCGCGCAGGCGCACTGAGGGAGTGCTGAGGAGGCGAGCCTCCTTATCTCAGAGTGCCGACGCCGAATCAACACAGGCGCGCGATTTTTGAAATGCTGACAGGGCTGGCCGGAGGAGGAGATCGCGGCTGGCCCTGTCAATCAACAGAAGGAGGGGGCGGTTTTCTGCGGCTGCTACCAGCAAGTAGACGCCCTACTTGCTGGTAGAAAGGTAATTAGCATATCATAAAAGTACGTTTTTTGCTAAATCTACTGAACGAAAATGATTAATAACATAATGTATGGCAATATGGCAGGATAGGGATTATAAGTACACAAAAAAAAAAAAATTGTTTAGTGGGGTGACAGAACCCCTTAACCACCTCAGCCCCCAGTGCTTAAACACCCTGAAAGACCAGGCCACTTTTTACACTTCTGACCTACACTACTTTCACCGTTTATTGCTCGGTCATGCAACTTACCACCCAAATGAATTTTACCTCCTTTTCTTCTCACTAATAGAGCTTTCATTTGGTGGTATTTCATTGCTGCTGACATTTTTACTTTTTTTGTTATTAATCGAAATTTAACGATTTTTTTGCAAAAAAATGACATTTTTCACTTTCAGTTGTAAAATTTTGCAAAAAAAAACGAGATCCATATAGAAATTTTGCTCTAAATTTATAGTTCTACATGTCTTTGATAAAAAAAAAATGTTTGGGTAAAAAAAAAATGGTTTGGGTAAAAGTTATAGCGTTTACAAACTATGGTACAAAAATGTGAATTTCCGCTTTTTGAAGCAGCTCTGACTTTCTGAGCACCTGTCATGTTTCCTGAGGTTCTACAATGGCCAGACAGTACAAACACCCCACAAATGACCCCATTTCGGAAAGTACACACCCTAAGGTATTCGCTGATGGGCATAGTGAGTTCATAGAACTTTTTATTTTTTGTCACAAGTTAGCGGAAAATGATGATTTTTATTATTTTTTTTCTTACAAAGTCTCATATTCCACTAACTTGTGACAAAAAATAAAAACTTCTATGAACTCACTATGCCCATCACGAAATACCTTGGGGTCTCTTCTTTCCAAAATGGGGTCACTTGTGGGGTAGTTATACTGCCCTGGCATTCTAGGGGCCCAAATGTGTGGTAAGGAGTTTGAAATCAAAATCTGTAAAAAATGACCAGTGAAATCCGAAAGGTGCTCTTTGGAATATGGGCCCCTTTGCCCACCTAGGCTGCAAAAAAGTGTCACACATCTGGTATCTCCGTAATCAGGAGAAGGTGGGGAATGTGTTTTGGGGTGTCTTTTTACATATACCCATGCTGGGTGAGATAAATATCTTGGTCAAATGCCAACTTTGTATAAAAAAATGGGAAAAGTTGTCTTTTGCCAAGATATTTCTCTCACCCAGCATGGGTATATGTAAAATGACACCCCAAAACACATTCTCCACCTTCTCCTGAGTACGGCAATACCAGATGTGTGACACTTTTTTGCAGCCTAGGTGGGCAAAGGGGCCCATATTCCAAAGAGCACCTTTCGGATTTCACAGGTCATTTTTTACAGAATTTGATTTCAAACTCCTTACCACACATTTGGGCCCCTAGAATGCCAGGGCAGTATAACTACCCCACAAGTGACCCCATTTTGGAAAGAAGACACCCCAAGGTATTCCGTGAGGGGCATGGCAAGTTCCTAGAATTTTTTATTTTTTGTCACAAGTTAGTGGAAAATGATGATTTTTTTTTTTTTTTTCATACAAAGTCTCATATTCCACTAACTTGTGACAAAAAATAAAAACTTCCATGAACTCACTATGCCCATCAGCGAATACCTTGGGGTCTCTTCTTTCCAAAATGGGGTCACTTGTGGGGTAGTTATACTGCCCTGGCATTCTAGGGGCCCAAATGTGTGGTAAGGAGTTTGAAATCAAATTCTGTAAAAAATGACCTGTGAAATCCGAAAGGTGCTCTTTGGAATATGGGCCCCTTTGCCCACCTAGGCTGCAAAAAAGTGTCACACATCTGGTATCTCCGTACTCAGGAGAAGGTGGGGAATGTGTTTTGGGGTGTCATTTTACATATACCCATGCTGGGTGAGAGAAATATCTTGGTCAAATGCCAACTTTGTATAAAAAAATGGGAAAAGTTGTCTTTTGCCAAGATATTTCTCTCACCCAGCATGGGTATATGTAAAATGACACCCCAAAACACATTCCCCACCTTCTCCTGAGTACGGAGATACCAGATGTGTGACACTTTTTTGCAGGCTAGGTGGGCAAAGGGGCCCATATTCCAAAGAGCACCTTTCGGATTTCACAGGTCATTTTTTACAGAATTTGATTTCAAACTCCTTACCACACATTTGGGCCCCTAGAATGCCAGGGCAGTATAACTACCCCACAAGTGACCCCATTTTGGAAAGAAGAGACCCCAAGGTATTCGCTGATGGGCATAGTGAGTTCATGGAAGTTTTTATTTTTTGTCACAAGTTAGTGGAATATGAGACTTTGTATGAAAAAAAAAATAAAAAAAATCAGCATTTTCCACTAACTTGTGACAAAAAATATAAAATTCTAGGAACTCGCCATGCCCCTCACGGAATACCTTGGGGTGTCTTCTTTCCAAAATGGGGTCACTTGTGGGGTAGTTATACTGCCCTGGCATTTTCCAGGGGCCCTAATGTGTGGTAAGTAGGTAAATGACCTGTGAAATCCTAAAGGTGCTCTTTGGAATGTGGGCCCCTTTGCCCACCTAGGCTGCAAAAAAGTGTCACACATCTGGTATCGCCGTATTCAGGAGAAGTTGGGGAATGTGTTTTGGGGTGTCATTTTACATATACCCTTGCTGGGTGAGAGAAATATCTTGGCAAAAGACAACTTTTCCCATTTTTTTATACAAAGTTGGCATTTGACCAAGATATTTCTCTCACCCAGCATGGGTATATGTAAAATGACACCCCAAAACACATTCCCCACCTTCTCCTGAGTACGGCGATACCAGATGTGTGACACTTTTTTGCAGCCTAGATGCGCAAAGGGGCCCAAATTCCTTTTAGGAGGGCATTTTTAGACATTTGGATACCAGACTTCTTCTCACGCTTTGGGGCCCCTAGAATGCCAGGGCAGTATAAATACCCCACATGTGACCCCATTTTGGAAAGAAGACACCCCAAGGTATTCAATGAGGGGCATGGCGAGTTCATAGAAATTTTTTTTTTTTGGCGCAAGTTAGCGGAAATTGATATTTTTAATTTTTTTCTCACAAAGTCTCCCGTTCCGCTAACTTGGGACAAAAATTTCAATCTTTCATGGACTCAATATGCCCCTCACGGAATACCTGGGGGTGTCTTCTTTCCGAAATGGGGTCACATGTGGGGTATTTATACTGCCCTGGCATTCTAGGGGCCCTAAAGCGTGAGAAGAAGTCTGGAATATAAATGTCTAAAAAATTTTACGCATTTGGTTTCCGTGAGGGGTATGGTGAGTTCATGTGAGATTTTATTTTTTGACACAAGTTAGTGGAATATGAGACTTTGTAAGAATAAAATAAAAAAATTCCGCTAACTTGGGCCAAAAAAATGTCTGAATGGAGCCTTACAGAGGGGTGATCAATGACAGGGGGGTGATCAATGACAGGGGGGTGATCAATGACAGGGGGGTGATCAGGGAGTCTATATGGGGTGATAACCACAGTCATTGATCACGCCCGTGTAAGGCTTCATTCAGACGTCCGGATGCATTTTGCGGATCCGATCCATCTATCAGTGGATCCGTAAAAATCATGCGGACGTCTGAATGGAGCTTTACAGGGGGGTAATCAATGACAGGGGGGTAATCAATGACAGGGGGGTGATCAGGGAGTCTATATGGGGTGATCACCACAGTCATTGATCACGCCCCTGTAAGGCTTCATTCAGACGTCCGTATGCGTTTTGCGGATCCGATCCATCTATCAGTGCATCCGTAAAAATCATGCGGACATCTGAATGGAGCTTTACAGGGGGGTAATCAATGACAGGGGGGTGATCAGGGAGTCTATATGGGGTGATCACCACAGTCATTGATCACGCCCCTGTAAGGCTTCATTCAGACGTCCGGATGCGTTTTGCGGATCCGATCCATCTATCAGTGGATCCGTAAAAATCATGCGGACGTCTGAATGGAGCTTTACAGGGGGGTAATCAATGACAGGGGGGTAATCAATGACAGGGGGGTGATCAGGGAGTCTATATGGGGTGATCACCACAGTCATTGATCACGCCCCTGTAAGGCTTCATTCAGACGTCCGGATGCGTTTTGCGGATCCGATCCATCTATCAGTGCATCCGTAAAAATCATGCGGACATCTGAATGGAGCTTTACAGGGGGTTGATCAATGACAGGGGGGTGATCACCACAGTCATTGATCATGCCCCTGTAGGGCTTCATTCAGACGTCCGGATGCGTTTTGCGGATCGGATCCATCTATCAGTGCATCCGTAAAAATCATGCGGACATCTGAATGGCGCTTTACAGGGGGGTGATCAGGGAGTCTATATGGGGTGATCACCACAGTCATTGATCATGCCCCTGTAAGGCTTCATTCAGACGTCCGGATGCGTTTTGCGGATCGGATCCATCTATCAGTGCATTCGTAAAAATCATGCGGACATCTGAATGGAGCTTTACAGGGGGGTAATCAGGGAGTCTATATGGGGTGATCACCACAGTCATTGATCATGCCCCTGTAAGGCTTCATTCAGACGTCCGGATGCGTTTTGCGGATCGGATCCATCTATCAGTGCATCCGTAAAAATCATGCGGACATCTGAATGGAGCTTTACAGGGGGGTGATCAGGGAGTCTATATGGGGTGATCACCACAGTCATTGATCATGCCCCTGTAAGGCTTCATTCAGACGTCCGGATGCGTTTTGCGGATCGGATCCATCTATCAGTGCATCCGTAAAAATCATGCGGACGTCTGAATGGAGCTTTACAGGGGGGTAATCAATGACAGGGGGGTAATCAATGACAGGGGGGTGATCAGGGAGTCTATATGGGGTGATCACCACAGTCATTGATCACGCCCCTGTAAGGCTTCATTCAGACATCCGGATGCGTTTTGCGGATCCGATCCATCTATCAGTGGATCCGTAAAAATCATGCGGACATCTGAATGGAGCTTTACAGGGGGGTGATCAATGACAGGGGGGTAATCAATGACAGGGGGGTGATCAGGGAGTCTATATGGGGTGATCAGGGGTGATCAGGGGCTAATAAGGGGTTAATAAGTGACGGGGGGGGGTGTAGTGTAGTGTAGTGGTGCTTGGTGCTACTTTACAGAGCTGCCTGTGTCCTCTGGTGGTCGATCCAAACAAAGGGGACCACCAGAGGACCAGGTAGCAGGTATATTAGACGCTGTTATCAAAACAGCGTCTAATATACCTGTTAGGGGTTAAAAAAAACACATCTCCAGGCTGCCAGCGAACGATCGCCGCTGGCAGGCTGGAGATCAACTCTCTTACCTTCCGTTCCTGTGAGCGCGCGCGCCTGTGTGCGCGCGTTCACAGGAAATCTCGGCCATCGCGAGATGACGCGTATATGCGTGACTGTGCGCAGCGCTGCCACCTCCGGAACGCGATCCTGCGTTAGGCGGTCCGGAGGTGGTTAAAGGGCTTCTATCACCAGATTTGGTCCTATTTAGCTGACTGACACTAGCAATGTGCTAGTGTCAGCAGTCCATACTTATCATCTGTCTGCTGCCGTTCATCTTAAAAACGTACTTTTATAGATATGCTAATGAGCCTCTAGGTGCTATGTGGGCGTCATTAGCACCTAGAGGGCTCCGTCCACTAACCATTTCAGCCGCCCATCGCGTCCCTCCAGCCCGCCCCACTCCTGTTGATTGACGTGAAACTTCTCAGTATCTCGTACCAATTCCCGCGCCTGCGCCGTGCGCTTCTGTATTCGGCGCAGGCGCAGTGAGTGAATGCCGCGCTCCTGGTGCCGATGTTCCGTGAAAAGTTGGTACCTGTAAAAAGTTTGTACCCTCGTCACTTCCGGTAGTGACGTAGAGGCATCAGAAGGCTCAGAAGGAGGTGTGTCGCCGAGCTCGCCACCTCAGTGGCTGAAAAGAAGGTGTGTTAGCGCCTGCGCAGAACTAACTATGGTACCAACATTTCACGGCAAGTGAATGTGAACGCGCCGACGGGGGCGCGGTAGGTTAGATTTATGGCCCACGCGCATGCGCAGGGAGCCTCAGCAGAGTTGGGGTAGGCAAAAATTATGGGCCAGTGCGCACGCGCGGCGGACAGGGAGATCTATCATAACGAAAATGTTCTATTAAATCTCACTACCACTCACCTGATCATCGAGCATGCTGACTGTTCTATCAGGTCAGTCTCTCCCTGCTCCCAACACTCACAGACATGTGGGGTCTGCGCAGTATATGGGGGACTGCCTGCGCACATTATATTGGGGGGTCTGCGCAGTATATGGGGTGCTGTCTGCGCAGTATATTGGGGGGCCGTCTGCGCAGTATATTGGGTGCTGTCTGAGCAGTATATTGGGGGTGTCTGCGCAGTATATTGGGGGGCTGTCTGCGCAGTATATTGGGTGCTGTCTGCGCAGTATATTGGGTGCTGTCTGCGCAGTATATTGGTGGTGTCTGCGCAGTATATGGGGTGCTGTCTGCACAGTATATTGGGGGGCTGTCTGCGCAGTATATTGGGGGCCTGTCTGCGCAGTATATTGGGTGCTGTCTGCGCAATATATTGGGGGTGTCTGCGCAGTATATTGGTGGTGTCTGCGCAGTATATGGGGTGCTGTCTTCGCAGTATATTGGGGGCTGTCTTCGCAGTATATTGGGGGGCTGTCTGTGCAGTATATTGGGGGGCTGTCTGCGCAGTAAATGGGGGGCTGTCTGCGCAGTATATGGGGGGCTGTCTGCGCAGTATATGGGGGACTGTCTGCGCAGTATATTGGTGGTGTCTGCGCAGTATATGGGGGACTGTCTGCGCAGTATATTGGTGGTGTCTGCGCAGTATATGGGGTGCTGTCTGCGTAGTATATTGGTGGTGTCTGCGCAGTATATGGGGTGCTGTCTGCGCAGTATATTGGGGGTGTCTGCGCAGTATATTGGGGGGCTGTCTGCGCAGTATATTGGGGGGCTGTCTGCGCAGTATATTGGGGGGCTGTCTGCGCAGTATATTGGGGGACTGTCTGCGCAGTATATGGAGGACTGTCTGCGCAGTATATGGGGGGGTGTCTGCGCAGTATATTGGGGGTGTCTGCGCAGTATATTGGGGGTGTCTGCGCAGTATATTGGGGGTGTCTGCGCAGTATATTGGGGGTGTCTGCGCAGTATATTGGAGTGTCTGCGCAGTATATTGGGGGTGTCTGCGCAGTATATTGGGGGGCTGTCTGCGCAGTATATTGGGGGCTGTCTGCGCAGTATATTGGGGGCTGTCTGCGCAGTATATGGGGTGCTGTCTGCGCAGTATATATTGGGGGGTGTCAGCGTAGTATATGGGGTGCTGTCTGCGTAGTATATTGAGGGTGTCTCCACAGTATATTTTGGTGGGTCTACGCAGTATATTGGGGGGTGTCTGGGCTATATATTGGGGTGGTCTTTGCATTAGATTGGGGGTGTCTGAAGTATATTGGGGTGGCCTGTGCATTAGATGTTTGGGGGCAGTGTATTACATGGGGGGCTGTGCGTTACATGTGGGGGGGCAGTGTATTATATTTGGGGGCTGTTCGTTAGATGAGGTGCAGTGTATTACATGGGGGGCTGTGTGTTACATGTGGGGGGGCAGTGTATTACATGGGGGGCTGTGTGTTACATGAGGGGCAGTGTATTATATTTGGGGGAGCTGTGCAGTACGTCTGGCCTGTGTGTTAGATGTGTACAACCCTATTTTCACCCCCAAATTTATTTTTTCCCTAGATCTCATCTGCCATGTCATGCTTTTTGCTATGAAACTGCAGCCATCTAGTCAGTCAGAGAAGGATGAGAAGCTGCCCCCCAGCCAGAGGGACTGCCCCACATCTGCCACCAAATCCGTCACTCACTGGATTCAGTAATCTCCGTCTCTGTGTCTCCCACAATCTGTGTGTCTGTCTGCTGTGTATATGTGGACCGTCAGTCTGCATGCACTGCGTCTGTTCTGCCACTTACTCTAACCTGTTTTTTTTTTTGTTTTTTTTTGGGTCACAACTCTGACCAGCATGTTCTCCTATGGAACACGAAGTACCTGAAGTGGAATGAAGAAGCCCATGTTTGAGGCCCGTGCCCCTGGCTGGGGCATTGAAGGGGCATCTGACACTTGACAAGCTGCTCTTGTTTGCACAGCTACTTCACCATTGTGTACTGTGATCACCGCGAGTTCAGAGGTCGGCAACCATAGGCCGTCCAGATGCTGTGAATTACATCTCCCATCATGCTGGCAAAGCATTATGGGAGGTGTAGTCCAAAACATCCGGAATACCAAATGCATATGAATGAAAAGCATAGTGTGTGTGACTGGTCAGTAACAAGGGTTGGAGCCTTGACGTGGCGTTACTGCTCACATGTATATCCATGTGCCAATTCAACCAATGTGAGTGACTGTAATACTACACTGCTTACACCGTGACCGTATCTCCTACACACTGCTTACACCGTGACCGTATCACCTACACACTGCTACTCTTTTTATTATAAAAGTACAAAACTTTACAAAATAAAACAATTTCAAATAAAACAATACTCCTAAAACAATGTTATTACTGGCCCAGCCACATACATCCACACTCGCATTCATGCCCAAACAACATATCAAGCTTAACAACTAACCTTATAACTATAAAACCTTACCTGGCCGCCCGGCTGTAAAACCCAAACAAAAATAGGACTAATCGTCATAAACAGAAAAGTATATAATGAACAGAAAATAACAAACATAAACATAAATAAATCAATAAAGTAACTAAATAAATAAAGGCGACCTTTGCCAAAAATAAAAAACAACAACAAGGCGACTTTGCCAAATATATACAGAATTATTTATATATTATTTTTCCTTTTTTTTTTTTTTCTCCCGTCACCTGTTTATAGAAAAATCACCAACCTAACCTATTCTATCCCTACTCACACTATCCTTTTACCCATCACCCGACACCCAGGGCTGACCTTCGCCTCATGTCTCTATCATGTCCGCATAGTCCAAGGCCAGCCCTTCCGTCACCACCCACATCTAGCCCCTCGCCCCATGTCCTCCCATGTCTGCATAGTCCAGGGCTAGATGCAGGCCTCCCCACTCAAAACACAAAAGGACACATAAAATTATCCCCCCCTTCCTCACCCACCCAACCTAACTAATCCCAACTTTCCCTCCTCTAGCAAACATAACTCACGTAACTACATAACAATCTCCCGAAGGCCCAAGTTCGGTCTTTGCAAGCCTTTTTCAAAAACCTCAACTTACTACAAAACAAAAATCTAGTGTGGAAGCGTCAGCCCACCACCAGGAACAGTATGACTAGACTTACGGTACATCAAAAGCAAAGCCTCTCCAGAGGAGAGAGGTCCTACTGGTACCCAGTCTCTCATACTCAAGAGAACGCACCTTCACCAGGCCACCCAAGATGTTCCTACAAACCTCGTCCACCGGGAGGACTTTCTGCTGCGTAGAAACTAAACACCGTGCGCTCCACGTGTAGAACCTAACCACTATGCTAACTAAAAAACTTGTGCACGGGTCCCTCCTTCCCAGGTCTCTGAACACTCCGTAGGCCCACTCCGCATAGGAGAGGCTGGCTAGCCTTGGCCAGCCAATGGAAGCTCCCACCCGTTCATACACCTCTGTATTAAAAGGACAATGAAGCAGGAAGTGCTCCATACTTTCCAGTATAAAGCCGCACTCCTCCCGGGGACAACCCCTTTCCTCAGAGTTCCTGTACTTCAGGTTGTCCCTTACATACAGCCTCCAGTGAAAGCAGCGCCAAGCCAAGTCCCAAAACTTCAAGGGGATCCTTGCAGAATTTAGCAACTGTAACCCCTTGTCTAGATCCCGGCTTGGGCAATCCTTGAGGGCCAGGGGCTTCTGAAAGTGGGACAACAAGACCCTCTCGTCAAGGGATCTCCTTGACAGAGTCCTGATTTCCCTCACCTCCAAACCCAACTGGCGGATCACCTTCAGAATCGGGGTGACATAAGCCGGAAGATATCCGTGAGGCATACGCAAGTCCTTCACTCGCCCTCCTGTCTCCCATTCCTGGAAGAAAGGCCGAAACCACCCCCTGCAGGAGACTATCCACGGAGGAGCCCTCTCCATCCAGAGGTTTGCCAAATTGATCTTAACAAAGGTGTTCACGAGAAACACCACGGGGTTGACCATAGATAACCCCCCTAGTCTCCTCGTGCGATAAGTCACCTCTCTCTTGATCAGGTTTAGCCTATTCCCCCATAAAAGCTGGAAGAACAGGCTATAAACCCGAGTCCAGAGAGGCTCTGGCAAGATACACACGCTACCCAAATAGATAAGCAAAGGGAGAAGGTAAGTCTTGATCAGATTCACCCTTTCCCTGAGGGTCAAAGACCAACCCTTCCACTGGCCGACCTTCTGAGCGGCGATCTTGAGCCTGTCGTCCCAATTTTGGGTGGGATAATCCCCGTGGCCGAAATGGATGCCTAGAACTTTTGCTGACGACTGGGGCCCCGGAAGGGTGTCCGGGAGATCGAAAACTGGATCACCCCCTCCCAGCCAGAGACTCTTGCACTTATCCCGATTGATCATGGACCCGGATGCCTCCGAGTAGCTGTCCACCTCAGACATCACGTACTCCGCCTCCCCTCTCGAGGACACGAAAACGGTGACATCGTCGGCATATGCTACTGCCCTCAGAGCGGCTTCCGGCGCTGCCGGATCCATCCCGACTCCCGCCAACGAACCACGATCGATCCTCTTAAGAAAGGGATCGATCGCGAACACGTATAAAAGCGGGCTCAAAGGACAACCCTGACGAACGCCAGACCCAACCTCGAAAGAGCAGCCAGACCAACCGTTCACAAGCGGGAAACTCTCCGCCCCCACGTACAAGATCTTTAACCAATCAACAAACCGCCCCGGCAGGCCGTACTTCAGAAGGACCGACCAGAGGTACTCGTGGTTCACCCGATCAAACGCCTTTGCCTGATCTAAGGACAGCATGTACCCCTTCCAGTGACCCGCTCTACTCCGCTCCACTGCCTCTCGGACACCGAGCACAGCACTAAGAGTACTGCGGCCTGGAACCGAGCAATTCTGGGCCACCGAAAGGAGCTGGGGTGCAAATTTCACCAACCGATTGAACAGTATCTTGGCCAGAATCTTTCTGTCCATATTGAGAAGCGCTATGGGACGCCAGTTCTCAATACGGCTCGGATCTTTACCCTTTGACAGAAGGATCAGGGCTGACCTCCTCATTGACTTCGGCAGAGTGCCCGAGGATAGACACTCATTGAATACATCAGTCAAGAGGGGACATAAAGAGTCCTTAAAGGCCTTATAAAACTCGGATGTTAAGCCATCCGGGCCTGGCGACTTCTTCAGAGCTAACCCTTCCACCGCCAGGATTACTTCCTCCTTCCTGATCTCTTCCACCAAAACGTCAAAAGAGAGATGAGCTCCCGACTCAGGGGTGATGTCAGCCAGGAAAGCCGACATCTTGTCCCGATCCAGATCCTTCTTTCCCAAGAGGCGCGAGTAGAAGGATCTGACGACTTCCAGGATCCCCGATCTGGACCTGTTCAGAGATCCCGTACTATCGACCAGTCCCGTCACCAACTTACTACTCACTGACATCTTGCAGTTTCTGTAAGGGTTGGGCGAGCGGTACTTCCCGAAGTCCCTCTCAAAAACCAAAGATGTGTGCCTATCGTACTGGCACCCCCTGAGCAAAGATTTCACCCTGGAGATATCCTCGCGGCTACCTCCAGTCGAGACCAGACGCTCGAGTTTCCTCCTCAGACCCTGATACAGGCGGTACCTGTCCAGGGACCTGAGGCTCGAGAGCTGGCGGAAGAACTTTGCCGCCCGATCTTTGAATATCTCCCACCACTCTGACTTAGTATCACAGAGATCCAGCAAAGTTACCTGACTCTGAAGGAAGTCCTCAAAGGATTGTCTCACCTCCGCTTCCTCCAGGACACCCGAATTCAGCTTCCAGTAACCTCTTTCTATTTGGGGGGACTCTGAAATATTCAAAGAAAACATAATCAGACAGTGATCGGAGAATTCTACCTCTACGACCCTTAAGGGCGAGAAGATAGCCTCCTCCTTTAAATAAAAGCTGTCTATTCTAGACCTAGTCTGACTTCCTCTATAATAAGTGAAACCCCCGTGGCCTGGGGTATGCCTGATGTGGACATCCACCAGACGAGCCTCGCTAGCTACGCTATTCAAAGAGATGCTATCGCAAGCCAGCCGGTCTCTGGCGCCTCCCCTATCCTGGGACCTCGTGATCGTGTTGAAATCCCCTCCAAAGACCACTTGCCGACTCATAAAAAGAAAAGGCTTGATCCTCATAAAGAGACTTTTCCTGTCCCCTTTGGTCTGGGGCCCATAGATGTTAATTAGGCGCAGTTCTTGTCCCTTCATGAGAACATCCAGGATCAAACACCTCCCCATTTCCAACTCGATCACTCGTCGGCTTTCTACCGGTGCAGTAAAAAGGACCGCCACTCCGCTATACGGCTCGGCCGCAAGAGACCAGTAGGAGGGCCCTGATCTCCACTCCCTCCTGGCTTTGTGAATCGCTGCCAAATCTGGCAGCCTGGTCTCTTGCAAAAACAAAATGTCAGCCCCAATTCGGCTGAGAAAATCAAAGGCCGCAAAACGAGCCGCATCCAACTTAATGCTGGCGACATTAATGGTCGCCAGTGTCAGCAGAGCGGGTGCCGCCATACAGAGTGATCGAGTTAGACGGCCTTCTTCCCAACACTCCCTCTCCCGGGGCTGTCTTCTAAGGCGGCACGACCCCTCTTGAGGGAGACGGTGGTGTCCATCTCATTTGTCACCACCGCCTCCCCCCGCGCACCACCCCTGGCTTCCTCGGTCTCAGGGCCCGGTTTTGCCACCCCTCCTGAGGACTTTACATCCCCACCAGAGGGGGGCGCGGGGCCTCCTGAAGGCCTTCCCTCCTTCGCCCCCGGTCTCCCACCTTCAACCTCCTCCCCAGAAGAAGAGGAGGCGGAGGTCTCATCCAAGGTGAGAAACCGGTTGGAGAGCTCCAGAGGGGAGTCGGTTAGGCCCTCCCTGGCTACTTTGGTCGAGCCAGGTCTTTTCTTAGTACGGCGTTTCCGTCAAATTATTTTGGACTCCGTCCCGCTATCCTCTGCGGCGCTTTCATAGTGCGAGGACAGAGTCCCCTCGGCACGCTCCAGTCTTTCGTTCTCCTCATTCAGCTCCCTGTCCCCTAGGGTCTCCGATGCAGGAGGGGCAGCCGCTTGGGAAGGGGCAGGCATCACCCCAGGACGGGGTTCCTCCCGCTCCCTCTCCGCCTGGCGTCTCTCCCTCCGCCTCTGCCGGGACGGACCATCTTTGTTCTTCACCGACCCCTGAACTCTGCTGTCTCTGCCAGCACCCGCCTCAGCCGAAGGGACCTCCCGGCCCGCTCCTGCGTGAGCTCGGGCCGCATTGACCTCAGAGAGAGGACAACGACTGAAAGGGTGACCGAGTTCACCGCACAGGTTGCATCTAATCTCCCCACAAGATGCAGCTAGATGACCAGTCCCCCCACACAGCGCGCACTTCTGCACTTGGCAGCTGGCGCTGAAGTGTGAGGGGCTGCCGCACTTGTGACAGAGCTTAGGCTGCCCCCTGTAGAAAACCAAAATCCTGTCACGGCCGATAAAGGCAGATGATGGAATGTGGGAAACCGTACTCCCCAGACGCTTGAGTTTGATGTTAAACGTCCAGGCGCCCGACCAAATGCCAAACTCGTCCAGGTTCTTGGATGGAACCCCCTGGATCTCTCCATACCTGCCCAGCCAGGTCATGATGTCAACACAAGAGAGCGACTCGTTACGGGTCAAAACGGTCACTCTCTTGACCTCACTCTGACGGGTTATTGCTTTCGCAAGGAAACCGCGCCAGTCCGGCGTGTTCTTCGCCAGCTCATACCCGGACCAGAAGAGCTCCAGCCCCTCCGGCCGGACAAAGCTGACGTCGAACTCCTTGGAGCCGTACGGATGGATCAAGGCAAAGATGTCGGTCGCCTAGGAAAACCCATCCCAAGCAGGAGCTCCGCCACCCTCTTTCTTGTAGGGCAAGCTTCATCGCTACTCCACTTGAGACAGACCACATTCCGTCTGACCCCAGGGCCGGTTGTAGGTGACGACCAGGCGGTCTCGCCCCCGTTCTGCTCTCGGAAAGCCCTCACGCCATGTCTGTTGAACCAGAATGACAGATCAACCTTCTTTCCCTCTACAGTGATGGAGCTCTCCCCCTTTTTGAGGGCCTCCAGCAGTCGCCGCTGCAAGTCACCATCACTGGACTGTGAGAGCGAGGAAGCCAACGAGGACAGCCCCTCCCCCCCCACGGCCGCAGCCACACTGGCATAACTTCTGCCAGGCGCCACGGACGCGGGAGGGGCAGCCGAGACGGCCCCCCCCTCCCCCACCATGCCTAACGCAGATACTGCACCCCGTCCCCCCGGAGGGGCCACACGGGGGCCCGCAGCCGCTTTCTCAGCGGCCGATCGCCCCCCCGCATTTACCCCACCACCAGAGACCGGGCCCGCAGCCCTAACACACTCCTCCACACTCTTTTGGCCACTGACCCCAGAAGCCCGAGAGGCCACGGAGGCACCGGCCGGCTTAACAGGCACACCAGCAGCTACTCCAGCCACCGGTGTCCCACCGACCCCCACCTCCATAGCCCCCCCAGCCCCAGCGGCCAGAGACCCATCACACGTTTGTCCGCTAGGAGCAACCCCTTTTCCAGGAGCCGCCTCCCGCGAACAAACCGCTGGGCCAGCAGAGACTTCCATTACGGAATTCATTACAGCATTCGTATTCACATCTATGTTATCGCTGCCGGCCTCCCTCAATACTTGGGCGCCGGTTACCACTACCTCCCCCTTTCCAGCGCTTGATTCAGCGCCGGAGGAGGAGGCAGAGGCCCCAGCAATAAACCCAGTCTTTATGTATTCGGCCACTGCACTGGGGGATGCAAACCCCGCTTTTAATCTCTTAGCCTTTTTGGCCCTCTTAACATTCTTCACCTTTTTTATTTTAATTTTAATGGGGAACTGGTGCGCTGTAGAACCACTGCTCCCAGCCACACCAGTCCCCGCTTCTCCTGCTGCCGCCACTCCCGCCGCCACTGTGCGATGCCGCCTGGGCGTGCCCCCGGACACACCCCCAGCTCCGCCCCCAGACAAGGGAGCATCGCCGGGAGCATCCCCAGGCACGCCCCCAGCCGCGCTCACCGCACCGCCTCCCGTCTCCATCTCCAGGACCTTTAGGCTCCGCCCATGTGTGGGAGGAGCAGCGTCGCCGCCGTACCGCCTCAGCTCCACGCCACAAGCGCTCACCGAGGCAGCGGACGGGGACACTTTTTCCATGGGAGCGCACCCCATCACCAAGCCACTCCCCCCTCCCACAGGAGAGCAGCCCACAGCGCCGGGGGCTCCCAACTGGCCAGCACCGCAGCTAGCCCCGCCTCCTCTATTGCCGGCAAGACCGCGTCCTGCACCATCTTTCCTGCACCTGATGACTCCGCCATGACAGCGGGACCCAGAGGACCAACCTGCGGCTCACCCTGCACGGACTTTTCAGCCTGCACAGAGGGAGCCACAGGAACATATACATAGCGTACTTCAAATTTTTGGTCTTTGTTCTTTTTGCTTTTTTTGTTGTTTTTTTTCTTCCCTTCTTTGTCTTTCAATAATTCGTCGACAAAGGCAAAATCCTTGAACTCCATAGGGGATTCCAGCAGCCGGATCTGTTCCATCAGACCCCCACCGCTCCCGCTCTCTTCCTCGCTGAAGTCGCTTGCATAGGAGGCGCTGTCGTCAGATGGAGGTAATCCAACTTGCTCAGCTGGGATCCAACTTCTGCACTCCAGGCTCTGCAACGGCTCCCGGAATTCAGGGGGTGCAGGGGCAGGCTCAGGCTGGGCTTTCACCATGGACCCAGTTACTTCACTGGGTTTTGGGATGTCTGCCTCACTATCACTGCCCTCACCACACTGCTCCCCTTTCCTCTCCATTTCCATGAAGCGGTCCTCATTTTCCAGCTTTTCTCTGAAAGGACCGCTTTCATTAAGCAGCTTCTCCTTTTCCACCTCGGCAGCTTCAATCACTACCTTTAGGTCCCTGATCCTCTCCGCAATAGGGAGTCTCTTTCTGCTAGAGGTATTATTTGCTTTTATCCTTTCAAGCTTTAGCTCATTTCTCAGAGCTTTGAGGTGTCGCCCCAGCTCCTTATACTTCTGTAGGTTGGCTGCTACCCGGGAGCTGTAGGTGGCGGTGGACTCTCCCTCCCACCGGACCCCCAACCTACCTGGGACGACACCTCCATAGCCTCCGCAGGGACTTCACTCTTCCTTCTTGGGTCTTCATGGGGGACCTGGCTGTTATCACCAGGTTTCTTGACCCCACTTCCGCTCAGGGCCGGTTTCCTGGACCCCCTGCTCCCCCCCGACCCTGACCGGAGAGCAGGGGTCCTCGTCTTGGACACCATGGTCCAAGACCCCACCAACTCCCTAGGGAGAGGCAGGGCCTGGACTGGGAGTAGCTGGTAAAACTCCCTGGAAGACAGGTGGCTCTACAGAGGAAAAGTTGGTGAATCACCCTGGAGCACAAGCTGGGATGCAGGAGCTCCACCCAGGCACGTCTGATCCCAGGCACGTCACAGCTGCTAGCACCAGACTGAGCTCAGCAATCTCCGCCTCTGCTTACACCGTGACCGTATCTCCTAAACACCGCTTATACTGTGATCCGTCTGGTAACTGCACAGACGGATCCGCACCTATAATGCAAACGATTGTATCCGTTCAGAACGGATCCGTTTGCATTACCATCAACGAATAAAAAAAAAAAATATATATATTTTTTTTTTTATTCATGATAAGGCAAACGGATCAGTTTTGACTTACACTGAAAGTCAATGGGAGGCGGATCCGTTTTCAATTGCACCATATTGTGTCAATGTAAACGGATCCGTCCCCATTGACTTACATTGTAAGTCAGGACGGATCTGTTTGGCTCCGCATCACCAGGCGGACATCAAAACGCTGCAAGCAGCCTCCAGAGCAGAATGGAGGCTGAACGGAGGCAAACTGATGCATTCTGAACGGATCCTTATCCATTCAGAATGCATTGGGGCTAAACTGATCCGTTTTAGGCCCCGAAACGGATCTCACAAGCGGACCCAGAAACGCCAGTATGAAAGTAGCCTGATCAGCGAGTTTGAATTTTATTTTTTATTTTTGACTTTTTATTTTGTTTTTAGTTATTTTTATTATTTTTTCTGTTAGGTTTATTGAAAAGTCCTGGAACACCCTCCTTCCCCCACACACGCACACTATATAAAGTTTTACACGCACACACACACTCCCCTATGGCCCGCAGGACGTTCTCGGCCAAGGAGGCATACACCCAGCTTGCCTCCAAGTCCGAGAGCCCCAGTGAGGATGAGGATGACCGCACATCCTCCTGTCATATAGCGATGATGATGAGCCCCCAAGGCGGCGGAGATGCCGCCAGGCGGAGATGCCGCCAGGCGGAGCAAGGGAACCGCCATGCTAGGGACCCTGTGGCCCACACTAGTACGAGCTGCTCTGGGGCTCGTACTAGTTTTCCGGCCCACCAGTTAAAGGATAACTGTCATATTTATTTTTTGCTAAAGTGTAGGGCAAGTGGTAGGGAACAATTTTGCAATAGACTTTATTTAGCCAAAACGTTTATTTTTGGTAGAAAACTGGGGCTGAAATGGCCCTTAGCAGCACTCTTCAAAAGAACATTGCTAAGGGCCATCCGTCCATTAGAAAAGACGGGCTGTGCAGACGCTGTGCTTCCCTGGGAGACAGAAGGCTGGGCACAGGAGTCTTAGGAGTTAAAATTACATTTATATTCCCCCTTTCTATGCAATCTAATGCTCTGTTACATTCACTGACCTGCGATCCCTGTGATAATAATTCATGAATCAGCAGCCGGCTCACTGTGCACAGTGCTTCTACTTCCGGAGGCTGATTCATGAGATATTATCACAGGTGATCCTGCCTATGACCGTCTGTACAAAATCAAGCCGGTCATCGATCACTTTGGGGCCAAATTTTTGGAGGCCTATGTACCTGGAAGGGAGGTCGCGGTTGATGAGTCTCACATTCCTTTCAAGGGGAGACTCATTTTCCGCCAGTATGTTCCCTCTAAGCGGGCGAGGTATGGTGTGAAGCTGTACAAACTTTGTGAGAGTACCTCAGGGTACACTTACAAGTTTCGTTTGTACGAGGGGTGAGATTCCCGTATTGAACCCCCAGAATGTCCCCCCACTCTGGGTGTTAGCGGGAAACTTGTGTGGGGCCTTATGCACCCACTGCTAGATAAGGGCTACCACCTTTACGTGGATAACTTTTATACTAGTATCCCCTTGTTCCAGTCGCGGCCTCCCTACCTACCCCCTCCAGGTACCTATCCCCAGGGGTGGGTAAGACCCGTGCCCTTACCACTGGAAACCTATTGTTGGTCAAATATAAGGACAAGAGGGATGTCCTTGTACTGTCTACAATCCACGGTAACAGCATCACCCCCGTCTCTGTGCGAGGTACCGCGGCAACGATCCTCAAGCCCAATTGTATCGTCGACTACAATCGGTATATGCGAGGAGTTGATCTCTCTGATCAAGTCCTCAAGCCATATAACGCCATGCTCAAAACCCAGGCATGGTACAAAAAGTTGCGGTCTACTTTGTGAACGTTGTCTTTTACAACTCGTTTTTTTAAAAAGTTGATAAACGGGACTCTTCCTAGTTGATAAATGGGACACAAAGCCTCATTGTTTGGGGAATAAAGATTTTTAGGTATGGCGGATTCCATATTCTTTTTACCAAATATAACATGTTTTTATGTTTTATGTATCAATAAACATCATTTGAACAACAATTTCACAGGTTTATAGTTTTATCATTATAGTATTTATCAGTCATTATTCATTTATTTATTCAGTTCAGGCAGTGACTCATACCGAATATTGCATCATGCCTTCCCCATGATCATCCCTTGGGTCATGTGCTTCATAAATAGCAGTAGTGAGCGGGCCGTAGTGAAAGGGCTGCACCCCAACATGTGACTGGAGACTGAAGATGTAGGAGGACTGACTACCAGACAACAGCTCTTCCTCTGTCACCCTTAAACTACACCTCCAAGCACCCCAACCTGCACTTCTCTATCTGCTGTATAACTACAACCCTCAGCGTAGCCTGGAGGACAAGCTGGCCAGGGTACCTGTGCGACAACTGCTTTGTGCTCCAGGCAGACACTTGCTGGAGGGAATTTAAACTGAAATCAGCTGATCACGAGCGCTCAGGTTGAGTGATTGCATTTTCCTACAGCACTCCTTCAGGAACATCAGGGTATTACAGTCTACAGATAAAGGCCTGGAGAGCACTATTGAGTACCCGGATGGTCGCCACCATGGCTTCTTTTTGTGTATACTGTGTGGTCAACCCTACTAACCCCCACCCACCCAACTATTATAGTGATATAAAACTCCAGCAAGTTTTTGAATTGCTTAATTAAACAAACAATTGTTACAGTGGAAACCTATTTTTTTTTTATTCAATATCGAGATCAAAAATTTTGCATTACAAAACGGTTTCTTCACCCAGGACACTAAAACACAAGTTGAATCTCCCAGTTGAAACGCAAGACACCAAGTGCGGTGAATTAATTATGCTTTAGCTTTGCATATACATCAGACCTTGGTGAAATGGTGGTAGGTGGGGGTGGATCTGGCGGCAGAGAATATATAGGGATACTACAATACTGAAAAAAAACAAAAACTATTTTGTTATTATTTTTTTAAAACAGTGTGCCAGGAAATGAAAATGTCAAAAAGACCACAGGGGTTATAAAGCAGATAGGTGTGAACCTGGTTTCAAAGGGGTTCTCCGGGTTTCTAAAGCATAAGATCCATATGATCCGTAAGTGAAGAGATTTTTGGGAACTATGGCTACTGGGGTGGAGCTGGACGGATTGTACGGATTAAATCAATGCACGTATAACATGACAAAGACTACTTCAATAAACTTTATTTATAAAGAACCACCCAGAGGACCCCTTTTAAATCTAGCACAGACAAGGTAGGCTGCGGTACATTCAGTGCAAGGCCACAGGACTGACAGACAGAGTTATAGTTCAGGGCA
Source organism: Bufo bufo (assembly GCF_905171765.1). Classification (NCBI taxonomy): domain Eukaryota; kingdom Metazoa; phylum Chordata; class Amphibia; order Anura; family Bufonidae; genus Bufo; species Bufo bufo. Next base: position 137,324,245 of record NC_053397.1, read on the forward strand.
ATAGATGCAGAGTCAGACAGGGATTCACAGTCATCTAAAATATTTTATATAACCACAATATATATCACAAGATGTGTGCCGACAAATACGATACTTCAAACTCTAGGGAGTCAACACAAAATCCAAAAGGATGCAAAAAAAAATAATTATATTTATATATATTTTTTTCCCCCTCTTGGTAATCAGTTAAGCAGGGGCATCAACTAAATCGGCCTTAACCAACCGGGAGGGGAGTTTTAAACTAAAGGAGGAGATCCCCACTCAATAACAAAAAAACATAATATCTCCCCCCCGATAAGAGACCAAGGCCTGATTAATCCTATCTATGCACTTTTATTTGCCCAGAGTGCCCGGACGCACCTTCCGCCGGTGCAGCATTCAACAAAAAGCTCCATAAGCAACAGAAATAAAACAATGTTGAGGGCACAAAAATATTCAGAGTGCTGAAGCAAAGGCAAGTGAGTGTATATCAGGGTGTAAGGGGACTCTTATTGACAACACACCTCCTGAAGAGGGCACCCTTAAGGTTTAGAACCCTGCCAAGGAGTGCTACATCGCTCTGCCCAATACAGTTATTACGATGGTACAGTCTTAAATGCCAACCCCCAAGGTTCTTTTGGAGAGCAATCAGGCAGACATGTCTTGAGAGTGAAGAGAATGGAGAAATTTAAGGGGTTGTGGGCGGAGGTGCCAGGACCTGGACTCAATATTGTTGAATGGGGACCACAATAGCAAATATTTTTGATCATTAATCTTTTGGGTACCCCATGCTGACAGCTTCCTTTCGGCAATACCACACAAACTCAACTCCCCACCAATACCCCCTTTCATTAAACTCCATCCAGTGATGTGTCCTTGAAGTGCACAGTTCAGTGACTTTCAACCTGGTGGCTTTGCAACCGCTTCCCAATTGGTCAGTCTTGTGTGTGATGTCATCAGTGATGTCATGAGGAATTGCAGGTCCTATATACATATTGAAGAACTGCCTTTAACGTTCACCCAAGTCCAAAAAGTCATCTTTGGGGCTGTTACTGCGCAAAATAATTCTGTTTTTACAGGTCATTTACAAGTTCTTAGTCCTCCTCAGGTTTTGCACAGCCGCCTTGAACGAAGCCAGGCGTGGGTGAACAACAGACGAAGACAAGCAAAACTTGAAGAGGCGTATCTATTATATATCTATAGAGATTTCTATATGCCAACAATGTGTCTCCGAGGAAATATTTACAGAAGGCACGGAGGATACGAAGCTCTAGTCACTAAAAAACCTGCAAGGAGAAGAGACAAGAACGCTCAGCTCACATCCTGTAACACACAGCAATCTGCTGCGAGGCATTCAGGAAGATGTAGCATACAAGGTATAAACACTACATCTCCCACAATGCAAGACTGCAGAAAACAAAACAAACATATGTAATTATGCAGCTTCTGCAGTAACTGGAGCAAGACATGCAACCCACGTGGGAATGAAATGTAAGTATAATGCGTGAGGTCATGCAGTTCTAGTTCTGACAGCAGAATTCTGAATGGAGCTCTGGATGTGAATAGAGTACTATAAGAAGATGTGACCCTGGTACAGCTCTAAAGGCAGCTTTGTGAGTGAATAGAGTACAAGTTGTGAGAATTCGAATTATAGTATAGCATAAGATGTGACCCTGGGATCCATCAGGTGAACTCTAAAAATCAGCTTTGGAAGTGAATAGAGTTTAAGGTGTGATTTAAAGTGAAGTGAATCAGTCCTAGCCCTGCCAGCAGAAATGTAAATGGAGCTCTGGATGTTGAGGGAGGAGTATAAAGTAAGATGTCACCTGGTAGCCAGCAAGAGAACTCTTTGGAAGTGAATAGAGTACAAGGCTTGATATAAAGAAAGGTCATGCCATCGTAGTGCTGATAGCAAAATTCTAACAAGTGCTCTGGAAGCAACTGGAGTAGAACTTTAGGGCTCATGCACATAAACACGGCCCCCAGCTGTTTGTGCATCATGGATACGGACCCATTCACTTCAATAGGTCTGCAATCTGGGAGGTGCGGTGCGGAACAGAAGCACTAAACCCCACAGAAGCACTACGGAGTTCATGTTCTATTTTTTGGCAGTGCAGAGGGATCACGGACCCATTCAAGTTGAATGGGTCTGCATCAGTGTGCGGAAATGGCACAGATGTTACCCATGCATTGGGGGCCGCAATTTGCACTGAACAGCCAGCACATGTTCGTGTGTATTAGCCCTTATGATGTGACCCTGGGAGCCAACAGTAGAAGGCAGCTTTGGATGTGTGTGGAGCATAAAACTAGCTTAATATATAAAAAGATCAATGCAGTACATATATAATATATAAGCCTGACCCAAGACAAAAACGTGCACTTACTTTCTGGTCAGGTAGCATTGGGCTACTCTGAATTTTTTTTTTTTTAAGAGGATTTAAGTGTCTATTAAGAACACCGGAGGGCCGGTCGTGTTCACTGAAGATGGTGCTGTTGACGTAGTGGCACCAATCTGTTTCTGCATGTGGCACATGTGAAGCACTGAAATAAAATGGTGACAACTATAAGTTGTTGGGGCCCATGATATAAATCAATACATGTATGTGCTTCTTAAACGGAAAGTACAGCTTAATGAAGGTAAATAAGACGGACATACTTAAGGCTGGATTTACGTGCTGTCTTACCTTAAGTTGATACACGCTGCCTTGTGCCCGCATCACCATTTCGCTGGCCAGAATGGACTGTCCGCACGCACTGCACTCCCCCGCTGCTCCCAAATAACCGGTCAGAGTTACAAGAGTCAGTACATACAGGAACAATAAAAATGGCTCCACACGCTGGACCTGACAATAAAACCGCCCGCTACTTTGATCATCGTATATATCACAGTCTGGCAGCCATCTTAATTTATTGCACAGAAGCAAACACTGAATGTGATTTAAAGGGTCATTTTGTCAGACACTAATGTTACAAGGGCGGGAGCCATTACTGGACTCAGGTCTCACTTGTTGTGTTGGTAATGATCTATATACATATCACCATTATATAATACTGTATATACCGATGCAGTGTAAGTAGCCGAATACCCAGACAGACCTGACGGACATCAAGCTATAACGTAGATACCCAAATAGATCGGAGGAGCCTCCAGATACATTTTACATATCCACACAGACCTGAAGTTCATGCAGATACACTTTACATACACAGATAGACCTGAGGAGCATCCAGATATCTCAAAGGCCTGAGGAACACACAACCAGATGGACCTGAGGTTCATGGAGATACATCTCATATACCCAAATAGACCTGTGGGGCTCTCAAATTTGGCCGTAAACCTAAGAGCCTCTGTTGAGCGGAGGGATCCGGTAGGGGACCCCGATTGTCCTGAGCATATGCATGAGGGACAGGAGGGCTGGCGTTGGTGATCCGTTCCGGTTCCGCCTCAGGAGGTTGTTCAGGCTCCTGAGTGTTTCTGGAAGTTCTGTAGGAAAAAATAAATGAAAAAGTTAAGAATTATCCTTTAAATACAGCATCCATGTTCTATGCTATGGCTACCTTATACCACAGGGGGCTGGCCAAAACAGGGGAGCCAAACACTCCGCTGTATCAGACAGCCCCTTAAAAAAATTTTTTTTACAGTTCTTACAAAAATTGACCTTCTTGGTGGCATTGTGCGTCGCAGGAACCCCAGGGGCACCATATAGATGTATGTAGACCCTGAGGTTGCTCCAGAGCTACTTGGGGCATGAACCTCCTTGTTATAGTCCCTCCTGAAGTGGTCCCCCTCAAGGCGGTTGGCTCCTTCACTTTGGATCTGTAATAATCAAAAATGAAGTTAAAACTCACCAAAATGTAACCAGAAACACAGTATAAGCAGTGTTTAGGAGATATAGTCACAGTATAAGCAGTGTTTAGTAGATACGGTCACAGTGTAAGCAGTGTTTAGGAGATACGGTCACAGTATCAGCAGTGTTTAGGAGATACAGTCACAGTGTCAGCAGTGTTTAGGAGATACGGTCACAGTGTTAGCAGTGTTTAGGAGATACAGTCACAGTGTAAGCAGTGTTTAGGAGATACGGTCACAGTGTTAGCAGTGTTTAGGAGATACGGTCACAGTGTTAGCAGTGTTTAGGAGATACGGTCACAGTGTAAGCAGTGTGTAGGAGATACGGTCACAGTGTAAGCAGTGTGTAGGAGATACGGTCACAGTGTAAGCAGTGTGTAGGAGATACGGTCACAGTGTAAGCAGTGTTTAGGAGATACGGTCACAGTGTAAGCAGTGTTTAGGAGATACGGTCACAGTGTAAGCAGTGTTTAGGAGATACGGTCACAGTGTAAGCAGTGTTTAGGAGATACGGTCACAGTGTAAGCAGTGTTTAGGAGATACGGTCACAGTGTAAGCAGTGTTTAGGAGATACGGTCACAGTGTAAGCAGTGTTTAGGAGATACGGTCACAGTGTAAGCAGTGTGTAGGAGATACGGTCACAGTGTAAGCAGTGTTTAGGAGATACGGTCACAGTGTAAGCAGTGTGTAGGAGATACGGTCACAGTGTAAGCAGTGTTTAGGAGATACAGTCACAGTGTAAGCAGTGTTTAGGAGATACAGTCACAGTGTAAGCAGTGTGTAGGAGATACGGTCACAGTGTAAGCAGTGTGTAGGAGATACGGTCACAGTGTAAGCAGTGTTTAGGAGATACAGTCACAGTGTAAGCAGTGTTTAGGAGATACAGTCACAGTGTAAGCAGTGTGTAGGAGATACGGTCACAGTGTAAGCAGTGTTTAGGAGATATGGTCAGGGTGTAAGCAGTGTTTAGGAGATATGGTCAGGGTGTAAGCAGTGTTTAGGAGACACAGAGGCGGAGATTGCTGAGCTCAGTCTGGTGCTAGCAGCTGCAGTGATCAGACGTGCCTGTGTGAAGCTCCTGCATCCCAGCTTGTGCTCCAGGGTGATTCACCAGCTTTTCCCCTGTAGAGCCACCTGTCTTCCAGGGAGTTTTTCCAACTACTCCCAGTCCAGGCCCTGCCTCTCCCTAGGGAGTTGGCGGGGTCTTGGACCATGGTGTCCAAGACGAGGACCCCTGCTCTCCGGTCAGGGTCGGGGGGGAGCAGGGGGTCCAGGCAACCGGCCCTGAGCGGAAGTGGGGTCAAGAAACCTGACAGCCAGGTCCCCCATGAGGACGCAAGAAGGAAAGGTGATGTCCCTGCGGAGGCTATGGAGGTGTCGTCCCAGGTAGGTTGGGGGTCCCGGTGGGAGGGAGATTCCACCGCCACCTACAGCTCCCGGGTAGCAGCCCACCTACAAAAGTATAAGGAGCTGGGGCGACACCTCAAAGCTCTGAGAAATGAGCTCAAGCTTGAGAGGATAAAAGCAAATAATACCTCCAGCAGGAAGAGACACCCTATTGCGGAGAGGATCAGGGACCTAAAGGCAGTGATTGAAGCTGCCGTGGTGGAAAAACAGAAGCTGCTTAATGAAAGCGGTCCTTTCAGGGAAAAGCTGGAAAATGAGGACCGCTTCATGGAAATGGAGAGGAAAGGGGAGCAGTGTGGTGAGGGCAGTGATAGCGAGGCAGACATCCCAAAACCCAGTGAGGTAACTGGGTCCAGGGTGACAGCCCAGCCTGAGCCTGCCCCTGCACCCCCTGATTTCCGGGAGCCGCTGCAGAGCCTGGAGTGCAGAAGTGGGATCCCAGCTGAACAAGTTGGATTGCCACCATCTGACGACAGCGCCTCCTATGCGAGCGACTTCAGCGAGGAAGAGAGCGGGAGCGGTGGGGGTCTTATGGAACAGATCCGGCTGCTGGAATCCCCTATGGAGTTTAAGGATTTTGCCTTTGGCGATGAATTATTGCAAGACAGAGAAGGGAAGAAAAAAAACAAAAAAAGCAAAAAGAACAAAGAACAAAAATTTGAAGTTCGCTATGTATATGTTCCTGTGGCTCCCTCTGTGCGGGCTGAAAAGTCCGTGCAGGGTGAGCCGCAGGTGTGTCCTCTGGGTCCCGCTGTCATGGCGGGGTCAGGTGCTGGAAAGACGGCGCAGGACGCCGGTCTTGCCAGCAATAGAGGAGGCGGGGCTAGCTGCGGTGCTGGCCAGTTGGGAGCCCCCGGCGCTGTGGGCTGCTCTCCTGTGGGAGGGGGGAGTGGCTTGGCGCTGGGGTCCGCTCCCATGGAAAAAGTGTCCCCGTCCGCTGCCTCGGTGAGCGTTTGTGGCGTGGAGCTGAGGCGGTACGGCGGCGACGCTGCTCCTCCCACACATGGGCGGAGCCTAAAGGTCCTGGAGATGGGGACGAGAGACGGTGCGGTGAGCGCGGCTGGGGGCGGGCCTGGGGATGCTCCCGGCGATGCTCCCTTGTCTGGGGGCGGAGCTGGGGGTGTGTCCGGGGACGCGCCCAAGCAGCAGCGCACAGTGGCGGCGGGAGTGGCGGCAGCAGGAGAAGCGGGGACTGGTGTGGCTGGGAGCAGTGGTTCTACAGCGCACCAGTTCCCCATTAAAATTAAAATAAAAAAGGTGAAGAATGTTAAGAGGGCCAAAAAGGCTAAGAGGTTAAAAGCGGGGTTTGTATCCCCCAGTGCAGTGGCCGACTACATAAAGACCGGGTTTATTGCTGGGGCCTCTGCCTCCTCCTCCGGCGCTGAATCAAGCGCTGGAAAGGGGGAGGTAATGGTAACCGGCGCCCAAGTATTGAGGGAGGCCGGCAGCGATAACATAGATATTAATACGAATGCTGTAATGAATGTCTCTGCTGGCCCAGCGGTTTGTTCGCAGGGGGCGGCTCCTGGAAAAGGGGTTGCTCCTGGCGGACAAACGTGTGATGGGTCTCTGGCCGCTGGGGCTGGGGGGGGCTATGGAGGTGGGGGTCGGTGGGACACCGGTGGCTGGAGTAGCTGCTGGTGCGCCTGTTAAACCGGCCGGTGCCTCCGTGGCCTCTCGGGCTTCTGGGGTCAGTGGCCAAAAGAGTGTGGGAGAGTGTGTTAGGGCTACGGGCCCGGTCTCTGGTGGTGGGGTGAATGCGGGGGGGGCGATCGGCCGCTGAGAAAGCGGCTGCGGGCCCCCGTGCGGCCCCTCCGGGGGGACGGGGTGCAGTGTCTGCGTTAGGCATGGTGGGGGAGGGGGGGGCCGGCTCGGCTGCCCCTCCCGCGTCCGTGGCGCCTGGCAGAAGTTATGCCAGTGTGGCTGCGGCCGTGGGGGGGGAGGGGCTGTCCTCGTTGGCTTCCTCGCTCTCACAGTCCGGTGATGGTGACTTGCAGCGGCGACTGCTGGAGGCCCTCAAAAAGGGGGAGAGCTCCATCACTGTAGAGGGAAAGAAGGTTGATCTGTCGTTCTGGTTTAACAGACATGGCGTGAGGGCTTTCCGAGAGCAGAATGGGGGCGAGACCGCCTGGTCGTCACCTACAACCGGCCCTGGGGTCAGACGGAATGTGGTCTGTCTCAAGTGGAGTAGCGATGAAGCTTGCCCTACAAGAAAGAGGGTGGCGGAGCTCCTGCTTGGGATGGGTTTCAAGGCGACCGACATCTTTGCCTTGATCCATCCGTACGGCTCCAAGGAGTTCGACGTCAGCTTTGTCCGGCCGGAGGGGCTGGAGCTCTTCTGGTCCGGGTATGAGCTGGCGAAGAACACGCCGGACTGGCGCGGTTTCCTTGCGAAAGCAATAACCCGTCAGAGTGAGGTCAAGAGAGTGACCGTTTTGACCCGTAACGAGTCGCTCTCTTGTGTTGACATCATGACCTGGCTGGGCAGGTATGGAGAGATCCAGGGGGTTCCATCCAAGAACCTGGACGAGTTTGGCATTTGGTCGGGCGCCTGGACGTTTAACATCAAACTCAAGCGTCTGGGGAGTACGGTTTCCCACATTCCATCATCTGCCTTTATCGGCCGTGACAGGATTTTGGTTTTCTACAGGGGGCAGCCTAAGCTCTGTCACAAGTGCGGCAGCCCCTCACACTTCAGCGCCAGCTGCCAAGTGCAGAAGTGCGCGCTGTGTGGGGGGACCGGTCATCTAGCCGCATCTTGTGGGGAGATTAGATGCAACCTGTGCGGTGAACTCGGTCACCCTTTCAGTCGTTGTCCTCTCTCTGAGGTCAATGCGGCCCGAGCTCACGCAGGAGCGGGCCGGGAGGTCCCTTCGGCTGAGGCGGGTGCTGGCGGAGACGGCAGAGTTCAGGGGTCGGTGAAGAACAAAGATGGTCCGTCCCGGCAGAGGCGGAGGGAGAGGCGCCAGGCGGAGAGGGAGCGGGAGGAACCCCGTCCTGGGGTGATGCCTGCCCCTTCCCAAGCGGCTGCCCCTCCTGCATCGGAGACCCTAGGGGACAGGGAGCTGAATGAGGAGAACGAAAGACTGGAGCGTGCCGAGGGGACTCTGTCCTCGCACTATGAAAGCGCCGCAGAGGATAGCGGGACGGAGTCCAAAATAATTAGACGGAAACGCCGTACTAAGAAAAGACCCGGCTCGACCAAAGTAGCCAGGGAGGGCCTAACCGACTCCCCTCTGGAGCTCTCCAACCGGTTTCTCACCTTGGATGAGACCTCCGCCTCCTCTTCTTCTGGGGAGGAGGTTGAAGGTGGGAGACCGGGGGCGAAGGAGGGAGGGCCTTCGGGAGGCCCCGCGCCCTCCTCTGGTGGGGATGTAAGGTCCTCAGGAGGGGTGGCAAAACCGGGCCCTGAGACCGAGGAAGCCGGGGGTGGTGCGCGGGGGGAGGCGGTGGTGACAAATGAGATGGACACCACCGTCTCCCTCAAGAGGGGTCGTGCCGCCTTAGAAGACAGCCCCGGGAGAGGGAGGGTTGGGAAGAAGGCCGTCTAACTCGATCACTCTGTATGGCGGCACCCGCTCTGCTGACGCTGGCGACCATTAATGTCGCCAGCGTTAAGTCGGATGCGGCTCGTTTCGCGGCCTTTGATTTTCTCAGCCGAATTGGGGCTGACGTTTTGTTTTTGCAAGAGACCAGGCTGCCAGATTTGGCGGCGATTCACGAAGCCAGGAGGGAGTGGAGATCAGGGCCCTCCTACTGGTCTCTTGCGGCCGAGCCGTATAGCGGAGTGGCGGTCCTTTTTACCGCGCCGGTAGAAAGCCGACGAGTGATCGAGTTGGAAATGGGGAGGTGTTTGATCCTGGATGTCCTCATGAAGGGACAAGAACTGCGCCTAATTAACATCTATGGGCCCCAGACCAAACGGGACAGGAAAAGTCTCTTTATGAGGATCAAGCCTTTTCTTTTTACGAGTCGGCAAGTGGTCTTTGGAGGGGATTTCAACACGATCACGAGGTCCCAGGATAGGGGAGGCGCCAGAGACCGGCTGGCTTACGATAGCATCTCTTTAAATAGCGTAGCTAGCGAGGCTCGCCTGGTGGATGTCCACATCAGGCATACCCCAGGCCACGGGGGTTTCACTTATTATAGAGGAAGTCAGACTAGGTCTAGAATAGACAGGTTTTATTTAAAGGAGGAGGCTATTTTCTCGCCCTTAAGGGTCGTAGAGGTAGAATTCTCCGATCACTGTCTGATTATGTTTTCTTTGAATATTTCAGAGTCCCCCCAAATGGGAAGAGGTTACTGGAAGCTGAATTCGGGAGTCCTGGAGGAAGCGGAGGTGAGACAATCCTTTGAGGACTTCCTTCAGAGTCAGGTAACTTTGCTGGATCTCTGTGATACTAAGTCAGAGTGGTGGGAGATATTCAAAGATCGGGCGGCAAAGTTCTTCCGCCAGCTCTCGAGCCTCAGGTCCCTGGACAGGTACCGCCTGTATCAGGGTCTGAGGAGGAAACTCGAGCGTCTGGTCTCGACTGGAGGTAGCCGCGAGGATATCTCCAGGGTGAAATCTTTGCTCAGGGGGTGCCAGTACGATAGGCACACGTCTTTGGTTTTTGAGAGGGACTTCGGGAAGTACCGCTCGCCCGACCCTTACAGAAACTGCAAGATGTCAGTGAGTAGTAAGTTGGTGACGGGACTGGTCGATAGTACGGGATCTCTGAACCGGTCCAGATCGGGGATCCTGGAAGTCGTCAGATCCTTCTACTCGCGCCTCTTGGGAAAGAAGGATCTGGATCGGGACAAGATGTCGGCTTTCCTGGCTGACATCGCCCCTGAGTCGGGAGCTCACCTCTCTTTTGACGTTTTGGTGGAAGAGATCAGGAAGGAGGAAGTAATCCTGGCGGTGGAAGGGTTAGCTCTGAAGAAGTCGCCGGGCCCGGATGGCTTAACATCCGAGTTTTATAAGGCCTTTAAGGACTCTTTATGTCCCCTCTTGACTGAGGTATTCAATGAGTGTCTATCCTCGGGCACTCTGCCGAAGTCAATGAGGAGGTCAGCCCTGATCCTTCTGTCAAAGGGTAAAGATCCGAGCCGTATCGAGAACTGGCGTCCCATAGCGCTTCTCGATACGGACAGAAAGATTCTGGCCAAGATACTGTTCAATCGGTTGGTGAAATTTGCACCCCAGCTCCTTTCGGTGGCCCAGCATTGCTCGGTTCCAGGCCGCAGTACTCTCAGTGCTGTGCTCGGTGTCCGAGAGGCAGTGGAGCGGAGTAGAGCGGGTCACTGGAAGGGGTACATGCTGTCCTTAGATCAGGCAAAGGCGTTTGATCGGGTGAACCACGAGTACCTCTGGTCGGTCCTTCTGAAGTACGGCCTGCCGGGGGGGTTTGTTGATTGGTTAAAGATCTTGTACGCGGGGGCGGAGAGTTTCCCGCTTGTGAACGGTTGGTCTGGCTGCTCTTTCGAGGTTGGGTCTGGCGTTCGTCAGGGTTGTCCTTTGAGCCCGCTTTTATACGTGTTCGCGATCGATCCCTTTCTTAAGAGGATCGATCGTGGTCCGTTGGCGGGAGTCGGGATGGATCCGGCAGCGCCGGAAGCCGATCTGAGGGCAGTAGCGTACGCCGACGACGTCACCGTTTTCGTGTCCTCGAGAGGGGAGGCGGAGTACGTGATGTCTGAGGTGGACAGCTACTCGGAGGCATCCGGGTCCATGATCAATCGGGATAAGTGCGAGAGTCTCTGGCTGGGAGGGGGTGATCCAGTTTTCGATCTCCCGGACACCCTTCCGGGGCCTCAGTCGTCAGCAAAAGTTCTAGGCATCCGTTTCGGCCACGGGGATTATCCCACCCAAAATTGGGACGACAGGCTCAAGATCGCCGCTCAGAAGGTCGGCCAGTGGAAGGGTTGGTCTTTGACCCTCAGGGAAAGGGTGAATCTGATCAAGACTTACCTTCTCCCTTTGCTTATCTATTTGGGTAGCGTGTGTATCTTGCCAGAGCCTCTCTGGACTCGGGTTTATAGCCTGTTCTTCCAGCTTTTATGGGGGAATAGGCTGAACCTGATCAAGAGAGAGGTGACTTATCGCACGAGGAGACTAGGGGGGTTATCTATGGTCAACCCCGTGGTGTTTCTCGTAAACACCTTTGTTAAGATCAATTTGGCAAACCTCTGGATGGAGAGGGCTCCTCCGTGGATAGTCTCCTGCAGGGGGTGGTTTCGGCCTTTCTTCCAGGAATGGGAGACAGGAGGGCGAGTGAAGGACTTGCGTACGCCTCACGGATATCTTCCGGCTTATGTCACCCCGATTCTGAAGGTGATCCGCCGGTGGGGTTTGGAGGTGAGGGAAATCAGGACCCTGTCAAGGAGATCCCTTGACGAGAGGGTCTTGTTGTCCCACTTTCAGAAGCCCCTGGCCCTCAAGGATTGCCCAAGCCGGGATCTAGACAAGGGGTTACAGTTGCTAAATTCTGCAAGGATCCCCTTGAAGTTTTGGGACTTGGCTTGGCGCTGCTTTCACGGGAGGCTGTATGTAAGGGACAACCTGAAGTACAGGAACTCTGAGGAAAGGGGTTGTCCCCGGGAGGAGTGCGGCTCCATACTGGAAAGTATGGAGCACTTCCTGCTTCATTGTCCTTTTAATACAGAGGTGTATGAACGGGTGGGAGCTTCCATTGGCTGGCCCAGGCTAGCCAGCCTCTCCTATGCGGAGTGGGCCTACGGAGTGTTCAGAGACCTGGGAAGGAGGGACCCGTGCACAAGTTTTTTAGTTAGCATAGTGGTTAGGTTCTACACGTGGAACGCACGGTGTTTAGTTTCTACGCAGCAGAAAGTCCTCCCGGTGGACGAGGTTTGTAGGAACATCTTGGGTGGCCTGGTGAAGGTGCGTTCTCTTGAGTATGAGAGACTGGGTACCAGTAGGGCCTCTCTCCTCTGGAGAGGCTTTGCTTTTGATGTACCGTAAGTCTAGTCGTACTGTTCCTGGTGGTGGGCTGACGCTTCCACACTAGATTTTTGTTTTGTAGTAAGTTGAGGTTTTGAAAAAGGCTTGCAAAGACCGAACTTGGGCCTTCGGGAGTTTGTTATGTAGTTATGTGAGTTATGTTTGCTAGAGGAGGGAAAGTTGGGATTAGTTAGTTAGGTTGGGTGGGTGAGGAAGGGGGGGATAATTTTATGTGTCCTTTTGTGTTTTGAGTGGGGAGGCCTGCATCTAGCCCTGGACTATGCGGACATGGGAGGACATGGGGCGAGGGGCTAGATGTGGGTGGTGAAGGAAGGGCTGGCCTTGGACTATGCGGACATGATAGAGACATGAGGCGAAGGTCAGCCCTGGGTGTCGGGTGATGGGTAAAAGGATAGTGTGAGTAGGGATAGAATAGGTTAGGCTGGTGATTTTTCTATAAACAGGTGACGGGAGAAAAAGAAAAAAAGGAAAAAAAAAAAGAAAAATATATAAATAATTATGTATGTATTTGGCAAAGTCGCCTTGTTGTTGTTTTTTTTGGCAAAGGTCGCCTTTATTTATTTAGTTATATTGATTTATTTATGTTTATGTTTGTTATTTTCTATTCATTATATACTTTTCTGTTTATGACGATTAGTCCTATTTCTGTTTGGGTTTTACAGCCGGGCGGCCAGGTAAGGTTTTATAGTTATAAGGATAGTTGTTAAGTTTGATATGTTGTTGGGGCATGAATGTGAGTGTGAGTGTGGATGTATGTGGCTGGGCCAGTAATAACATTGTTTTATGAGTATTGTTTTATTTGAAATTGTTTGTTTTATTTTGTAAAGTTTTGTACTTTTATAATAAAAAGAGTAGCAGTGTTTAGGAGATACAGTCACAGTGTTAGCAGTGTTTAGGAGATACGGTCACAGTGTTAGCAGTGTTTAGGAGATACGGTCACAGTGTAAGCAGTGTGTAGGAGATACGGTCACAGTGTAAGCAGTGTGTAGGAGATACGGTCACAGTGTAAGCAGTGTGTAGGAGATACGGTCACAGTGTAAGCAGTGTTTAGGAGATACGGTCACAGTGTAAGCAGTGTTTAGGAGATACGGTCACAGTGTAAGCAGTGTGTAGGAGATACGGTCACAGTGTAAGCAGTGTTTAGGAGATACGGTCACAGTGTAAGCAGTGTGTAGGAGATACGGTCACAGTGTAAGCAGTGTTTAGGAGATACAGTCACAGTGTAAGCAGTGTTTAGGAGATACAGTCACAGTGTAAGCAGTGTGTAGGAGATACAGTCACAGTGTAAGCAGTGTGTAGGAGATACGGTCACAGTGTAAGCAGTGTGTAGGAGATACGGTCACAGTGTAAGCAGTGTGTAGGAGATACGGTCACAGTGTAAGCAGTGTTTAGGAGATACAGTCACAGTGTAAGCAGTGTTTAGGAGATACAGTCACAGTGTAAGCAGTGTGTAGGAGATACGGTCACAGTGTAAGCAGTGTTTAGGAGATATGGTCAGGGTGTAAGCAGTGTTTAGGAGACACAGAGGCGGAGATTGCTGAGCTCAGTCTGGTGCTAGCAGCTGCAGTGATCAGACGTGCCTGTGTGAAGCTCCTGCATCCCAGCTTTTGCTCCAGGGTGATTCACCAGCTTTTCCCCTGTAGAGCCACCTGTCTTCCAGGGAGTTTTAACATCTACTCCCAGTCCAGACCCTGCCTCTCCCTAGGGAGTTGGTGGGGTCTTGGACCATGGTGTCCAAGACGAGGACCCCTGCTCTCCGGTCAGGGTCGGGGGGGAGCAGGGGGTCCAGGCAACCGGCCCTGAGCGGAAGTGGGGTCAAGAAACCTGGTGATAACAGCCAGGTCCCCCATGAAGACGCAAGAAGGAAAGGTGAAGTCCCTGCGGAGGCTATGGAGGTGTCGTCCCAGGTAGGTTGGGGGTCCCGGTGGGAGGGAGATTCCACCGCCACCTACAGCTCCCGGGTAGCAGCCAACCTACAGAAGTATAAGGAGCTGGGGCGACACCTCAAAGCTCTGAGAAATGAGCTCAAGCTTGAAAGAATTAAAGCAAATAATACCTCCAGCAGGAAGAGACTCCCTATTGCGGAGAGGATCAGGGACCTAAAGGCAGTGATTGAAGCTGCCGTGGTGGAAAAGGAGAAGCTGCTTAATGAAAGCGGTCCTTTCAGGGAAAAGCTGGAAAATGAGGACCGCTTCATGGAAATGGAGAGGAAAGGGGGGCAGTGTGGTGAGGGCAGTGATAGTGAGGCAGACATCCCAAAACCCAGTGAGGTAACTGGGTCCAGGGTGACAGCCCAGCCTGAGCCTGCCCCTGCACCCCCTGAATTCCAGGAGCCGCTGCAGAGCCAGGAGTGCAGAAGTGGGATCTCAGCTGAGCAAGTTGGATTGCCACCATCTGACGACAGCGCCTCCTATGCAAGTGACTTCAGCGAGGAAGAGAGCGGGAGCGGTGGGGGTCTTATGGAACAGATCCGGCTGCTGGAATCCCCTATGGAATTTAAGGATTTTGCCTTTGGCGATGAATTATTGCAAGACAGAGAAGGGAAGAAAAAAAGCAAAAAGAACAAAGAACAGAAATTTGAAGTTCGCTATGTATATGTTCCTGTGGCTCCCTCTGTGCGGGCTGAAAAGTCTGTGCAGGGTGAGCCGCAGGTGTGTCCTCTGGGTCCCGCTGTCATGGCGGGGTCAGGTGCTGGAAAGACGGCGCAGGACGCCGGTCTTGCCGGCAATAGAGGAGGCGGGGCTAGCTGCGGTGCTGGCCAGTTGGGAGCCCCCGGCGCTGTGGGCTGCTCTCCTGTGGGAGGGGGGAGTGGCTTGGCGCTGGGGTCCGCTCCCATGGAAAAAGTGTCCCCGTCCGCCGCCTCGGTGAGCGCTTGTGGCGTGGAGCTGAGGCGGTACGGCGGCGACGCTGCTCCTCCCACACATGGGCGGAGCCTAAAGGTCCTGGAGATGGGGACGAGAGACGGTGCGGTGAGCGCGGCTGGGGGCGTGGCTGGGGATGCTCCCGGCGATGCTCCCTTGTCTGGGGGCGGAGCTGGGGGTGTGTCCGGGGACGCGCCCAAGCAGCAGCGCACAGTGGCGGCGGGAGTGGCGGCAGCAGGAGAAGCGGGGACTGGTGTGGCTGGGAGCAGTGGTTCTACAGCGCACCAGTTCCCCATTAAAATTAAAATAAAAAAGGTGAAGAATGTTAAGAGGGCCAAAAAGGCTAAGAGGTTAAAAGCTGGGTTTGTATCCCCCAGTGCAGTGGCCGAATACGTAAAGACCGGGTTTATTGCTGGGGCCTCTGCCTCCTCCTCCGGCGCTGAATCAAGCGCTGGAAAGGGGGAGGTAATGGTAACCGGCGCCCAAGTATTGAGGGAGGCCGGCAGCGATAACATAGATGTGAATACGAATACTGTAATGAATGTCTCTGCTGGCCCAGCGGTTTGTTCGCAGGGGGCGGCTCCTGGAAAAGGGGTTGCTCCTGGCGGACAAACGTGTGATGGGTCTCTGGCCGCTGGGGCTGGGGGGGCTATGGAGGTGGGGGTCGGTGGGACACCGGTGGCTGGAGTAGCTGCTGGTGCGCCTGTTAGACCGGCCGGTGCCTCCGTGGCCTCTCGGGCTTCTGGGGTCAGTGGCCAAAAGAGTGTGCGGGAGTGTGTTGGGGCTGCGGGCCCGGTCTCTGGTGGTGGGGTGGATGCGGGGGGGCGATCGGCCGCTGAGAAAGCGGCTGCGGGCCCCCGTGCGGCCCCTCCGGGGGGACGGGGTGCAGTGGCTGCGTTAGGCATGGTGGGGGAGGGGGGGGCCGGCTCGGCTGCCCCTCCCGCGTCCGTGGCGCCTGGCAGAAGTTATGCCAGTGTGGCTGCGGCCGTGGGGGGGGAGAGGCTGTCCTCGTTGGCTTCCTCGCTCTCACAGTCCGGTGATGGTGAACTGCAGCGGCGACTGCTGGAGGCCCTCAAAAAGGGGGAGAGCTCCATCACTGTAGAGGGAAAGAAGGTTGATCTGTCGTTCTGGTTCAACAGACATGGCGTGAGGGCTTTCCGAGAGCAGAACGGGGGCGAGACCGCCTGGTCGTCACCTACAACCGGCCCTGGGGTCAGACGGAATGTGGTCTGTCTCAAGTGGAGTAGCGATGAAGCTTGCCCTACAAGAAAGAGGGTGGCGGAGCTCCTGCTTGGGATGGGTTTCAAGGCGACCGACATCTTTGCCTTGATCCATCCGTACGGCTCCAAGGAGTTCGACGTCAGCTTTGTCCGGCCGGGGGGGCTGGAGCTCTTCTGGTCCGGGTATGAGCTGGCGAAGAACACGCCGGACTGGCGCGGTTTCCTTGCGAAAGCAATAACCCGTCAGAGTGAGGTCAAGAGAGTGACCGTTTTGACCCGTAACGAGTCGCTCTCTTGTGTTGACATCATGACCTGGCTGGGCAGGTATGGAGAGATCCAGGGGGTTCCATCCAAGAACCTGGACGAGTTTGGCATTTGGTCGGGCGCCTGGACGTTTAACATCAAACTCAAGCGTCTGGGGAGTACGGTTTCCCACATTCCATCATCTGCCTTTATCGGCCGTGACAGGATTTTGGTTTTCTACAGGGGGCAGCCTAAGCTCTGTCACAAGTGCGGCAGCCCCTCACACTTCAGCGCCAGCTGCCAAGTGCAGAAGTGCGCGCTGTGTGGGGGGACCGGTCATCTAGCCGCATCTTGTGGGGAGATTAGATGCAACCTGTGCGGTAAACTCGGTCACCCTTTCAGTCGTTGTCCTCTCTCTGAGGTCAATGCGGCCCGAGCTCACGCAGGAGCGGGCCGGGAGGTCCCTTCGGCTGAGGCGGGTGCTGGCGGAGACGGCAGAGTTCAGGGGTCGGTGAAGAACAAAGATGGTCCGTCCCGGCAGAGGCGGAGGGAGAGGCGCCAGGCGGAGAGGGAGCGGGAGGAACCCCGTCCTGGGGTGATGCCTGCCCCTTCCCAAGCGGCTGCCCCTCCTGCATCGGAGACCCTAGGGGACAGGGAGCTGAATGAGGAGAACGAAAGACTGGAGCGTGCCGAGGGGACTCTGTCCTCGCACTATGAAAGCGCCGCAGAGGATAGCGGGACGGAGTCCAAAATAATTAGACGGAAACGCCGTACTAAGAAAAGACCCGGCTCGACCAAAGTAGCCAGGGAGGGCCTAACCGACTCCCCTCTGGAGCTCTCCAACCGGTTTCTCACCTTGGATGAGACCTCCGCCTCCTCTTCTTCTGGGGAGGAGGTTGAAGGTGGGAGACCGGGGGCGAAGGAGGGAGGGCCTTCGGGAGGCCCCGCGCCCCCCTCTGGTGGGGATGTAAGGTCCTCAGGACGGGTGGCAAAACCGGGCCCTGAGACCGAGGAAGCCGGGGGTGGTGCGCGGGGGGAGGCGGTGGTGACAAATGAGATGGACACCACCGTCTCACTCAAGAGGGGTCGTGCCGCCTTAGAAGACAGCCCCGGGAGAGGGAGGGTTGGGAAGAAGGCCGTCTAACTCGATCACTCTGTATGGCGGCACCCGCTCTGCTGACGCTGGCGACCATTAATGTCGCCAGCATTAAGTCGGATGCGGCTCGTTTCGCGGCCTTTGATTTTCTCAGCCGAATTGGGGCTGACGTTTTGTTTTTGCAAGAGACCAGGCTGCCAGATTTGGCGGCGATTCACGAAGCCAGGAGGGAGTGGAGATCAGGGCCCTCCTACTGGTCTCTTGCGGCCGAGCCGTATAGCGGAGTGGCGGTCCTTTTTACCGCGCCGGTAGAAAGCCGACGAGTGATCGAGTTGGAAATGGGGAGGTGTTTGATCCTGGATGTCCTCATGAAGGGACAAGAACTGCGCCTAATTAACATCTATGGGCCCCAGACCAAACGGGACAGGAAAAGTCTCTTTATGAGGATCAAGCCTTTTCTTTTTACGAGTCGGCAAGTGGTCTTTGGAGGGGATTTCAACACGATCACGAGGTCCCAGGATAGGGGAGGCGCCAGAGACCGGCTGGCTTACGATAGCATCTCTTTAAATAGCGTAGCTAGCGAGGCTCGCCTGGTGGATGTCCACATCAGGCATACCCCAGGCCACGGGGGTTTCACTTATTATAGAGGAAGTCAGACTAGGTCTAGAATAGACAGGTTTTATTTAAAGGAAGAGGCTATTTTTTCGCCCTTAAGGGTCGTAGAGGTAGAATTCTCCGATCACTGTCTGATTATGTTTTCTTTGAATATTTCAGAGTCCCCCCAAATGGGAAGAGGTTACTGGAAGCTGAATTCGGGAGTCCTGGAGGAAGCGGAGGTGAGACAATCCTTTGAGGACTTCCTTCAGAGTCAGGTAACTTTGCTGGATCTCTGTGATACTAAGTCAGAGTGGTGGGAGATATTCAAAGATCGGGCGGCAAAGTTCTTCCGCCAGCTCTCGAGCCTCAGGTCCCTGGACAGGTACCGCCTGTATCAGGGTCTGAGGAGGAAACTCGAGCGTCTGGTCTCGACTGGAGGTAGCCGCGAGGATATCTCCAGGGTGAAATCTTTGCTCAGGGGGTGCCAGTACGATAGGCACACGTCTTTGGTTTTTGAGAGGGACTTCGGGAAGTACCGCTCGCCCGACCCTTACAGAAACTGCAAGATGTCAGTGAGTAGTAAGTTGGTGACGGGACTGGTCGATAGTACGGGATCTCTGAACCGGTCCAGATCGGGGATCCTAGAAGTCGTCAGATCCTTCTACTCGCGCCTCTTGGGAAAGAAGGATCTGGATCGGGACAAGATGTCGGCTTTCCTGGCTGACATCGCCCCT
This sequence comes from Bufo bufo, assembly GCF_905171765.1. Lineage (NCBI taxonomy): Eukaryota > Metazoa > Chordata > Amphibia > Anura > Bufonidae > Bufo > Bufo bufo. The sequence goes on from NC_053397.1 coordinate 137,343,193, forward strand.
GAGTCGGGAGCTCACCTCTCTTTTGACGTTTTGGTGGAAGAGATCAGGAAGGAGGAAGTAATCCTGGCGGTGGAAGGGTTAGCTCTGAAGAAGTCGCCGGGCCCGGATGGCTTAACATCCGAGTTTTATAAGGCCTTTAAGGACTCTTTATGTCCCCTCTTGACTGAGGTATTCAATGAGTGTCTATCCTCGGGCACTCTGCCGAAGTCAATGAGGAGGTCAGCCCTGATCCTTCTGTCAAAGGGTAAAGATCCGAGCCGTATCGAGAACTGGCGTCCCATAGCGCTTCTCAATACGGACAGAAAGATTCTGGCCAAGATACTGTTCAATCGGTTGGTGAAATTTGCACCCCAGCTCCTTTCGGTGGCCCAGCATTGCTCGGTTCCAGGCCGCAGTACTCTTAGTGCTGTGCTCGGTGTCCGAGAGGCAGTGGAGCGGAGTAGAGCGGGTCACTGGAAGGGGTACATGCTGTCCTTAGATCAGGCAAAGGCGTTCGATCGGGTGAACCACGAGTACCTCTGGTCGGTCCTTCTGAAGTACGGCCTGCCGGGGGGGTTTGTTGATTGGTTAAAGATCTTGTACGCGGGGGCGGAGAGTTTCCCGCTTGTGAACGGTTGGTCTGGCTGCTCTTTCGAGGTTGGGTCTGGCGTTCGTCAGGGTTGTCCTTTGAGCCCGCTTTTATACGTGTTCGCGATCGATCCCTTTCTTAAGAGGATCGATCGTGGTCCGTTGGCGGGAGTCGGGATGGATCCGGCAGCGCCGGAAGCCGCTCTGAGGGCAGTAGCGTACGCCGACGACGTCACCGTTTTCGTGTCCTCGAGAGGGGAGGCGGAGTACGTGATGTCTGAGGTGGACAGCTACTCGGAGGCATCCGGGTCCATGATCAATCAGGATAAGTGCGAGAGTCTCTGGCTGGGAGGGGGTGATCCAGTTTTCGATCTCCCGGACACCCTTCCGGGGCCTCAGTCGTCAGCAAAAGTTCTAGGCATCCGTTTCGGCCACGGGGATTATCCCACCCAAAATTGGGACGACAGGCTCAAGATCGCCGCTCAGAAGGTCGGCCAGTGGAAGGGTTGGTCTTTGACCCTCAGGGAAAGGGTGAATCTGATCAAGACTTACCTTCTCCCTTTGCTTATCTATTTGGGTAGCGTGTGTATCTTGCCAGAGCCTCTCTGGACTCGGGTTTATAGCCTGTTCTTCCAGCTTTTATGGGGGAATAGGCTGAACCTGATCAAGAGAGAGGTGACTTATCGCACGAGGAGACTAGGGGGGTTATCTATGGTCAACCCCGTGGTGTTTCTCGTGAACACCTTTGTTAAGATCAATTTGGCAAACCTCTGGATGGAGAGGGCTCCTCCGTGGATAGTCTCCTGCAGGGGGTGGTTTCGGCCTTTCTTCCAGGAATGGGAGACAGGAGGGCGAGTGAAGGACTTGCGTACGCCTCACGGATATCTTCCGGCTTATGTCACCCCGATTCTGAAGGTGATCCGCCGGTGGGGTTTGGAGGTGAGGGAAATCAGGACCCTGTCAAGGAGATCCCTTGACGAGAGGGTCTTGTTGTCCCACTTTCAGAAGCCCCTGGCCCTCAAGGATTGCCCAAGCCGGGATCTAGACAAGGGGTTACAGTTGCTAAATTCTGCAAGGATCCCCTTGAAGTTTTGGGACTTGGCTTGGCGCTGCTTTCACGGGAGGCTGTATGTAAGGGACAACCTGAAGTACAGGAACTCTGAGGAAAGGGGTTGTCCCCGGGAGGAGTGCGGCTCCATACTGGAAAGTATGGAGCACTTCCTGCTTCATTGTCCTTTTAATACAGAGGTGTATGAACGGGTGGGAGCTTCCATTGGCTGGCCCAGGCTAGCCAGCCTCTCCTATGCGGAGTGGGCCTACGGAGTGTTCAGAGACCTGGGAAGGAGGGACCCGTGCACAAGTTTTTTAGTTAGCATAGTGGTTAGGTTCTACACGTGGAACGCACGGTGTTTAGTTTCTACGCAGCAGAAAGTCCTCCCGGTGGACGAGGTTTGTAGGAACATCTTGGGTGGCCTGGTGAAGGTGCGTTCTCTTGAGTATGAGAGACTGGGTACCAGTAGGGCCTCTCTCCTCTGGAGAGGCTTTGCTTTTGATGTACCGTAAGTCTAGTCGTACTGTTCCTGGTGGTGGGCTGACGCTTCCACACTAGATTTTTGTTTTGTAGTAAGTTGAGGTTTTGAAAAAGGCTTGCAAAGACCGAACTTGGGCCTTCGGGAGTTTGTTATGTAGTTATGTGAGTTATGTTTGCTAGAGGAGGGAAAGTTGGGATTAGTTAGTTAGGTTGGGTGGGTGAGGAAGGGGGGGATAATTTTATGTGTCCTTTTGTGTTTTGAGTGGGGAGGCCTGCATCTAGCCCTGGACTATGCGGACATGGGAGGACATGGGGCGAGGGGCTAGATGTGGGTGGTGAAGGAAGGGCTGGCCTTGGACTATGCGGACATGATAGAGACATGAGGCGAAGGTCAGCCCTGGGTGTCGGGTGATGGGTAAAAGGATAGTGTGAGTAGGGATAGAATAGGTTAGGCTGGTGATTTTTCTATAAACAGGTGACGGGAGAAAAAGAAAAAAAGGAAAAAAAAAAAGAAAAATATATAAATAATTATGTATGTATTTGGCAAAGTCGCCTTGTTGTTGTTTTTTTTGGCAAAGGTCGCCTTTATTTATTTAGTTATATTGATTTATTTATGTTTATGTTTGTTATTTTCTATTCATTATATACTTTTCTGTTTATGACGATTAGTCCTATTTCTGTTTGGGTTTTACAGCCGGGCGGCCAGGTAAGGTTTTATAGTTATAAGGATAGTTGTTAAGTTTGATATGTTGTTGGGGCATGAATGTGAGTGTGAGTGTGGATGTATGTGGCTGGGCCAGTAATAACATTGTTTTATGAGTATTGTTTTATTTGAAATTGTTTGTTTTATTTTGTAAAGTTTTGTACTTTTATAATAAAAAGAGTAGCAGTGTTTAGGAGATACAGTCACAGTGTAAGCAGTGTTTAGGAGATACGGTCACAGTGTTAGCAGTGTTTAGGAGATACGGTCACAGTGTTAGCAGTGTTTAGGAGATACGGTCACAGTGTAAGCAGTGTGTAGGAGATACGGTCACAGTGTAAGCAGTGTGTAGGAGATACGGTCACAGTGTAAGCAGTGTGTAGGAGATACGGTCACAGTGTAAGCAGTGTTTAGGAGATACGGTCACAGTGTAAGCAGTGTTTAGGAGATACGGTCACAGTGTAAGCAGTGTGTAGGAGATACGGTCACAGTGTAAGCAGTGTTTAGGAGATACGGTCACAGTGTAAGCAGTGTGTAGGAGATACGGTCACAGTGTAAGCAGTGTTTAGGAGATACAGTCACAGTGTAAGCAGTGTTTAGGAGATACAGTCACAGTGTAAGCAGTGTTTAGGAGATACAGTCACAGTGTAAGCAGTGTGTAGGAGATACGGTCACAGTGTAAGCAGTGTGTAGGAGATACGGTCACAGTGTAAGCAGTGTTTAGGAGATACAGTCACAGTGTAAGCAGTGTTTAGGAGATACGGTCACAGTGTAAGCAGTGTGTAGGAGATACGGTCACAGTGTAAGCAGTGTTTAGGAGATATGGTCAGGGTGTAAGCAGTGTTTAGGAGACACAGAGGCGGAGATTGCTGAGCTCAGTCTGGTGCTAGCAGCTGCAGTGATCAGACGTGCCTGTGTGAAGCTCCTGCATCCCAGCTTTTGCTCCAGGGTGATTCACCAGCTTTTCCCCTGTAGAGCCACCTGTCTTCCAGGGAGTTTTAACATCTACTCCCAGTCCAGACCCTGCCTCTCCCTAGGGAGTTGGTGGGGTCTTGGACCATGGTGTCCAAGACGAGGACCCCTGCTCTCCGGTCAGGGTCGGGGGGGAGCAGGGGGTCCAGGCAACCGGCCCTGAGCGGAAGTGGGGTCAAGAAACCTGGTGATAACAGCCAGGTCCCCCATGAAGACGCAAGAAGGAAAGGTGAAGTCCCTGCGGAGGCTATGGAGGTGTCGTCCCAGGTAGGTTGGGGGTCCCGGTGGGAGGGAGATTCCACCGCCACCTACAGCTCCCGGGTAGCAGCCAACCTACAGAAGTATAAGGAGCTGGGGCGACACCTCAAAGCTCTGAGAAATGAGCTCAAGCTTGAAAGAATTAAAGCAAATAATACCTCCAGCAGGAAGAGACTCCCTATTGCGGAGAGGATCAGGGACCTAAAGGCAGTGATTGAAGCTGCCGTGGTGGAAAAGGAGAAGCTGCTTAATGAAAGCGGTCCTTTCAGGGAAAAGCTGGAAAATGAGGACCGCTTCATGGAAATGGAGAGGAAAGGGGGGCAGTGTGGTGAGGGCAGTGATAGTGAGGCAGACATCCCAAAACCCAGTGAGGTAACTGGGTCCAGGGTGACAGCCCAGCCTGAGCCTGCCCCTGCACCCCCTGAATTCCAGGAGCCGCTGCAGAGCCAGGAGTGCAGAAGTGGGATCTCAGCTGAGCAAGTTGGATTGCCACCATCTGACGACAGCGCCTCCTATGCAAGTGACTTCAGCGAGGAAGAGAGCGGGAGCGGTGGGGGTCTTATGGAACAGATCCGGCTGCTGGAATCCCCTATGGAATTTAAGGATTTTGCCTTTGGCGATGAATTATTGCAAGACAGAGAAGGGAAGAAAAAAAACAAAAAAAGCAAAAAGAACAAAGAACAGAAATTTGAAGTTCGCTATGTATATGTTCCTGTGGCTCCCTCTGTGCGGGCTGAAAAGTCTGTGCAGGGTGAGCCGCAGGTGTGTCCTCTGGGTCCCGCTGTCATGGCGGGGTCAGGTGCTGGAAAGACGGCGCAGGACGCCGGTCTTGCCGGCAATAGAGGAGGCGGGGCTAGCTGCGGTGCTGGCCAGTTGGGAGCCCCCGGCGCTGTGGGCTGCTCTCCTGTGGGAGGGGGGAGTGGCTTGGCGCTGGGGTCCGCTCCCATGGAAAAAGTGTCCCCGTCCGCCGCCTCGGTGAGCGCTTGTGGCGTGGAGCTGAGGCGGTACGGCGGCGACGCTGCTCCTCCCACACATGGGCGGAGCCTAAAGGTCCTGGAGATGGGGACGAGAGACGGTGCGGTGAGCGCGGCTGGGGGCGTGGCTGGGGATGCTCCCGGCGATGCTCCCTTGTCTGGGGGCGGAGCTGGGGGTGTGTCCGGGGACGCGCCCAAGCAGCAGCGCACAGTGGCGGCGGGAGTGGCGGCAGCAGGAGAAGCGGGGACTGGTGTGGCTGGGAGCAGTGGTTCTACAGCGCACCAGTTCCCCATTAAAATTAAAATAAAAAAGGTGAAGAATGTTAAGAGGGCCAAAAAGGCTAAGAGGTTAAAAGCTGGGTTTGTATCCCCCAGTGCAGTGGCCGAATACGTAAAGACCGGGTTTATTGCTGGGGCCTCTGCCTCCTCCTCCGGCGCTGAATCAAGCGCTGGAAAGGGGGAGGTAATGGTAACCGGCGCCCAAGTATTGAGGGAGGCCGGCAGCGATAACATAGATGTGAATACGAATACTGTAATGAATGTCTCTGCTGGCCCAGCGGTTTGTTCGCAGGGGGCGGCTCCTGGAAAAGGGGTTGCTCCTGGCGGACAAACGTGTGATGGGTCTCTGGCCGCTGGGGCTGGGGGGGCTATGGAGGTGGGGGTCGGTGGGACACCGGTGGCTGGAGTAGCTGCTGGTGCGCCTGTTAGACCGGCCGGTGCCTCCGTGGCCTCTCGGGCTTCTGGGGTCAGTGGCCAAAAGAGTGTGCGGGAGTGTGTTGGGGCTGCGGGCCCGGTCTCTGGTGGTGGGGTGGATGCGGGGGGGGCGATCGGCCGCTGAGAAAGCGGCTGCGGGCCCCCGTGCGGCCCCTCCGGGGGGACGGGGTGCAGTGGCTGCGTTAGGCATGGTGGGGGAGGGGGGGCCGGCTCGGCTGCCCCTCCCGCGTCCGTGGCGCCTGGCAGAAGTTATGCCAGTGTGGCTGCGGCCGTGGGGGGGGAGAGGCTGTCCTCGTTGGCTTCCTCGCTCTCACAGTCCGGTGATGGTGAACTGCAGCGGCGACTGCTGGAGGCCCTCAAAAAGGGGGAGAGCTCCATCACTGTAGAGGGAAAGAAGGTTGATCTGTCGTTCTGGTTCAACAGACATGGCGTGAGGGCTTTCCGAGAGCAGAACGGGGGCGAGACCGCCTGGTCGTCACCTACAACCGGCCCTGGGGTCAGACGGAATGTGGTCTGTCTCAAGTGGAGTAGCGATGAAGCTTGCCCTACAAGAAAGAGGGTGGCGGAGCTCCTGCTTGGGATGGGTTTCAAGGCGACCGACATCTTTGCCTTGATCCATCCGTACGGCTCCAAGGAGTTCGACGTCAGCTTTGTCCGGCCGGAGGGGCTGGAGCTCTTCTGGTCCGGGTATGAGCTGGCGAAGAACACGCCGGACTGGCGCGGTTTCCTTGCGAAAGCAATAACCCGTCAGAGTGAGGTCAAGAGAGTGACCGTTTTGACCCGTAACGAGTCGCTCTCTTGTGTTGACATCATGACCTGGCTGGGCAGGTATGGAGAGATCCAGGGGGTTCCATCCAAGAACCTGGACGAGTTTGGCATTTGGTCGGGCGCCTGGACGTTTAACATCAAACTCAAGCGTCTGGGGAGTACGGTTTCCCACATTCCATCATCTGCCTTTATCGGCCGTGACAGGATTTTGGTTTTCTACAGGGGGCAGCCTAAGCTCTGTCACAAGTGCGGCAGCCCCTCACACTTCAGCGCCAGCTGCCAAGTGCAGAAGTGCGCGCTGTGTGGGGGGACCGGTCATCTAGCCGCATCTTGTGGGGAGATTAGATGCAACCTGTGCGGTAAACTCGGTCACCCTTTCAGTCGTTGTCCTCTCTCTGAGGTCAATGCGGCCCGAGCTCACGCAGGAGCGGGCCGGGAGGTCCCTTCGGCTGAGGCGGGTGCTGGCGGAGACGGCAGAGTTCAGGGGTCGGTGAAGAACAAAGATGGTCCGTCCCGGCAGAGGCGGAGGGAGAGGCGCCAGGCGGAGAGGGAGCGGGAGGAACCCCGTCCTGGGGTGATGCCTGCCCCTTCCCAAGCGGCTGCCCCTCCTGCATCGGAGACCCTAGGGGACAGGGAGCTGAATGAGGAGAACGAAAGACTGGAGCGTGCCGAGGGGACTCTGTCCTCGCACTATGAAAGCGCCGCAGAGGATAGCGGGACGGAGTCCAAAATAATTAGACGGAAACGCCGTACTAAGAAAAGACCCGGCTCGACCAAAGTAGCCAGGGAGGGCCTAACCGACTCCCCTCTGGAGCTCTCCAACCGGTTTCTCACCTTGGATGAGACCTCCGCCTCCTCTTCTTCTGGGGAGGAGGTTGAAGGTGGGAGACCGGGGGCGAAGGAGGGAGGGCCTTCGGGAGGCCCCGCGCCCCCCTCTGGTGGGGATGTAAGGTCCTCAGGACGGGTGGCAAAACCGGGCCCTGAGACCGAGGAAGCCGGGGGTGGTGCGCGGGGGGAGGCGGTGGTGACAAATGAGATGGACACCACCGTCTCACTCAAGAGGGGTCGTGCCGCCTTAGAAGACAGCCCCGGGAGAGGGAGGGTTGGGAAGAAGGCCGTCTAACTCGATCACTCTGTATGGCGGCACCCGCTCTGCTGACACTGATGTTGTACTTTATCCTAATGAGAAAGATTTCATAATAAGGATTTGGAGAAGGGGCAGAGGGATAGCAGAGCAGGGTGAGGCTGGTGCTGCTACTAGGGGGTCATACCATGGGGAGTAATAAAGCCCACCATAATGCCCCCCCCAGTAGTAATAATTCTCCTTATAATGTGACAGTGCAAAAATACCCCCTTGTAATGCCCCCAGTTAAGCTAATGTCCCCATAGTGCCCCCATAATGTCCCAGTATAAAATACCCCTATATAGTGCCCCCAGTAAATTCCCCTATAGTGCTCCTCTCCCCCCTTCCTGCTAGTGCCCCCCATAATGTACCAGTATAAAATGCACCATATATAGTGCCCCAGTGGATGCCCCTCAGTGTCCGGCCTCTGATAGGCTGCCGGCCTAGTGTCCCCCATAATGCCCCCCAATAATGTGCCAGTAAGTGTCCCCATAGATGCCCCCCCATCATGTGCCAGTATCAAGTGCCTCTCTCCCCCCCCCCCCACATGTCCCAATATCATAGTGCCATCTCCCCCCCTCCACAAAAAAAAGTGCCAGTATCAAGTGCCTCTCTCCCTCCCCCCATGTGCCAGTATCCGGTGCCTCTCTCCCTCCCCCCCATGTGCCAGTATCCGGTGCCTCTCTCCCTCCCCCCCATGTGCCAGTATCCGGTGCCTCTCTCCCCCCCCCCATGTGCCAGTATCAGGTTCCAACCCACCCTCCCCCCAGGTGCCAGTATCAGGTGCCAACCCCTCTCCCCCCCCATGTGCCAGTATCAGGTGCCTCTCCCCCCCCCCCCCCATGTGCCAGTATCAGGTTCCAACCCACCCTCCCCCCAGGTGCTAGTATCAGGTGCCAACCCCTCTCACCCCCCATGTGCCAGTATCAGGTGCCTTTCTCCCCCCCCCCCATGTGCCAGTATCAGGTGCCAACCCCCCTCCCCCATGTGCCAGTATCAAGTGCCTCCCGCTCCCCCCATGGCAGTAACAGTCGGGTATTAAAAAAATAAAATAAACACTTCTACTTACCTCCATGTCAGCGATGCGATGCGATGCAGCCTCTTCCTGTGTCCCGCCCTGTATTGTGTCCTGCATATGTCCTGTATGTCCATATATGTAGTCAGTGCTTGTATTTCAAAAAAGTTTCTGCTGGGATTCGAACCCACGACCTTCTGTATAAGAGGCAAAGCACTTAACCACAAGACCATAAAAGCTGCCTTGCTGCTGACTGAAAAAATATGAGACTTCTACTGTTACAATGCAGCCTTTATGACTGTGTGGGTATATGCTTTGCCTCTGATACACTGATACATTGGAGGTTGTGGGTTCGAATCCCAGACACATCAGGAGACTTTAGGAGACAGTAAGATTAGATCACATTAGCGAGGGGGCCTGGTCAGCCGCCGCTGCTGCTGTGAAGGGGCCCTGAGAATGGATATTTAACTAACTTGAAAATAAACTGTGACACACGCTGCCGGGGCGCTGGGCCCTGTTGGCAGCCCGGGCCCCGAAGCAGCTGCTTCCCCGGTAGTTACGCCACTGGCTCCAGGGTGATTCAGCAACTTTTCCCCTGTGGAGCCACCTGTCTTTCAGGGAGTTTTTAACATCTACTCCTAGCACAGGCCCTACCTCTCCCTAGTTGGTGGGGTCTTGGACCATGGTGTCATGGTGTCTAAGACGAGGACCCCTGCTCTCCGGTCAGGGTCGGGGGGGAGCAGGGGGTCCAGGCAACCGGCCCTGAGTGGAAGTGGGGTCAAAAAACCTGGTGATAACAGCCAGGTCCCCCATGAAGACCCAAGAAGGAAAGGTGAAGTCCCTGCTGAGGCTATGGAGGTGTCGTCCCAGGTAGGTTGGGGGTCCCGGTGGGAGGGAGAGTCCACCGCCACCTACAGCTCCCGGGTAGCAGCCAACCTACAGAAGTATAAGGAGCTGGGGCGACACCTCAAAGCTCTGAGAAATTAGCTAAAGCTTGAAAGGATTAAAGCAAACAATACTTCTAGCAGAAAGAGACTCCCTATAGCGGAGAGGATCAGGGACCTAAAGGTGGTGATTGAAGCTGCCAAGGTGGAAAAGGAGAGGCTGCTGAATGAAAGCAGTCCTTTCAGAGAAAAGCTGGTAAATGAGGACCGCTTTATGGAAATGGAGAGGAAAGGGGAGCAGTGTGGTGAGGGCAGTAGTGAGGCAGACAGCCCAAAACCCGGTGAAGTAACTGGGTCCAGGGTGAAAGCCCAGCTTGAGCCTGCACCTGCACCCCCTGAATTCCGGGAGCCGTTGCAGAGCCTGGAGTGCAGAAGTGGGATCCCAGCTGAACAAGTTGGATTACCTCCATCTGCCTCCTATGCAAGCGACTTCAGCGAGGAAGCGAGCGGGAGCGGTGGGGGTCTGATGGAACAGATCCGGCTGCTAGAATCCCCTATGGAGTTCAAGGATTTTGCCTTTGGCGATGAATTATTGAAAGACAGAGAAGGGAAGAAAAAAAACAAAAAGAGCAAAAAGAACAAAGACCAAAAAATTGAAATACGCTATGTATATGTTCCTGTGGCTCCCTTTGTGCGGGCTGAAAAGTCCATGCAGGGTGAGCCGCAGGTTGGTCCTCTGGGTCCCGCTGTCATGGCGGGGTCAGGTGCAGGAAAGATGGCCCAGGACGCCGATCTTGCCGGCAATAGAGGAGGCGGGGCTAGCTGCGGTACTGGCCAGTTGGGAGCCCCTTGCGCTGTGGGCTGCTCTCCTGTGGGAGGGGGGAGTGGCTTGGCGCTGGGGTCCGCTCCCATGGAAAAAGTGTCCCCGTCCGCTGCCTCGGTGAGCGCTTGTGGCGTGGAGCTGAGGCGGTACGGTGGGGACGCTGCTCCTCCCACACATGGGCGGAGCCTAAAGGTCCTGGAGATGGAGACGGGAGGCGGTGCAGTGAGCGTGGCTGGGGGCGTGCCTGGGGATGCTCCCAGCGATGCTCCCTTGTCTGGGAGTGGAGCTGGGGGTGTGTCCGGGGACGCGCCCAAGCAGCAGCGCACAGTGGCGGCGGGAGTGGCAGCAGCAGGAGAAGCTGGGACTGGTGTGGCTGGGAGCAGTGGTTCTACAGCGCAACAGTTCCCCATTAAAATTTTAATAAAAAAGATAAAGAATGTTAAGAGGGCCAAAAAGGCTAAGAGATTAAAAGAGGGGTTCGTATCCCCCAGTGCAGTAGGCGAATATATAAAGACCGAGCTTATTGCTGGGGCCTCTGCCTCCTCCTACGGCGCTGAATCAAGCGCTGGAAAGGGGGAGGTAGTGGTAACCAGCGCCCAAGTATTGAGGGAGGCCGGCAGCGATAACAAAGTAATGAATATGAATGCTGTAATGAATTCCGTAATGGAAGTGTCTGCTGGCCCAGCGGTTTGTCCGCGGGAGGCGGCTCCTGGAAAAGGGGTTGCTCCTAGCGGACAGACGTGTGATGTGTCTCTGGCTGCTGGAGCTGGGGGGGCTATGGAGGTGGGGGTTGGTGGGACACCGGTGGCTGGAGTAGCTACTGGTACGCCTGTTAAACCGGCCGGTGCCTCTGGTGGCTGCCCGACTGTTTAGGGAGGGTAGACAGGGACTGGGGGTCTCCTTCCCCTTCTCCTCCCCCCCCCCCCCCCCCCCCTTGCTATCTCCTTAGGGCACTTGTATGGCTCTAGTTTGGGAATTTAAGGTTGTAGGAGTATGAAGGGTTAATGTAGTGCACGGCAGGAAGAGGAGGCGGGTAGCGGGAGGGTACTTATGTGCTGCCCCGCCTATCCTCTTCCTCTTTATCAGAAGCGCGGTGCCGTGGTGAGTCGCACCGGCGCTCTGTCTGTATAAGAGATTACGATGGCCGCGGGTGATGCCCGTCTGAGGGAGGTGTTGCTGGCGCGCATGGCGGAGGGAGGTGAGGGATGGCTGTGCTCGTTTTTGTATAGCCTGGGTTCTCTTGATCCCTCACCCCCTTCTGTCTGTGCGCCTGCTGCTGAGGTTCCGGTGCAGCCGTGCGGTGTCTCGATCGCTCCTGCGGGGGGCAGGCGGTCCTCCCGGCTTATCCGCTCCCTCGTGTGTCTCGGCCATAGCCCCCCTCCTTCCCCGCTTACCTTCGGCTCCCATTTCAGTGCAGCTGCAGGATCGCTGGAGATGCAGGCTGCCGGCTCTGTGCTGAGGGCGGTAGCTCCGCCCCTTCCTCCCCCCCACGGCCTCCAGCGCTTCCCTCCTCACATGAGGTCAGTGGAAATTTGTATGCGCATGCAGGCAGCAGGATGGGGTTGCAGGTTAGCAGCCATTCTTCCCAGAGTCTCCCCCCTACCCCTCCTTCCACTCAAGTCACTGAGCCCCCTGCCGTTAATGACCAGCAGGCGGGTTTGAGTTCCACAGTTCCTTCCCTGGCCATGCTGCCTGCAGTGACCCCTGGTGGTGCTGAGGTGCCTTTTCCCCCTATCACTGCACTGTCTCAGCCGCTCGTGCCCCCTCCCCCTCCTGCCCCCGAACGGTCACGTGCCCGCAGAGGAAGGTCCAGCTCTTCATCCTCCTCTCATGAGAGCCGGAGCCGCCATGGATCCTGCAGGCATCGGTCGCGTCGCAGGTCTGGTGACTCAGCCTGGAGCAGGCGATCCAGATCCTCCCGGTGGCGGTCCCCGTCGTCCTCTGAGGGGTCCGTTGCCGCGTTGGGGGAGTCTGTGCGGGCCCTGCACAATAGGCGGACGTCTGGTCGGTCTTCCAGGGCTCAGAGCCTGGTTCTGGCAGCTTCTCTTCAGCCTGAGGTTCCCGTGCCTGGTCCCGCGGTTGCGCCAATACCGCCTCCGTCCGGTGAGTACCAATTTACGGGTGCGTGGGGGGTGGGTGGTGGGGGTTCTGATATGGCTACACTGTTAAAACGGTTAGTGGATCGTTTGCAGCCTACTACTGACCAGTCCCATCCGTCTCCTCCTGCTAAGCCAGCTCCGGTGTTAGCGGGGGTGCATAAAGAGTCGTGTTTTTGTGGGGTTAGTTTTTTGGGTGCCCATTTGGACGAGGCCGTCCGGGAGAAGGTTTGGGCTAACCAATATGTAAATATTTGGTCTCTTATATCAGTGGATCAACATACTGTTGACAAGGAAAGGCGTTTTTCGGACAAGCCGTATAAACGTAGGCCCATAGTCGCCAGAACCTTGAACAATTGGTTGCAGGCTTTTTCGGTGTTGGGTTGCGTTATGGGTCAGCGTCACCCCGAGCGCTGTTCTGAGTTGGGTTTTTTTCAGGACATCATCTATAGCGCCTACAAGTCCCATGGGGGCAGCGCCTGGTGGCGCTATGATGAGGAAGTTAGGCGCCGTCTGGGTTTGCAGCCGGAGATAGGTTGGGGGGGTTAAAGCCACGGATGTGTGGCTTAGATTGATGGTGTCACAAAGACCACCCCCCTTTCCAGGGGCGGCCGCTGGTTCAGGGGGATCTCCTTCGCCGGGATCGGTGGCCGTCCGCCGACCCGGGTCATGCTGGTTATTTAATGAGGGTAACTGCAGGTTCGCAGGGCTGTGCAGATTCAAACACGAGTGCTCGGCCTGAGGCGGTTCCCACCCGGCTAATAAATGCTCCCGCCCCCCAGTTAAGCTTCCCAAGCAGTTCGAGCATGGGGCTCAGAAGGACCCCGGTGAGCGTAGCAGAGATGGGCCCCTGGCTAGACAGATACCCCAATAGGCAGGCGGCTGCTCAGCTCCATGTTGGTTTTTCGTTTGGTTTTTTCCTCCCTTTTATTCTGAGCCGGTCCCCGTTTTTTTCGGATAACCTGAAATCGGCCCGTGATCTCCCCGAGGTCCTCAGGGAGAAGGTCGGTAAGGAAGTTTCTCTGGGTAGGATACGGGATCCGTTTACTGAATTGCCGTTTCCTAATCTGAGGGTCTCCCCGTTGGGCGTGGTCCCGAAAAGAGAGCCAGGCAAGTTCCGGTTGATCCACCATCTCTCTTACCCTAAGGGTTCGTCGGTGAATGACTGCATCTCTCCTGAGGATGCGTCTGTGTCTTATGTATCCTTTGACCGGGCGGTTGCGTTGGTCAGGGATGCGGGTAGGGGGGCCCTTCTGGCTAAGTCGGATTTTCAGCTTCTTCCGGTTTATCCGGATTGTTTCCACTTGTTAAGTTGCTGCGTTGATGGCCTTTTTTATTATGACACGTGCCTCCCTATGGGTTGTTCTATTTCTTGCCATTATTTTGAAATGTTTGGGTCTTTCCTGGAGTGAGTCGTTCGTTATGAGTCAGGTTCTACATCAGTTTTGCTTTATTTAGACGATTTTCTCTTTTTGTTTCCCCTGGTAGTGGTGGTGGTTGCCTATCCCTGTTAACTGTTTTTCTGGAAAGGATGGCGCAATTTGGCATTCCCACTTCGGGTGGGAAGACTGAGGGCCCGGTCACACGGCTGTCGTTTTTGGGCATTGAGATTGACACGTTGGATATGGTTTTCAGGTTGCCGCCGGAGAAGTTGCAGAAGCTTATGGGATTGATGGTTTCCTGTCGGTTAGGAAGGTTACCTTGTTGCAGCTTCAGTACCTGTTAGGTCTGTTGTGTTTTGCATGCCGAGTTATGCCCATGGGCCGGGTTTTTGCTCGTCGCCTATCGTTGGCCACGCGGGAAGTGTTAAATCTCCCCGGCACCACATCCGGCTCTCTAAGTCCCTGAAAGATGACTTATGGGTCTGGAGGTCCTTTTTGTTGTCTTACAATGGCCACACGTGTTACATGTCCAAGGAAATCTCTAACGCTGAGTTGTCTTTGTTTTCGGATGCGTCGGGGTCTCGTGGTTTCGGGACCATTCTGGGGAAGAACTGGTGCGCTAGTGGCCTGAGTCGTGGCGGTCATCGGGGTTGTGTAAGAACCTTACTCTGCCCATTATTGTGGCGGTGGAGCTGTGGGGGGACAGGTTGTCCAACAAACATGTGTCTTTTTGGACGGATAATCTGGGAGTGGTGTATTGTGTCAACAGCTTATCCTCCTCTTCTCTTCCTGTCTTGTCTCTACTGCGTTACTTGGTTCTTCGGTGTCTCGAATTAAATGTTTATTTTAGGGCCCGTCATGTTCCGGGGGTTGAAAATAAGGTTGCTGATGCTCTTTCCCGTTTTCGTTGGCAGGAATTCCGATCCTTTCTCCCGGAAGCGGAACAGGAGGGCCGGGAATGCCCCCCGCACCTGTGGGATTTGGTGGACAGCAACTGATGTCGCTTGTCAGATCCTCGGTTTCTCCTCCTACCTGGCAGGCACACGGTAATGCATGGGTTCAATGGTGGGCGATGGTGGGTGCACGAGATGTTGGCGCTAGCGATGATCTGCGGCTGGAGGTGACTGTGGAATGGTTATTGTATTTGCGATCCTTGCGGGTTTCTGCAGCGGTTGCGCAGCGTCGACTATCGGGCATTGCGTTTCACTTTAGGCTGCAGGGGTGGCCGGATGTTACCAAGCAAATCGTTATTCGGCAGGCTTTAAAGGGTTGGAGGAAGAAGTATTTTTCCCGGGAAAGTCGACGACCAGTCTCGTTTGGCTTACTTGGCAAGCTTATTTCCCTGCTTCCTGAGGTTTTCTAATCTCCCTTTGAGGTGGCCCTGTTTTCAGGCAGTTTTAGGTTGCCCTTTTTTGCGGCCCTTAGGGTCAGCGAGTTGGTTGCTCCTTCCTGTCGTAAACCGGGGGGGCTTTCTAGTGATGACGTTGTCCTGGGGAATGATTCACTTAGGATCCGGGTCCGGCGTTCGAAGCCGGACGAATTTAGTAGGGGTGCCTGGATTCCCCTCCACCCGGTTCCTGGTGTGTCTTGCCCGGTTTATCTGATATCGCAGTATAGCTCTTTGCGTTCCCCTAGCTGCAATTTCTTTGCGCATGCGGACGGCTCCCCCCTTACCAAATTTCAGTTTGTCACGGTTTGTCACGGACATCTCTGGCATCTCTTCCTTAACCTGCAATCTGTCACACTACATTGACATTCACTCTCCCTTCCTGGTCCACTGAGGAAGGGAGAGTGAATCTACCCGTAACGCGTATGGTGAAACAAGTGATGTACCTGCATTGAAAAGCCTCCGATAATACTGTATGGCCATACAGAAGAAAATCTCTACAGTAAAGGATTAACTATTCTTATCGTCGAAAGCTGCACCAAAGGAAATTGCGGAACAGAGTGGCAACTCCTGCGATCTTTGGAACTCCTGCGAAATTTAAACCAGCTTGCTGTATGGAGCGACTGAATAAGCCGGCAAATATTTAAAGCTCCATTGAAGCAATAGGGAGACAGCAGACGCTAGACGGTAAGCCAAACATCGATTTAAAGTTTTCTCCAATCCAAAGCTCATATCGAGCTTAAAAGGATCAGCTATAAGAGACTTTTCACATTATCAGGATTCCTGTGGACACTTTATGAACATGTTGCGCTCCCAGTGAATACACCTACAACATTTTCAGTGACATTCAGTTTCCCAAATTGGGATAGAGCGCTAGAAGATAATACCCCCTCTTCCCAAATAACAGCATATACTTGAAGTTTCTTGGTGTGATATATATTATTGAATTTATCGACACTATTGAGTCATATGAATATAGTGTTGATCATATCTACCACAATATGTGACTGTAATGTTGTATATTATTGCTACATTGTTCTTATAAATTTTATTACTTGTATTTTATGGGGATATAATAAATATTTTCTGCACATGTCAATTTGGTTGCCAAGTGTATGAGTGCTCGCTCATTACTCTATTACTACATTTGCCTTTAAGAGAGGGTGGGGTGATTCCCTCTATATGAGCTTGCAGCACCATACCTTAACTACTTGCTAGTGAGCCACCACAACCTACCACTATTTTTTATAGAACCTTACGGTTTAAACGAATCACTGGAGAGTAACTGTTTTTGACCAGTCCTCTCCCAACCACTAGCTCTGGGTCATGCATTTTTCCTTATCAGCCCACTGCCTTATCAGCTATGCTCCAATCACTTCACATCACCCGTAGCCCCTACCATCACCACACTACACGTCCTCTACCACCAATTTCCCCAGCTGCCACTTGCCATCCACCTCATACCTCTTGTCGACATACCCTTTACATAGGATCATTTCCCTTCAGCACACAGCCCTCCTGCCATCATCCCTTACCCCCAATCACCCATATATACCCACGTACCCATACACCAGTTCCATCCCACTGGCTCAGCCCCCTACCAGTCCCTATATGTTGTATAATCACCCCTACACCAGTTATCTATATATCAGGGCAATATAAATGCTCCCCCATTCCAATTGTGCCCACCCCACCAGTATTCACACTTACATGTCCATCCAATCATATATTTCCCTTATCATCCAGTCCACCACTGCCCAATACTCTCAGTCACATCACCCAACCAGCCCTTAGCCTCCAAACCACCCCACACCCCCCCCCCCCCCCCTTTCATTTCCCCCATCTAGCTATCACCCCTTTTTGGTATGTTCCCTGAGAGCGATCCCTTCCCTGTGGCTTAGAGAGCCAACATCCCACACAGCGCTCGGCGCATGCGCTGTTCACAAAGACAGCTCCGGGCCGACAGACTGAACAGCTGTCAATCCCAAACTCCGCCCCCCTCCCTCCTGCTCTTCTGAGTGCGCCTTCCAGCAGGCGTGCAAGGCCGCGCTCCAAGCCCCAGCACGGACCCGACAGGTAAGAACAGCAGCCATGTGCTCCACATCTCCTCATGCCCACCTTGTTAATTCAAATCATTTTAGGCTCACTCCCCAGTTGTGCCGTTCCGGTCGGCACTGTCTGTATCCTACAGTGGTTTGAACCATCTGTACATCAATCGCTGCATCTCCCCCATCCATTCAGGCTATTGTATTATGACTTATTCAGCTATTTATTCATCCATTGGTTATTTTTCCTTCCTATTGTTTGAATCAATGTGGGACCGGCAATCCCAGTCTCATTTGGTTGCCCTGGCCATGCTTTTCACTATACATGGTTGTGATGTGGGCACATCTGTGTACATGCTTATATCTCCTGTGTCCATTATGCCTGTGCAGGTGTGGGCACATCTGTTTGTATATGTACATGCTTGTTACTATTGTTATTATGCACGTATAGATTTCCAGACTCCATGCCAAACTAGGATACATCTTATTGATGTGTATACACAGCGATCCGACCACTATTAATGAAGCCACTATCAGCTATACCATCACATTTGTGGTATTGTTTATGATGACCATCGTTATTGATTTATATATGATATATACCACCATATCTATGGCACTCAAGCCTATTTTAATTAATTAATTTTTTATTTCCATCAGTGGCTCCAGCCCTATATTTAATTACACATGCGGACACGCATGCGCTTGCATGTGTGTTTGCATGCATCCCCCCATATACACACATTTCTCCATGCATTTTATTTTATTTTAATTTCACGTCATAATATTAATTTACTATACTATCAACTCCTTACCCGTTCTCATTTGTGTTATCATCTATGTGTGGACAATTTTAATTTCTCCAAACGACGCATTTTAGTGCTCTTGCTCTTTGTTTTATTTGACTTGTATATGTGCACAGATTCCTACGTGCACATCTACTCCTAATCCATTTTTAACACGTGTATACATTTTTTATATAATTTCATTTACTTTTATTCTGTACCAAAAAACCTCCACCCCTTTAAACCTGTGATTTCCTAGACTTGAAAAAGGAGTGTACCAACTCCGAAACGCGTTGTCTATCATCAATAAAAGACCCCCTTATCTATCCACCGGGGTCGTGTTTTTGCGCCAGAAGGTATCAATTGGTGCACCATACCAGTGCACCATCAATCTTTTTCTGTTTGCATATACACAGCAGACAGACACATAGATTGTGGGAGACACAGAGACGGAGATTACTGAATCCAGTGAGTGACGGATTTGGTGGCAGATGTGGGGCAGTCCCTCTGGCTGGGGGGCAGCTTCTCATCCTTCTCTGACTGACTAGTTGGCTGCATTTTCGTAGCAAAAAGCATGACATGGCAGATTAGATCTAGGGAATAAAAAAATTTGGGGTGAAAATAGGGTTGTACACATCTAACACACAGGCCAGACATACTGCACAGCTCCCCCAAATATAATACACTGCCCCTTATATAACACACAGCCCCCCATGTAATACACTGCCCCCCCACATGTAACACACAGCCCCCCATGTAATACACTGGACCTCATCTAACGAACAGCCCCCAAATATAATACACTGCCCCCCACATGTAACGCACAGCCCCCCATGTAATACACTGACCCCAAAAATCTAACGCACAGGCCACCACAATATACTTCACAGACACCCCCAATATACTGCGCAGACAGCACCCCAATATACTGCGCAGACAGCACCCCAATATACTGCGCAGACAGCACCCCATATACTGCGCAGACAGCACCCCATATACTGCGCAGACAGCACCCCATATACTGCGCAGTGTAAAATAACATATTAACACTTTTTAGTAGGATAGGGTATTTCAAGGACCATGAGAGGTCAGCACTTGTGTGAAGTGTCAATTTTGACAGTTCTTGAGACGACAATAGTATTTGGGAAGATTAGGAATCCTCCTCCTCAGCATATTATTATTAGCTTTACAAATAAGGTATAGTTAGAAAATCATGATGTAAGGGGGTTTTTACTTGTTAACCATATATGTTTGTTAGAATGGTAAATTTAGGATACAATGTAACTCTATGAAGAGTCAACCTATAAAATGGCTTTGTTTCATGACATTGGCAGAGCATTCTTTGACAAGACACCTGTTGCTCTCTACACACACAGATTCACACATACACATTACTTTAAGGGAATTACTTTTTCACTCATTTTAAATTGGTTTATTGCTTGCTTGTAACCTTTTAAGATTCATCTGCTGTATTTATTTTTCTTCCTAAACTTTGTAACCTTTCTTTTTATGCAAATTAAATCCTTTTAACTTTTATCTTTCATCAAGAACTCTCCATATTTTGTTGGCTCCTTCTTCTGAAGCATTTCTTACAAAATTAAGAAATGCTGGACGATATTTAACAAATGGCGAGCCACCGATCAGATTTTTTTCTCTGATTTTCCTTTTGCTTGCAAAGGGGGTCTACTAAGTAATTATTATTACAAGCTTTAGGAAATCAACAAAAACAAACTTATACAAGAAGGAGTGAGCCATACATCTGTTGCACGTGTTCAAAGTGTCACTTCCCAGACGTATTACAGACGGAGGCCTGTGAAGAAACTACACAGAGATCCTTCCATAGACTGTGAAACAAGACGTGAAGAGGACATCGAGGACATTGTACCTGAGTAAGTAATGGAATTTCTTGATTCTTATTCTGATAAAAGTAAATTGGAGTTTAGAGTTGTGAGTAGTCATACTAATGCACAACTATGGGCAAGTTTATATAGTCAATGTGAAGAGGAGAACAAAAGAATTGATAAAAAGTTGTTATGTATAGATAAATTACAGAAGAAACTTAGAAATGTGTTACATATGGTCAAAATATTCAATACATTAGTTCTTGAAGACAGGCAGCCACAGAATCAGACACATAGTATATGTGTGAATATTAAAGATACACATAATACTGACACACAAGAACATTTAGAGGAGGTTGATTTTAATGAGTGTCTAAATTGTCACATTTTGGCACAACACATAGAAGATCTGGAAGATCAGATGGAAACTAGGACACAACTAATATCAAAATTACGCCAAAGTATGAAAACAGTTTCTGTTCTTACAAAAAGTGGCAAAGATACGGGTGCGTCCTACCTTCCAGACACTAGTCCAGCTGATGTAGATGAAGACATAGAGGCTGAGGAAATCAAGAGGAGGAAATTACATGATAGGGCAGCCAAACTAAATTTAAAAATACATGATCAGTTAATGAAAATTACTAAAGATATCCCAACTTATAATGATAAGATGGATGCATTTCACAATGCTGATATCTTTGAATCTAATACTGATAAGTTTAACCTTAATAATGAGCAGAAAAATAAAGTATTTAAAGTATGGATTCCTTCACATATGGCAAGGAGATTAGAGACCACGCCAAGAACAAATGATGAGCGTGAAATAATACATAGTTCCCCAGCAGATCGATTGAGGCAACTACTTTTATTTACTACTGGAGATACTCCTACATTTGAAATCCTTGACATGTTACAGCCAACTTTACAGGATGATCCATTTGCATTCTTAATAAAATTTGAACAGGCTTATAGAATGGTCATGGAAATTGAGGATGATTCTGAACCCACCTCAATGATAAAGTCATTTGTAAAAAGATTCAAATACCTTGATCCAGTCTCCAGGGAGTTAGCATTAGGAAAGCTTAGTTTACAAGAGGCTGCAACTTTTATTGATCGGATTGGGAGATCGATGAAAAAAGTAGTGTTAAGGCCAAAGTTGTTGCTGTCCAAAAAAAGGATGAAAAACAGGTAACAAATTCAAGTCATCTTAAATCAAACCCTCCCATGAAAGGGGAATATTCCAAACAGAAAGGAAAGGTGTCATTTCACAGAGGACAAGTTACTTGTTATCATTGTGGGAAAATAGGACATTTAAAATGGCAATGTAGGAAATTCTTTAGTGAGACACAAAATTCAGGGAAAGAAAATGGTTTTGTGCCAACAGCTCCTTCTCCAGAGCAGTATCAGTCACAGTCACCGTATGCACCTCTAATACGACAAATTAGAGAATTAACATTAAATAACACAATGTACAAGGGGAAATCTTATGGTGATAAGATAGAGGGGACAAGTGGTAGGCAATTAAGAGTGCCGTATTTGTGTGAGGGGACGCGGGGCTTTCACTATTTAAGCCTGGCTCTCCTGCCCCCACTGGTCGGTTTGAACGCTTTCGAATCGGCTCGTGGGTTGGCTATCCGTTCCAGAGAAGTCGCGTGTCTCTTTGTTAGTTCGCGTGGTCGGGTGCGTCGGGCTCATCGCTGCGGAGAATAGGTAGGCCGGGTGGCTGCCCACCCGTCTCGTTTATTTATGTTATGTGATGCTGCCGAGCGTTGCCGTCTGTCCCCAGCCGCACCTGTGTCTTCCCCGCACTTTCCGCTCCTGTTCAGGCACCCCGCTCACACATGCAGCGTCCCCCTGGCGAATGGTGCTACAGCCTCCTTGGTCACCCCTCACCTGTGGCTTCTCTGTGGCGAGTTGCACTCCCGCACTCATGCCATCGCGCGCAGCGCAGCGTTCACGCCGCTCACTGGCTTCACAGGGCGGCTTACTGGCCTTCGGCGCTCCAGCAGGTTCTTGTCTTAAGAGAGGGCGACACCTACAGGCCATTCTGGTACTGCAGTCTAGGAACTGGGCTCCTTGCTCAGCACCAGTTCTAGGCACACTGGGGCAGGCGTCAGTCGTTAAAATAAAAAAAAAAAATAGAAAAAAATATATAAATAAATAAAAGGGGTGGTTAAGGTGAAAAGGGGGAATTACATGTACAGATGCAGAGCGACATAATTAGTAACAGCCCACTGGTTTGTCAGCAGCATCTCCGTTCGGATTGCCACTACACCGCGTGCACGTAGCCTGGCCGCTCATAGCCCATACGGTACGTTGGGAGTTAGTGGGTCGGTTTCGGGGCGCAGCCGCAACAAGCTGGTTGTTAGCTAGGGAGCAGTTGCGTGGGTGAGGGGTCACTCGGCCGGGGTTCGCTCACTCACACGTCTGTCCTTGTTTATTCAGGTCCGCAGGTGCTTGGCTACTTTGCGATACTGCGGGGTTTGTGGCTGTCATGGCCACCAGGTGAGTCAGGGGTGGTGCGCATGCGTGGGCCACCCCTTTACTCCTGCGTGGGCTTGGGGGACTGGGTATTGTGGCCTATCTATGCTCAGGCCGCTGACACATGTCTTGCAGGGTGGCGCCTACAGTCGTGGCCTTTGGTGGGAAGTTGGCATAATTAAAAAAATAAAAATAATAATTTCCAGGTCTGTCACGACTATAGACTCGTTATAAAGCCCTGCCATGACCGCAGGCATTAGTCTGTCATGACTACAGACTCGTTATAAAGCCCTGCCACGACTGCAGGCATTAGTCTGTCACGACTACAGACTCGTTATAAAGCCCTGCCACGACTGCAGGCATTAGTCTGTCACGACTACAGACTCGTTATAAAGCCCTGCCACGACTGCAGGCATTAGTCTGTCACGACTACAGACTCGTGATGTAATACTACCAAGTCTACAGGCGATGGTCCGTTACCGCTACTCTCGATGTAGGGTCCCCTCACGACTACAGGGGCTAGTCGGTCACGTCCACAGACTCGGTTGCACTCCTGTTTTGACCACAGGCACTTGGTGGGCATCTACGGGAAGTTGCGTCACGCACGCGGGTCAGCCACGGCCTGAAAGGTCAGCCTTCACGGTGACAGGTAAGTCCGGTGAGGCCTCAGTCTCCCAGCGGGTTCCAGTCACAATAACCAGCCCCTAGGTGAGGGGGGGCACTCCCGCACCGGCGCACAATGCCAGGGAGCTATGCGGCTCCCCACGCGGTATGGGTGCCCAGCCGACGGGGGGTCGGCCCCCTAGGTGAGGGGGGCACCCCCGCACTGGTGCACTCTGCCAGGAAGCAGCGTGAGCTCCCCACGCGGCGGTGTGTAAAGGTGCAGGGGACACCGTGTCCCCGCTCCTCATCTTCAATAAACGCCGTGCCGTTAGTTAGGCAGGGGATCAGGGGAAGGAGTACTAGGCTCGGTCAGGGGGAGCAGATCATAGGCGGTGGCTGGCTTCCTTCTGCCGGCCGTACATAAGGTTTCCAAGGGGGTTATTTAGGCACAGGGTGTTAGTTAGTCCGTGCAGGTGATCTGCGTTATACCATGCTCTTCATGCTCATACTCATGGCTGTGCCCACACTGGAGCTGCTTAGGTGGTTTATAGTTTAGAAGAAAAAAATTAAAATGAAATTATAATTATAATCCGCAATTTCAGTCTCTC
The DNA here is from genome assembly GCF_905171765.1 of Bufo bufo. NCBI lineage: Eukaryota > Metazoa > Chordata > Amphibia > Anura > Bufonidae > Bufo > Bufo bufo. The sequence continues at coordinate 137,366,750 of NC_053397.1, forward strand.
ACGCATGGCGTCTCCGTTTTAGGTTTACACATGACTCCGCCATTATAGTCTCTCACGCATGGTTTCTCCGTTTTAGGTTTACACATATGACTCCGCCAGTAGTCTCTCACGCATGGCTCCGCCATTAGTCTCTCACGCATGGCTTCTCCGTTTTAGGTTTACACATATGACTCCGCCAGTAGTCTCTCACGCATGGCTCCGCCATTAGTCTCTCTCGCATGGCTTCTCCGTTCTAGGTTTACACATATGACTCCGCCATTAGAGTCTCTCACGCATGGCTTCTCCGTTTTAGTTTTACACATATGACTCCGCCAGTAGTCTCTCACGCATGGCTCCGCCATTAGTCTCTCACGCATGGCTTCTCCGTTTTAGGTTTACACATATGACTCCGCCAGTAGTCTCTCATGCATGGCTCCGCCATTAGTCTCTCACGCATGGCTTCTCCGTTCTAGGTTTACACATATGACTCCGCCATTAGAGTCTCTCACGCATGGCTTCTCCGTTTTAGGTTTACACATATGACTCCGCCATTAGAGTCTCTCACGCATGGCTTCTCCGTTTAGGTTTACACATATGACTCCGCCATTAAAGGCTCTCACGCATGGCTTCTCCGTTTTAGGTTTACACATATGACTCCGCCATTAGAGTCTCTCACGCATGGCTTCTCTGTTTTAGGTTTACACATATGACTCCGCCATTAGAGTCTCTCACGCATGGCTTCTCCGTTTTAGTTTTACACATATGACTCCGCCAGTAGTCTCTCACGCATGGCTCCGCCATTAGTCTCTCACGCATGGCTTCTCCGTTTTAGGTTTACACATATGACTCCGCCAGTAGTCTCTCACGCATGGCTCCGCCATTAGTCTCTCACGCATGGCTTCTCCGTTTTAGGTTTACACATATGACTCCGCCATTAGAGTCTCTCACGCATGGCTTCTCCGTTTTAGGTTTACACATATGACTCCGCCAGTAGTCTCTCACGCATGGCTTCTCCGTTTAGGTTTACACATATGACTCCGCCATTAGAGTCTCTCACGCATGGCTTCTCCATTTTAGTTTTACACATATGACTCCGCCAGTAGTCTCTCACGCATGGCTCCGCCATTAGTCTCTCACGCATGGCTTCTCCGTTTTAGGTTTACACATATGACTCCGCCATTAGAGTCTCTCACGCATGGCTTCTCCGTTTTAGGTTTACACATATGACTCCGCCATTAGAGTCTCTCACGCATGGCTTCTCCGTTTTAGGTTTACACATATGACTCCACCATTAGAGTCTCTCACGCATGGCTTCTCCGTTTTAGGTTTACACATATGACTCCGCCATTAAAGTCTCTCACGCATGGCTTCTCCGTTTTAGTTTTACACATATGACTCCGCCAGTAGTCTCTCACGCATGGCTCCGCCATTAGTCTCTCACGCATGGCTTCTCCATTCTAGGTTTACACATATGACTCCGCCATTAGAGTCTCTCACGCATGGCTTCTCCGTTTTAGTTTTACACATATGACTCCGCCAGTAGTCTCTCACGCATGGCTCCGCCATTAGTCTCTCACGCATGGCTTCTCCGTTTTAGGTTTACACATATGACTCCGCCATTAGAGTCTCTCACGCATGGCTTCTCCGTTTTAGGTTTACACATATGACTCCGCCATTAGAGTCTCTCACGCATGGCTTCTCCGTTTTAGGTTTACACATATGACTCCGCCATTAAAGTCTCTCACGCATGGCTTCTCCGTTTTAGTTTTACACATATGACTCCGCCAGTAGTCTCTCACGCATGGCTCCGCCATTAGTCTCTCACGCATGGCTTCTCCGTTTTAGTTTTACACATATGACTCCGCCATTAGAGTCTCTCACGCATGGCTTCTCCGTTTTAGGTTTACACATATGACTCCGCCATTAGAGTCTCTCACGCATGGCTTCTCCGTTTTAGTTTTACACATATGACTCCGCCAGTAGTCTCTCACGCATGGCTCCGCCATTAGTCTCTCACGCATGGCTTCTCCGTTTTAGTTTTACACATATGACTCCGCCATTAGAGTCTCTCACGCATGGCTTCTCCGTTTTAGGTTTACACATATGACTCCGCCATTAGAGTCTCTCACGCATGGCTTCTCCGTTTTAGGTTTACACATATGACTCCGCCATTAGAGTCTCTCACGCATGGCTTCTCCGTTTTAGGTTTACACATATGACTCCGCCATTAGTGTCTCTCACGCATGGCTTCTCCGTTTAGGTTTACACATATGACTCCGCCATTAGAGTCTCTCACGCATGGCTTCTCCGTTTTAGGTTTACACATATGACTCCGCCATTAGAGTCTCTCACGCATGGCTTCTCCGTTTAGGTTTACACATATGACTCCGCCATTAGAGTCTCTCACGCATGGCTTCTCCGTTTTAGGTTTACACATATGACTCCGCCAGTAGTCTCTCACGCATGGCTCCGCCATTAGTCTCTCACGCATGGCTTCTCCGTTCTAGGTTTACACATATAACTCCGCCATTAGAGTCTCTCACGCATGGCTTTTCCGTTTTAGTTTTACACATATGACTCCGCCAGTAGTCTCTCACGCATGGCTCCGCCATTAGTCTCTCACGCATGGCTTCTCCGTTCTAGGTTTACACATATGACTCCACCATTAGAGTCTCTCACGCATGGCTTCTCCGTTTAGGTTTACACATATGACTCCGCCATTAGAGGCTCTCACGCATGGCTTCTCCGTTTTAGGTTTACACATATGACTCCGCCATTAGAGTCTCTCACGCATGGCTTCTCTGTTTTAGGTTTACACATATGACTCCGCCAGTAGTCTCTCACGCATGGCTCCGCCATTAGTCTCTCACGCATGGCTTCTCCGTTTTAGGTTTACACATATGACTCCGCCATTAGAGTCTCTCACGCATGGCTTCTCCGTTTTAGGTTTACACATATGACTCCGCCATTAGAGTCTCTCACGCATGGCTTCTCCGTTTTAGGTTTACACATATGACTCCGCCATTAGAGTCTCTCACGCATGGCTTCTCCGTTTTAGTTTTACACATATGACTCCGCCAGTAGTCTCTCACGCATGGCTCCGCCATTAGTCTCTCACGCATGGCTTCTCCATTCTAGGTTTACACATATGACTCCGCCATTAGAGTCTCTCACGCATGGCTTCTCCGTTTTAGTTTTACACATATGACTCCGCCAGTAGTCTCTCACGCATGGCTCCGCCATTAGTTTCTCACGCATGGCTTCTCCGTTTTAGGTTTACACATATGACTCCGCCAGTAGTCTCTCACGCATGGCTCCGCCATTAGTCTCTCACGCATGGCTTCTCCGTTTTAGGTTTACACATATGAATCCGCCATTAGAGTCTCTCATGCATGGCTTCTCCGTTTAGGTTTACACATATGACTCCGCCATTAGAGTCTCTCACGCATGGCTTCTCCGTTTTAGTTTTACACATATGACTCCGCCAGTAGTCTCTCACGCATGGCTCCGCCATTAGTCTCTCACGCATGGCTTCTCCGCTTTAGGTTTACACATATGACTCCGCCATTAGAGTCTCTCACGCATGGCTTCTCCGTTTTAGGTTTACACATATGACTCCGCCATTAGAGTCTCTCACGCATGGCTTCTCCGTTTAGGTTTACACATATGACTCCGCCATTAGAGTCTCTCACGCATGGCTTCTCCGTTTTAGTTTTACACATATGACTCTGCCAGTAGTCTCTCACGCATGGCTCCGCCATTAGTCTCTCACGCATGGCTTCTCCGTTTTAGGTTTACACATATGACTCCGCCATTAGAGTCTCTCACGCATGGCTTCTCCGTTTTAGGTTTACACATATGACTCCGCCATTAGAGTCTCTCACGCATGGCTTCTCCGTTTTAGGTTTACACATATGACTCCGCCATTAGAGTCTCTCACGCATGGCTTCTCCGTTTAGGTTTACACATATGACTCCGCCATTAGAGTCTCTCACGCATGGCTTCTCCGTTTTAGTTTTACACATATGACTCCGCCAGTAGTCTCTCACGCATGGCTCCGCCATTAGTCTCTCACGCATGGCTTCTCCGTTTTAGGTTTACACATATGACTCCGCCAGTAGTCTCTCATGCATGGCTCCGCCATTAGTCTCTCACGCATGGCTTCTCCGTTCTAGGTTTACACATATGACTCCGCCATTAGAGTCTCTCACGCATGGCTTCTCCGTTTTAGGTTTACACATATGACTCCGCCATTAGAGTCTCTCACGCATGGCTTCTCCGTTTAGGTTTACACATATGACTCCGCCATTAGAGGCTCTCACGCATGGCTTCTCCGTTTTAGGTTTACACATATGACTCCGCCATTAGAGTCTCTCACGCATGGCTTCTCTGTTTTAGGTTTACACATATGACTCCGCCATTAGAGTCTCTCACGCATGGCTTCTCCGTTTTAGTTTTACACATATGACTCCGCCAGTAGTCTCTCACGCATGGCTCCGCCATTAGTCTCTCACGCATGGCTTCTCCGTTTTAGGTTTACACATATGACTCCGCCAGTAGTCTCTCACGCATGGCTCCGCCATTAGTCTCTCACGCATGGCTTCTCCGTTTTAGGTTTACACATATGACTCCGCCATTAGAGTCTCTCACGCATGGCTTCTCCGTTTTAGGTTTACACATATGACTCCGCCAGTAGTCTCTCACGCATGGCTTCTCCGTTTAGGTTTACACATATGACTCCGCCATTAGAGTCTCTCACGCATGGCTTCTCCATTTTAGTTTTACACATATGACTCCGCCAGTAGTCTCTCACGCATGGCTCCGCCATTAGTCTCTCACGCATGGCTTCTCCGTTTTAGGTTTACACATATGACTCCGCCATTAGAGTCTCTCACGCATGGCTTCTCCGTTTTAGGTTTACACATATGACTCCGCCATTAGAGTCTCTCACGCATGGCTTCTCCGTTTTAGGTTTACACATATGACTCCACCATTAGAGTCTCTCACGCATGGCTTCTCCGTTTTAGGTTTACACATATGACTCCGCCATTAAAGTCTCTCACGCATGGCTTCTCCGTTTTAGTTTTACACATATGACTCCGCCAGTAGTCTCTCACGCATGGCTCCGCCATTAGTCTCTCACGCATGGCTTCTCCATTCTAGGTTTACACATATGACTCCGCCATTAGAGTCTCTCACGCATGGCTTCTCCGTTTTAGTTTTACACATATGACTCCGCCAGTAGTCTCTCACGCATGGCTCCGCCATTAGTCTCTCACGCATGGCTTCTCCGTTTTAGGTTTACACATATGACTCCGCCATTAGAGTCTCTCACGCATGGCTTCTCCGTTTTAGGTTTACACATATGACTCCGCCATTAGAGTCTCTCACGCATGGCTTCTCCGTTTTAGGTTTACACATATGACTCCGCCATTAGAGTCTCTCACGCATGGCTTCTCCGTTTTAGTTTTACACATATGACTCCGCCAGTAGTCTCTCACGCATGGCTCCGCCATTAGTCTCTCACGCATGGCTTCTCCGTTTTAGGTTTACACATATGACTCCGCCATTAGAGTCTCTCACGCATGGCTTCTCCGTTTTAGGTTTACACATATGACTCCGCCATTAGAGTCTCTCACGCATGGCTTCTCCGTTTTAGGTTTACACATATGACTCCGCCATTAGAGTCTCTCACGCATGGCTTCTCCGTTTAGGTTTACACATATGACTCCGCCATTAGAGTCTCTCACGCATGGCTTCTCCGTTTTAGGTTTACACATATGACTCCGCCATTAGAGTCTCTCACGCATGGCTTCTCCGTTTAGGTTTACACATATGACTCCGCCATTAGAGTCTCTCACGCATGGCTTCTCCGTTTTAGGTTTACACATATGACTCCGCCAGTAGTCTCTCACGCATGGCTCCGCCATTAGTCTCTCACGCATGGCTTCTCCGTTCTAGGTTTACACATATAACTCCGCCATTAGAGTCTCTCACGCATGGCTTTTCCGTTTTAGTTTTACACATATGACTCCGCCAGTAGTCTCTCACGCATGGCTCCGCCATTAGTCTCTCACGCATGGCTTCTCCGTTCTAGGTTTACACATATGACTCCACCATTAGAGTCTCTCACGCATGGCTTCTCCGTTTAGGTTTACACATATGACTCCGCCATTAGAGGCTCTCACGCATGGCTTCTCCGTTTTAGGTTTACACATATGACTCCGCCATTAGAGTCTCTCACGCATGGCTTCTCTGTTTTAGGTTTACACATATGACTCCGCCAGTAGTCTCTCACGCATGGCTCCGCCATTAGTCTCTCACGCATGGCTTCTCCGTTTTAGGTTTACACATATGACTCCGCCATTAGAGTCTCTCACGCATGGCTTCTCCGTTTTAGGTTTACACATATGACTCCGCCATTAGAGTCTCTCACGCATGGCTTCTCCGTTTTAGGTTTACACATATGACTCCGCCATTAGAGTCTCTCACGCATGGCTTCTCCGTTTTAGGTTTACACATATGACTCCGCCATTAAAGTCTCTCACGCATGGCTTCTCCGTTTTAGTTTTACACATATGACTCCGCCAGTAGTCTCTCACGCATGGCTCCGCCATTAGTCTCTCACGCATGGCTTCTCCATTCTAGGTTTACACATATGACTCCGCCATTAGAGTCTCTCACGCATGGCTTCTCCGTTTTAGTTTTACACATATGACTCCGCCAGTAGTCTCTCACGCATGGCTCCGCCATTAGTTTCTCACGCATGGCTTCTCCGTTTTAGGTTTACACATATGACTCCGCCAGTAGTCTCTCACGCATGGCTCCGCCATTAGTCTCTCACGCATGGCTTCTCCGTTTTAGGTTTACACATATGACTCCGCCATTAGAGTCTCTCATGCATGGCTTCTCCGTTTAGGTTTACACATATGACTCCGCCATTAGAGTCTCTCACGCATGGCTTCTCCGTTTTAGTTTTACACATATGACTCCGCCAGTAGTCTCTCACGCATGGCTCCGCCATTAGTCTCTCACGCATGGCTTCTCCGCTTTAGGTTTACACATATGACTCCGCCATTAGAGTCTCTCACGCATGGCTTCTCCGTTTTAGGTTTACACATATGACTCCGCCATTAGAGTCTCTCACGCATGGCTTCTCCGTTTAGGTTTACACATATGACTCCGCCATTAGAGTCTCTCACGCATGGCTTCTCCGTTTTAGTTTTACACATATGACTCTGCCAGTAGTCTCTCACGCATGGCTCCGCCATTAGTCTCTCACGCATGGCTTCTCCGTTTTAGGTTTACACATATGACTCCACCATTAGAGTCTCTCACGCATGGCTTCTCCGTTTTAGGTTTACACATATGACTCCGCCATTAGAGTCTCTCACGCATGGCTTCTCCGTTTTAGGTTTACACATATGACTCCGCCATTAGAGTCTCTCACGCATGGCTTCTCCGTTTAGGTTTACACATATGACTCCGCCATTAGAGTCTCTCACGCATGGCTTCTCCGTTTTAGGTTTACACATATGACTCCGCCATTAGAGTCTCTCACGCATGGCTTCTCCGTTTAGGTTTACACATATGACTCCGCCATTAGAGTCTCTCACGCATGGCTTCTCCGTTTAGGTTTACACATATGACTCCGCCATTAGAGTCTCTCACGCATGGCTTCTCCGTTTTAGGTTTACACATATGACTCCGCCATTAGAGTCTCTCACGCATGGCTTCTCCGTTTAGGTTTACACATATGACTCCGCCATTAGAGTCTCTCACGCATGGCTTCTCCGTTTTAGGTTTACACATATGACTCCGCCATTAGAGTCTCTCACGCATGGCTTCTCCGTTTAGGTTTACACATATGACTCCGCCATTAGAGTCTCTCACGCATGGCTTCTCCGTTTTAGGTTTACACATATGACTCCGCCATTAGAGTCTCTCACGCATGGCTTCTCCGTTTAGGTTTACACATATGACTCCGCCATTAGAGTCTCTCACGCATGGCTTCTCCGTTTTAGGTTTACACATATGACTCCGCCATTAGAGTCTCTCACGCATGGCTTCTCCGTTTAGGTTTACACATATGACTCCGCCATTAGAGTCTCTCACGCATGGCTTCTCCGTTTAGGTTTACACATATGACTCCGCCATTAGAGTCTCTCACGCATGGCTTCTCCGAAAAAAAAATATATATAACATTTTCCACTTTTCTTTCAGGTTTGTCCAGGGGCAGATCGGTTGCCAACGCCAATTCCTCACCAGTCCCAGCTGCGCTTGGACTAGTCTCTCATCTCACCGTAGCTAAGAGACTGATGGCCAATTCCTTGTCCAGTATACTCTGAGGGCTTACAAGACAGCTTGGCGCCTGTTTCAGAAATATGAGAACATCTACCCGGCCGCTGGCCTGGGGCCTATCACTCACCTATTGGGCTTCGTCGGGTTTTTGCCACTCTCAATTAAACCTGTCCTATAGCACTGTTAAACTATACCTGGCAGGTAGTCAGCACCATTGGTACATGCTACATCTGGACCTACCGTCACTCTTCTCCGCCCACCCTATCAGAGCGGCGTTGAATGGTTTGCGCAAGATGTCTGTTGTGAAACGACATGTGCGTCAGCCATTTACTGGTAGCTTGTTCAGGTCCGTGACAGACAAACTGCAGGCTAAACCGTTCGGCCCGCAGGTAAGCTCTCTAGTAGAAACAGCCTTGTACCTGGCCTTCCATGGATTCCTCAGGCCAAGCGAGCTCAGGGGGACCAATACGCCGGCTGAGTGCTTGCGCAAGGGTTGGCTCACCCAGCACGGGTCCATCTATGTCCTCACCTTGGCCTCGTCCAAGACATAACGGCCGGGGGAATAGGTGGAGGTCAGATACTTCCCCATGGCCAACAGATGATGTCCGGTGCAGGCCTTGGATGCTTGGCTGCGTAGTATTGAGTCCAAGCCGGCATGTTCTCCAACTAGGTAATGCCCGGCTAACCACCGCGGCCTTTTCTTAGGCACATTCGGGTTTGGTTGACAGGTTCAGGGGTCGATCCTCTCTCGATCACAGGACATTCCTTCCGCATTGGCGCGGCAGCTGCGGCGTCCATGCATAAGGTGCCAGTACATGTCCTCAAACGGTTGGGTCCTTGGAGTTCCGCGTGTTACATGTGTTATATCCCGGATCCTTAATACGAAATGTCACTGGCTTTCCGAGTTTTGGTTTTGTAGTTTCTGTTATTAAAGTCTTTTCAAACTCATATGCATGGTTCTTTTGGCCCCTTTAGGCTACCCTTCGATAGGCAGTTCCGGCATAACTCTGCTGCTTCTAGGTAGGGGGGGAGTATAGGCTTAGGTAGGGGATCCTCTCATCATGAGCCGATCCGAGCACAAGTGGTAGGCAATTAAGAGTGCCGTATTTGTGTGAGGGGAGGCGGGGCTTTCACTATTTAAGCCTGGCTCTCCTGCCCCCACTTGTCGGTTTGAACGCTTTTGACCCACCCAGAAGCCCTCCCTTCTTCTCAGGACTCATCATTGGTGTGGCCCCCTTTAGGCTACCCTTCGATAGGCAGTTCCGGCATAACTCTGCTGCTTCTAGGTGGGGGGGGGAGTATAGGCTTAGGTAGGGGATCCTCTCATCATGAGTCGATCCAAGCACAACTGGTTTGTTACCTTCCCCATGACTAGGACGAACTATGACCTCTCGTCCTTTGGAACTAGTAGCTCCAGTTTCATTAGATGAGTGTGGGAGACCTTTTGTAAGGGGATCTTTACAGGGCAAAGAGGTTACATTTCTCATTGACACAGGAGCTCATTTAAGTGTGACTAACCAGGAGTTACCTCTAACTCCAAATGCACCTGTTTGTACAATTGTTGGTTTTAGTGGAAAGAGCGGTACTAAAGCGATTTTAGCTCAGAATGTGGGTTTGGAAATACCTGGCTATCTGAAAACTGAAATTTACATTTGGCATAGTGCTAACTCTGAAAACATCATAGGAACTGACATCATGAAAAAATGGGGTTGGGTCATTGACTTAGGGAATAAGGTGATCTGGAAAGATGTTGATGGATCTAAACCTGTAGTCATTGATCCCACTGAATACAGTCAGGTTGGGACTGTTAGCTTAACAGAAGTTGTTTCTTCAGAACATTTGTGGCCAGATACTGGTGATGATGAAGTTTTAAAAGGAATTGTACAATGTACTCCTTCTTTGTGGGCACAATTCAGAAATGAGGTGGGCACAATGAAGGAAGTACTTGTGAATGTGGAGGGGAGTGCTCCTCCTCCCCAAAAGCAGTACAAATTGCCACCTGAATCAATTGGTCCCATGTCTAAAATCATACAGGAACTGCTTGATCAGGGTGTCATTAGAAAAGCTAATTCAGTAACGAACAATCCTTTGTGGTGTACCGTGAAGCCTGATGGTTCAAATCGAATGTTATTGGACCTAAGACTGCTGAATAAGTATACTCCAAATGTGGCACCCATTGTTGCAGATACTCATGACATGATGGCACGACTGAATGCTAAGGCAAAGTTTTTCTCTGTTTTAGACATCCGTAATGGTTTTTTCAGCATTTCTCTTGCAAAAAGTTGTCAATACAAGTTTGCATTTTGTTTCATGGATGAACAATATGTATTTTGCAGATTGCCTCAAGGAGCTCATTTATCACCTAGCATATTTCATCAGGCAGTTGCAAAAGTATTGTCCAAATTTTCAAAACCCGATTGTCTGTTGCAATATGTTGATGATATTCTTTTAGCCACTGAGGATAAAGAGTTGCATCTGTCTCTCTAGCAGAATTGTTTTCATTGTTGCATGAAGCAGGTTTGAAATTGAATACCCAAAAAGTCAAGTTGTTTCAAAATAAAGTGAGATATCTTGGAGTGTTAATCAGTCCAGGAAAGAGACAGCCTCTTCAAGAAAGGATTGAAGCTATTGCTTCTCTTCCCATTCCAACATCACACAAGGCTCTAAGACGTTTCTTGGGTCTGGTAAACTTTTCCAGAGAATTCATAGAAGGCTTTGCAGAAAAAGCTAAACCTCTTTATGATCTCTTGAAAAATAATGATGATGACTCTTTTGGACCATGGGAAGAGGAACAACAGAAGGCATTTGAACTTTTAAAGCAAAATATGCAAAACTCTCCAGCATTGTCAACAGCTATGCCTCTGGCACCTTTTGCTTTGCAGGTTCATACCTCAGACACGGCTGTGACAGCTGTACTCTTGCAGTTGCAAGGGGGAGAATGGCGGATTTTGGGCTATTTCTCCAAGCTTCTCACACCTGTGGAAAAAGGGTTTGAAACTTGTGCAAAACATTTGGTGGGTGTTCATTTTGCTGTCAAGGCAATAGAACACATAGTTGGATTTAACAAAATCATTCTGCAGACTTCTCACTCAACATTAAAACTTCTCCTTGAGAAAAACATCCCGGGTGTGTCACATCAAAGATTTGTACATTGGTTGTTGTCTTTATCATCAAAGCAAATTGAGATTGATCACAAAGCCAAGTATGTACTTCCTCAACTAATGCAGTATGAAGGGAAAGTGCATGAATGTTTAGAGACATTTTGTGAACCAAATTCATCTCTTTTTTTAGAAGAGATGCAGAGAACGTTGATGAACCAGTGTTTGTAGACGGCTCAAGATTCTGGACAGAGGGAAAATACTATTCAGGTTATGCTATCTGGTATCCTAAGAGAAGATATGCAGTTCAGCATAGGCTACCAGGACACTATTCAGCTCAGAGAGCAGAGTTAGAAGCTGTCAAGACAGTACTGACAATTCATGAGAAAGAAAACAAGAGTCCCTTGGTTATTTATAGTGACAGCTCATATGTCGTGAGATCACTGACAGACTATTTACCAGTGTGGGAGAAAAGAGGTTTTGTAGATTCCTCTAACAAGGTCCTGGTTCATAGTGATACACTCAAGGAAGTGTTCAAGTTGGCTACTAAAAATCCAAATGGGTATGCTATAGTCAAAGTTCCCGCACATAAAAAAGGCAAACATGAGCTAGTTATTGGAAACAATACAGTAGATGCATTGGCTAAGGAAGCAGCTAGGACAGGAAAGTTGGAGGGAGAAAATGAATCTTTGAAAGCTTTACCAGTTAGGAAAATAGACACGCATTTGCCTTCCTTTGCAGAAGAACAAGCGAAGGGTTCGTCCATTGCTACTTCTCAGGTTGATCCAAAACCTCCCTTTGTTTGTGAAAACGGGGTTTTGTGTCATGACTGTAAGGGGGAATTGCGTCCTGTTGTCCCAAAACACCTACAAATTGAATTCACCAAATACAATCATGAGAGTTTAGGTCATTTGGGTCAGGAAAAATTGTTAGGAGTTCTCAAAGAGAAATTTGACTGAGACAAAATGGAGAAGACTGTCCAAGATGTTGTTCAGTCATGTCTCATTTGTGCTCAAGTCAACCCGCGACCTAAAGGACAAAAGCCTGCACTTTTACGAATTGCACCTGCAGATGGTCCTTGGTCTACATTACAGATAGACTACATAGGTCCTCTACCTTCAGGTAAACATGGACTGAGGTATGCATTAGTGGTGGTGGATGTATTTTCAAAATGGGTAGAGATCTTACCTGTCAGGAAGGATGATGCTCTGCCTACAGCAAGGGCATTGATGAATCATGTGTTTTGTACTTGGGGGATCCCAAGAATGATTACATCTGACAGAGGAAGTAATTTTACATAGAAACATAAAAACATAGAATGTGTCGGCAGATAAGAACCATTTGGCCCATCTAGTCTGCCCAATATATCTGAATCCTATGAATAGTCCCTGGCCCTATCTTATATGAAGGATAGCCTTATGCCTATCCCATGTATGGTTAAACCCCTTCACTGTATTTGCAGCTACCACTTCTGCAGGAAGGCTATTCCATGCATCCACTACTCTCTCAGTAAAGTAATACTTCCTTATATTACTTTTAAACCTTTGCCCCTCTAATTTAAAACTGTGTCCTCTTGTGGTAGTTTTTCTTCTTTTAAATATGCTCTCCTCCTTTACAGAGTTGATTCCCTTTATGTATTTAAACGTTTCTATCATATCCCCTCTGTCTCTTCTTTCTTCCAAGCTATACATGTTAAGGTCCTTTAACCTTTCCTGGTAAGTTTTATCCTGCAATCCATGTACTAGTTTAGTAGCTCTTCTCTGAACTCTCTCTAGAGTATCTATATCCTTCTGGAGATATGGCCTCCAGTACTGCGCACAATACTCCAAGTGAGGTCTCACCAGTGTTCTGTACAGCGGCATAAGCACTTCACTCTTTCTACTGCTTATACCTCTCCCTATACATCCAAGCATTCTGCTGGCATTTCGTGCTGCTCTATTACATTGTCTTCCCACCTTTAAGTCTTCTGAAATAATTACTCCTAAATCCCTTTCCTCAGATACTGAGGTCAGGACTGTGTCAAATATTCTATATTCTGCCCTTGGGTTTTTACGCCCCAGGTGCATTATCTTGCACTTATCCACATTAAATTTCAGTTGCCAGAGTTCTGACCATTCTTCTAGTTTTCCTAAATCCTTTTCCATTTGGCATTTCCCTCCAGGAACATCAACCCTGTTACATATCTTTGTGTCATCAGCAAAAAGACAAACCTTACCATCGAGGCCTTTTGCAATATCACTTATGAAGATATTAAACAAAATTGGTCCCAGTACAGATCCCTGTGGAACCCCACTGGTAACATGACCTTGTTTTGAATGTTCTCCATTGACTACAACCCTCTGTTGTCTGTCACTCAGCCACTGCCTAATCCACTCAACAATATGGGAGTCCATGCTCAATGACTGCAGTTTATTGATAGGTCTTCTATGTGGGACAGTGTCAAAAGCCTTACTAAAATCTAGATATGCGATGTCTACTGCACCTCCACCGTCTATTATTTTAGTCACCCAGTCAAAAAAATCTATAAGATTTGTTTGACATGATCTCCCTGAAGTAAACCCATGTTGTTTTTCATCTTGCAATCCATGGGATTTTAGATGTTCCACAATCCTATCCTTTAATAGGGTTTCCATTAATTTGCCTACTATTGATGTCAGACTCACTGGTCTATAGTTGCTCGATTCCTCCCTACTACCTTTCTTGTGAATGGGCACGACATTTGCCAATTTCCAATCTTCCGGGACGACTCCTGTTACTAATGATTGGTTAAATAAATCTGTTAACGGTTTTGCCAGCTCACCACTAAGCTCTTTTAATAATTTTGGGTGTATCTCATCAGGCCCCTGTGACTTATTTGTCTTCACCTTAGACAGCAAACTTAGAACATCTTCCTCTGTAAAGATACATGCATCAAACGATTTATTAGTCATTCTTTCTAGTGGAGGTCCTTCTCCTTTTTCTTTTGTAAAAACTGAACAGAAGTATTCATTAAGGCAGTCGGCTAGCCCTTTATTCTCTTCTACATACCTTCCGTCCTTTGTTTTTAATTTAGTTATTCCTTGTTTTAATTTCCTTTTTTCATTTATATATCTGAAGAATGTCTTATCCCCTTTTTTCATAGACTGAGCTTGTTTTTCTTCTGCCTGCGCTTTAGAAGTTCTTATAACTTGCTTGGCCTCTCTCTGCCTAATCTTGTAGATTTCCTTATCTTCATTGCTCTGGGTTTTTTTATAATTCCAAAATGCTAGCTTTTTATTTTTAATGATTTGGGCCACTTCTGCTGAGTACCACAGTGGTCTCTTCCTTTTTTTGCTTTTACTGACAAGTCTAATGCAATTTTCTGTTGCCTTCAATAATGCACCTTTTAAGTAGTCCCATTTCTCCTGGACTCCATGTAATCCGTTCCAGTCTGATAAGGACTCATTTATGACTAATTTCATTTTTGAAAAGTCTGTTTTTCTAAAATCTAAAACTTTTGTTTTTGTGTGGTGGGACTCTTTCACAGTTCTTATATTAAACCACACTGACTGGTGATCACTAGATCCCAAGGTTTCGCCTACAATGACATCATATACCGAATCCCCGTTTGTGAATACCAAATCCAAAATGGCCTCCCTCCGGGTTGGCTCCTCAACCACTTGTTGTAGAGATAACCCCAGTAGGGAATTTAGAATATCTGTACTCCTGGTAGAACTTGCTATTTTGGTTTTCCAGTTTATATCTGGAAGATTGAAATCTCCCATAATGATAACTTCTCCTTTCATTGTCATTTTAGCTATTTCTTCAACTAGTAGATCATCTAGTTCTTTAACTTGACCAGGTGGTCTATATATCACACCTACACGAGTTACTGCATGGTTAGCAAACTGCAACGTAACCCAAACTGACTCTATGTTGGCCTCACCAACTTGTATTAGGTTAGATTTAATGCCATCTTTCACATACAGGGCCACTCCTCCTCCTTTCTTGCCTTCTCTGTCTCTTCTGTATAAAGAGTACCCTAGTATGGTTATGTCCCAGTCATTTCTTTCATTAAACCATGTCTCCGTAACAGCCACTAAATCTACAGTCTCAGATGCCATTATTGACCCAAGTTCATTTATTTTTTTTACCTAAACTGCGAGCATTTGTAGACAGGACTCTGAGCTTATCATTTCTTAACCTCTGTGCTTCTGACCTGTTCTGGCATTGTTTCGGGGGGCAATTGGACTCTTTTATTTTCACTCTTTTGCCCCCCCTTCCTAGTTTAAATACTCTTTCGCAAATTCTTGGAGTTGTTCACTAAGTACATTTGTTCCTTTGAGAGAAAGATGCAAATCATCTTTTTTGTACAGTTCCTTTCTATTCCAAGTAGAGCTATCATGAGAAACAAAGCCAAATCCTTGCTCTTGACTCCATTTACCAAGCCATATGTTGAACTCCTTTATGCGCCTCTGCCTATCATTCTGAACATTATGCACAGGCAGAACTTCAGAAAATGAAATGGTGGATGCAAAATCCTGTACGTCATTACCAAGTGTGATAAAATATTTTTTCACCTCTGACACTTCATTGCAAGCCAGGTCATTTGTCCCTAGATGGACAAGAACATCCACGTCCCCTTCCTGCTTTGCTTGCTTAACAATATTAATAATACGTCTTCTAGCAGTAGCCCCAGGGAGACATCTCACAAAACCATTTTCTTTAAGCTCCACACTTCTTATGATTGAATCACCCAGCAACAGCTGCTTCCTTTGAGACTTCACTTTATCTTTTTTGTTGCATACATTAGACATAGGAGTCGATGGTTTCTCACCCTCTGTGCTTGAGTCCATATCCATGTTGTCCTTACATTCTGAGAGTGCTGCAAATAAATTATGGAGAACCACCGACTGTGGGACATGTCTTCTATACACCACTCTAAGACTTCCCGAACCTACAGTAACCCATCTGCCATTTCTGGGGGTCCTCTGTGGCAGTGGCATTGCAGCAGTCCTAGCTGGAGTTTGTTTAACAGATAATTTAAATATTTCAGATTTCAAAAATGCAATTTCCTGCTGCAGTAAGGAGAACTGTCTACAGATCTGACAGCATCCGAATCTCCAAAGAGTGGAACATGAAATAAATGCACAACAATTCCTGCACTGAACCAAGTCTGCCATTTTAAAGAGGAGAAAAAAAAAAAAAATAATTTGTAAATTTAAATCAAACAAATCTTACCTTTTTTTTTTTGTATTGTTTCCACCTTCCAGCCTACTTTCTGACTATCTCCTGCAATATCTCTTTACTGTACTTAATGTAGTACTTGAAGGTAGTACTTGCAGCTAATGAATTAGGCCAGCTAATGAGTCTGTCTCTATATATATATATATATATATATATATATATATATATATATACACACACTGCTTCCCAAGCTCCTCCCCCAGCAACAAATGTAACACCTTAGTGAGCTAGGCTCATTAGCAAACGCACAATAGCAAACACCTGACCAAATTCCTTACCTCTTTTCAAGCAATGGTCAGAAAAAACACAGATGAGCCAGTTGCAGACTCCAAGCCAATCTCTTGCAGTATCTCTTCAATCTCTTCAGTCTCCTGCAATATCTCTTTACTGTACTTAATGTAGTACTTGAAGGTAGTACTTGCAGCTAATGACAGGTAAAATCATGCAAACAGTTTGTGCTATTCTAGGCGTAAAACAACGGTTCCATGTATCGAATCACCCACAATCTGCAGGTATTGTGGAAAGAATGAACAGAACAATTAAGACAAGGATTGAAAAAATGTTATTAGACAAAGGGCATACATGGGTTGATGCAGTACCCTTTGTACTGATGAGTATAAGAGGAACTGTTTCCTCTACGACACAATATACTCCATTTGAATTGATGATGGGAAGAACAATGCCATTAATTTTCACAAACGAACCATTCTTGTCTACTCCTCAAAAAGATGCAGTAGCAAGGTCCAGGTGGTTACAGTTATTACAAGAGAATTTAAGTACAATTCTTCCATATGCGGCATCCAAAATGCAACGCATGATCCCACCCCATTCTTCTAAATTTGTGAAAGGTACTTTTGTAATGATTAAGACCTTCCGGAAGAGTGGACCTTGGGAAAGTAATTGGGAAGGTCCCTTTGAAATCATTGATACTATGGGACAAGTAATGATTTTGGTTCAAAGAGCACAGAATGCTTTAAAGAATACTCGCAGACAACAAAATTGTGGGTACATGTTGATCAATGTAAATTGTATGTACCAAAATAATGATACTGCTTTTCTTCATTAGGGAATGGAATTCTTCATGGAATATGCATTCTACAACGGAAAAAGATGTCTTTAGAAAAACAGTTTCATGATGAGAATGTCATTGTTGATGATGTTCACAACTACGTTCGCAGAATTGTTTCTTGATAAAAAGAGTGACCATGATACAGAGACTTCAATCCTTGCATGAAGGAGAAGAGGATTTCATCTTGAGGATTTTTCTGGAAGAACAAATTCAAGATAATTCCAGAGACATTTCCGGAAGTCTTTGCATGGGTTATGGCGTTAACTGTTGTATTGAATTACACTTCAGACATGATACACACATTGAATTACATGCAACAGCAGGACCCAAAACAAAGTTCACTCAATTGCAAGGAACATTCACACATAACAATAGAACAGGTACATGGGAGTGTACATCGATAGATGTATTATACTGGAGTAACGTGATAAAAGGAAATGAGTCAGCTACATGGTCTGGAGACCTCACAAATGATAAGATATCATTAGGAAAAGTGGGAAAATCTCGAGAGGAAATTTGGTTTCAAACCCAGAATTATGTAAAAATAATGGATTCATCAATATTTCCCATAGCAGGAAAAGTTGATGAAGATTGGGTGGAAAATTGGAGATTCCAAATAACTAAGGAACCTGTTGAAGTTAATATAACCATAAATTTCAGAGGTACAAATGTTATTAATCCTGAAGTTCAAATCGCTCCAACATTGGTGAATATTCAGGAAGGAACAGATCCATTATATTTAAAGTGCAACACAAGATTGGAGATTCCATCTGAATCAGTGGTAACTTGGACAAAAGGAGAGGTATTTTTAGGTAGTTTCTCTAATGGTCCAACTAACATGATTCATAAAGGTCAATCTGGGAATGTGAAATGGTTTGATAAAAAGTTAATATTTTATCAAGACCATCCATCTTCCAAAGATTCAGGAATTTATCAGTGTTGCATATTAACTATAAATAATCATAAACAATGTGAAACTGTAAATGTCACTGTGTGGTCACCTACAGAAAATATTTGTACCAAGGTTAAATTTGAATCATCTAGTCCTTTCCAGATTAATCACTTCCAGTCAAAGTCTCTTTTGAGAAATGGTAAATATGTCACCATAATGTGGACATTTAATATATCAGACTGGAAAATATCATCAAAGTATCCTCAATGTGGAAAGCATCTTGCTCACATGGAGGAAGGTTTAGAACGATGGTTTAAGAAGAGTATTTCCAAACAAACTAGAACTAAAAGAAATATAGTAGAGGGTATTTTAGGAGGAATAGGTACCTTTGGAAGCTTGGTCAATACAATGAATATAAATTCATTACAATCAGATTTAAAAAACATAGGTTATCTGGGAAAGAAAGGAATTAAAGTACAGAAAAGTCTAAATCAGCTTTTGGAAAAAATTATTGTAAATTCTGTAGTTGTTTTAGGATCTTCTGTTTCGCATCTTCAAGATGTTACTTTAAGTTTGATCCGAAGTGAACAAGAGTCAGAAGTAGCCAGGGCATGTATTGAAATCCAAATAGAATATTCTACGAATTTAAAAATGATGGCTCAGGCTTTACAAAGTGGAATTACTCCACTTGGTATACTGGAAAATTTACCTATGAAATATAATTATAGTATGAGACATATATACTTATGGGTAAATAAGTTGTTAGGATGTAATGAGAACACATGTACAGCGACCTCATTGATTCCAGTAGCTGGAAGAGAACAAATGGTCGTTCCAATAATAGTATTAGGAATTACTGTGAGTGAAACACAGTTGATTTATTATCAATTGCAATATACTGAATTTGCATATGATGGTTCTCATATAGAACAATTGGATCTTTCTTCATGTCTACACTTTGTTTCTAAAATAATCTGTTTACCGGAGCAAGATAAGGCGATTTATCATTCTTGTTTCCATAATCAAACTTCTTGCCATGCACGGATTGAGAATGTGTACTCAATTCATGATTTGGTAACTCAAGTTGGTTTAAACAAAGTTTGTGTACAAGTGATGTCTGAGAAAGAAAAGGTCGTAGCATTCTTTTCTTCTTGTATACATTACGAAAATTTGACGAGGTCAATATTGTTTGGAAGGAGATTTGAGAGCTATTTCTATGAATTTAGGAAGACTTAATATTTCTTCCATGAATATAAATCAATTGAAAATCCTTCCAATACAATTCAATCTCACTCAAATTGACAAATTTCCGTGGGATGAGTGGACAGAAGAAATTAAAAAGGATAAAGGTCTTTTAAAAATATTAAACGAACAAGTAAAAAAAGCTGAAATTGCATTTAATCACCATCAAGGACAATTATCAGAAATAGAACATGAATGGAATACTATGTCTGGAACATCTTGGTGGGGAAAATTGAAGAAATCTGTAAATATGTGGACAAAATCTTCTGCACAAACAGCAGTTGGGAATACTTTGTCCCATCCTATTATTATTATATTTATTGTGATATTTTTGTGTGTTATCTATCAAATTTTTATTATGTATAGGATTAGGAAAACATATAGGAATATAAAGGAAGAAATAAATAAGGGAGACAACATTTTAAAAGAAATGTTAAAAAGAACTCAGTATTCCAATTCTATATTGAATACTGAATCAAAAATTGATCAATCAACCAAGTGCTATAACATGGTCAATGAATGAATGTGATATGAATGTGATACCGATGATGAATAATTGCGTTAAATTAGAAGGTTATGATTGAAAATTTAGATTTAAAATCATAATCAGGGGGAAATGTAAAATAACATATTAACACTTTTTAGTAGGATAGGGTATTTCAAGGACCATGAAAGGTCAGCACTTGTGTGAAGTGTCAATTTTGACAGTTCTTGAGACGACAATAGTATTTGGGAAGATTAGGAATCCTCCTCCTCAGCATATTATTATTAGCTTTACAAATAAGGTATACTTAGAAAATCATGATGTAAGGGGTTTTTACTTGTTAACCATATATGTTTGTTAGAATGGTAAATTTAGGATACAATGTAACTTTATGAAGAGTCAACCTATAAAATGGCTTTGTTTCATGACATTGGCAGAGCATTCTTTGACAAGACACCTGTTGCTCTCTACACACACAGATTCACACATACACATTACTTTAAGGGAATTACTTTTTCACTCATTTTAAATTGGTTTATTGCTTGCTTGTAACCTTTTAAGATTCATCTGCTGTATTTATTTTTCTTCCTAAACTTTGTAACCTTTCTTTTTATGCAAATTAAATCCTTTTAACTTTTATCTTTCATCAAGAACTCTCCATATTTTGTTGGCTCCTTCTGAAGCATTTCTTACAAAATTAAGAAATGCTGGACGATATTTAACAGCAGACACCCCCAATATACTGTGCAGACACCCCCAATATACTGTGCAGACAGACCCCCAATATACTGCGCAGACAGACCCCCAATATACTGCGCAGACAGTCCCCCATATACTGCGCAGACACCACCAATATACTGCGCAGACAGCCCCCAATATACTGCGCAGACAGCCCCCCAATATACCGCGCAGACAGCCCCCCAATATACCGCGCAGACAGCCCCCCAATATACCGCGCAGACAGCCCCCCAATATACCGCGCAGACAGCCCCCCAATATACCGCGCAGACAGCCCCCCAATATACCGCGCAGACAGCACCCCATATACTGCGCAGACAGCACCCGATATACTGCGCAGACAGCACCCCATATACTGCGCAGACAGCCCCCAATATACTGCGCAGACCCCCCCAATATAATGTGCGCAGGCAGCCCCCCATATCTGCGCAGACCTCACATGTATGAGAGTGTTGGGAGCAGGGAGAGACTGACCTGATAGAACAGTCAGCATGCTCGATGATCAGGTGAGCGGTAGTGAGATTTAATAGAACATTTTCGTTATGATAGATCTCCCTGTCCGCCGCGCGTGCACACTGGCCCATAATTTTTGCCTACCCCAACTCTGCTGAGGCTCCCGGTGCATGCGCGATGGGCCATAAACCTAACCTGCACTGGCCATGAAATTTTGGTACCCAACTCGCGCGTGCACACTGGCCCATAGTTTTTGCCTACCCTCTCTGGTACGGCTCCCGGCACATGCGCGTGGGCCATAAATCTAACCTACCGCCCGCCCGTCGGCGCGTTCACATTCACTTGCCGTGAAATGTTGGTACCATAGTTAGTTCTGAGCAGGCGCTAACACACCTTCTTTTCAGCCACTGAGGTGGCAAGCTCAGCGACACACCTCCTTCTGAGCCTTCCGATGCCTCTACGTCACTACCGGAAGTGAAGAGGGTACCAACTTTTTACAGGTACCAACTTTTCACGGAACACTGGCTTCCTCGAATGTAACGTAGTTGGCGCAGGCGCAGTGAGGAAGCCGGCGTCGGGAGAATACAGAAGCGCACGGCGCCGGCGCAGGAATTGGTACGAGATACTGAGAAGTTTCACGTCAATCAACAGGAGCCTGTTTATTTTTTACACTTTTTTTTACGGTGTTGATCTGAGGGGTTAGGTCATGTGATATTTTTATAGAGCAGGTTCTTACGGACGCAGCGATACCTAATATGTATATGTTTTTTTTTATTTACTTAAGTTTTACACAAAAACAGCATTTAAAAAAATCAAACAAAAAAAACAATGTTTTAGTGTCTCCATATTCTGAGCCATATTTTGTTTTTTTGGCCGATTGTCTTAGGTAGGGACTTATTTTTTGCGGGATGATGCGACGGTTAGATTGGTACTATTTTGGCGGACATACGCCTTTTTGATCGCTTGGTGTTGGTACTAGAGTTGAGCGAACCCGAACTGTAAAGTTCGGGTTCGTACCAAACTTTAGGTTTTTCGGCACCCGGACCCGAACATTTACGTAAAAGTTTGGGTTCGGTGTTCGGCGATTTTTATGGCGCTTTTTGAAAGGTTGCAAAGCAGCCAATCAACAAGCGTCATACTACTTGCCCCAAAAGGCCATCACAGCCATGCCTACTATTGGCATGGCTGTGATTGGCCAACTGCAGCATGTGACCCAGCCTTTATTTAAGCTGGAGTCACCTAGTGCCGCCTGTCACTCTGCTCTGATTAGTGTAGGGAGGGGCTGCAGCTGCTGTGAGGGAGAGATCAGGGAGCGATCTTATCAACAACTGGTTTATGTACTCAGCGATCTACAGAAAAAGTGTTTTGTGTGTGCAGTGCACAATTTTTTTAAGCCTGCCCTGAGCCAACTACTGCTGAAAACGAACATTTTTTTTCTTCATTTCATCAATATCAATACCTGATTGGCAGCCATTTTATGCAATGATAGTGCACCAGCATAGGCTATCTGCAAGTCCAGAAATACAGCTTTGGCATACTGGGGTGAAAAAACCCTCTAATATACTGCACATCTGGGATTAGACAAGCATAAGTGACTGTCACATTTAGGACAGAAATACAGCTTTTTGGTTAGGGTGAAAAAACCCTCTGATATACTGCACATCTGTGATTACACGTGCATAAGTCATTGTCACATTAAGGCCAGAAATCCTGCTTTGGCCTACTGGAGTGAAAAAACCCTCTAATATACTGCACATATCTGATTACACGTGCATAAGTGATTGTCACATTATGGACAGAAATCCGGCTTTGGCATACTGGGGTGAAAAAAACCTCTGATATACTGCACATCTCTGATTATACGTGCATAAGTGATTGTCACATTTAGGCCAGAAATACGCCTTTTTGGTTACTGGGGTGAAAAAAGCCTCTAATATATTGCACATCTGGGATTACACGTGCATAAGTGTCACTTTTAGGCCAGAAATACGCCTTTTATGTTACTGGGGTGAAAAAAGCCTCTGATATACTGCACATCTGGGATAAGACGTGCATTAGTGAGTGTCACATTTAGGCCACAAATACCGCTGTCATATAGAGTTTTAAAAAAAAAAATTGTGCAATACCCTACATCAGGGTTTTTATTGGCAGTTGATTTTTTTTAACAGACTTAACCACTTTTTACTTTGCTTTGTAAACGCTAACTATGAGGCAAACATCTAATAAGGGACGCGGTCATGGTCGTGGTCTTGGTGGAGCCTCTGGTGCAGGGAGAGGACGTTGCCGTTCTGCCACAGCTACACGTCTTACTGAACCTACTACCTCAGGTCCCAGTAGCCGCCAGAATCTACAGCGATATTTGGTCGGGCCTAATGCCGTTCTAAGGATGGTAAGACCTGAGCAAGTACAGGCGCTATTCAATTGGGTGGCCGACAGTGGATCCAGCACGTTCACATTATCTCCCACCCAGTCTTCTGCAGAAAGCGCACAGGTGGCGACTGAAACCCATGCCCATCAGTCTGTCACATCACCCCCGTGCATATCGGGGAACCTGTCTGAGCCTCAAGTCATGCAGCAGTCTCTTATGCTGTTTGAAGACTCTGCTGGCAGGGTTTCCCAAGGGCATCCATCTAGCCCTTCCCCAGGGGTGGAAAACATAGAATGCACTGACGCACGACCACTTATGTTTCCGGATGAGGACATGGGAATACCACCTCAGCACGTCTCTGATGATGACGAAACACAGGCACCTCCGTCACCAAGCATCTCCACCATGTCACACAGAAGCGTTCAGCTCTCCATCTCACAAACCTTTGAGAGAAAGCGTAAATTCCCACCTAGCCACCCTCGATCCCTGGCCCTGAATGCCAGCATTTCTAAACTGCTGGCCTTTGAAATGCTGTCATTTAGGCTAGTGGAGATGGACAGCTTCAAACAGCTCATGTCGCTTGCTGTCCCACAGTACGTCGTTCCCAGCCGCCACTACTTCTCCAGGAGAGCCGTGCCCTCCCTGCACAACCAAGTATCGGATAAAATCAAGTGTGCACTGCGCAACGCCATCTGTGGCA
Source organism: Bufo bufo (assembly GCF_905171765.1). NCBI lineage: Eukaryota > Metazoa > Chordata > Amphibia > Anura > Bufonidae > Bufo > Bufo bufo. Next base: position 137,391,279 of record NC_053397.1, read on the forward strand.
AGGTCCATCTAACCACAGATACGTGGACCAGTAAGTACGGCCAGGGACGCTATATCTCCCTAACTGCACACTGGGTAAATGTAGTGGCGGCTGGGCACCAGGCGGAGAGCTGTTTGGCGCACGTCCTTCCGCCGCCAAGGATCGCAGGGCATCATTCTTTGCCTCCTGTTGCTTCCTCTTCCTATTCGGCTTCCTCCTCCTCTTCTTCCACCTCCTCATCCGGTCAGCGACAGACCTTCACCACCAACTTCAGGACAGCCAGGGGTAAACGTCAGCAGGCTGTTCTGAAACTGATGTGTTTGGGGGACAGGCCCCACACTGCGCAGGAGTTGTGGCGGGTTATAGAACAACAGACCGACGAGTGGTTGCTGCCAGTGGGCCTCAAGCCTGGCCTGGTGGTGTGCGATAATGGGCGAAATCTCGTTGCAGCTCTGGGACTAGCCGGTTTGACGCACATCCCTTGCCTGGTGCATGTGCTGAATTTGGTGGTGCAGAAATTCATTCACAACTACTCCGACATGTCTGAGCTGCTGCATAAAGTGCGGGCCGTCTGTGCGCGCTTTTGGCGTTCTCACCCTGCTGCTGCTCGCCTGTCAGCGCTGCAGTGTAACTTTGGCCTTCCCGCCCACCGCCTCATATGCGACGTGCCCACCAGGTGGAACTCCACCTTGCACATGCTGGAAAGACTGTGCGAGCAGCAGAAGGCCATAGTGGAGTTTCAGCTGCAGCACGCACGGGTCAGTCGCACTGCGGAACAGCACCACTTCACCACCAATGACTGGGCCTCCATGCGAGACCTGTGTGCCCTGTTGCGCTGTTTCGAGTACTCCACCAACATGGCCAGTGGCGATGACGGCATTATCAGCGTTACAATACCACTTCTATGTCTCCTTGAGAAAACACTCAGGACGAGGAAGAGGGGTCATCTCTAACACTTTCAGGCCAGTCTTTTAGAAGTAGCTCAGAAAGAGGATTTTTGCAACAGCAGAGGACAGGTACAAATTTGACCAGCCAGGGCCCACTACTGGAGGACGAGGAGGATGGGGATGAAGCATGTTCACAGCGGGGTGGCTTCCAACGCAGCTCGGGCCCATCATTGGTGCGTGGCTGGGGGGATACGGAGGACGCAGACGATACGCTTCCCACAGAGGACAGCTTGTCCTTACCTCTGGGCAGCCTGGCAGACATGAGCGACTACATGCTGCAGTACCTGCACAACGACTGCAGAGTTGCCCACATTTTAACGTGTGCTGACTACTGGGTGGCCACCCTGCTGGATCCCCGTTACAAAGACAATGTGCCGTCCTTAATTCCCTCACTGGAGCATGATCGTAAGATGCGCGATTACAGGTGCACGCTGGTAGACGCGCTCCTGAAAGCCGGGGGACAAGTGGAAGCACAAGGCGAAGGCACGGGAGGAGGAAGAGGTTGCCAACGCAGCTGTGTCAGCGCCAGCACCTCAGAAGGCAGGGTTAGCATGGCCGACATGTGGAAAAGCTTTGTCACCTCGCTGCAACAACCGACCCTAACTGCTGATATGGAGCGTGTTAGCAGGAGGCAGCATTTGAAGAACATGGTGGAACAGTACCTGTGCACACGACTAAACGTACTGACTGATGGTTCTGCCACATTCAACTTCTGGGTCTCTAAAATTGTCCACATTGCCAAAGCTTGCCCTGTATGCCTTGGAGGTGCTGGCCTGCCCTGCCACCAGTGTACTCTCTGGACGTGTATTTAGCACGGCAGGAGGCGTCATTACAGACAGACGCAGCCGCCTGTCCACAGCCAACGTGGACAAGCTCACGTTCATTAAAATGAACCAGGCTTGGATACCACAAGACTTGTCCGTACCATGTGCAGAATAGACATTTATACCACCATCAAACATAAATTCTTGTACTCAAGTGCACTTATTCTTAGTTTTATTTTGTTATATGTCCCAATATTTTGGGGGATACCCTAATAAAAAAAATAAAAAATAACACAAATCAGTGTTGACTACCTATTCCTCCTTCACCGCCGCTTCCACCTACACCGCCATGTCAACCTACACCGCCACATCCACCCATCCACCCTCCTCAACCTCCTACTCCTAGATCCAGATTGTTATTTTAAATGTTTCTGTATTTTATGTTATTTTAAGTCATTTCCCTATCCACATTTGTTTGCAGAACAGTTGCCATGCTCTTAAGCACATTTTGATGCCTTTTGCATCCCTCTAGCCTTTTCCAGGACTATTTTAGAGCCATTTTAGTGCCCTAAAGTTCGGGTCCCCATTGACTTCAATGGGGTTCGGGGTCAAGTTCGGGTCCCGATGGGGTTCGGGTAGTTGGTACTTTTAGTGATGTAAGGTGACAAAAAAATGGTTTATTTAGCACATCTCTGTAAAGAATAAATCAAGGCAACTGGACTTACTGTAAATTTCTTGAAAACGTTTCACTCGTTCTTCCAACAAGCTTTCTCAATTCTGAGTGACTGTACAAGATATGTAACTGAATCAGCATCTGGTATTTATACCCAGCATAGGGTCAGAGGTCATTATACTCATGCTGGGTATAATTACCAGATGTTGATTCAGTTACATATTTATTCCCAGAGAATTCTTGTACAGTCACTCAGAATTGAGAAAGCTCGTTGGAAGAACGAGTGAAACGTTTTCAAGAAATCTACAGTAAGTCCAGTTGCCTTGATTTATTCTTTACAGATATACCATGACCTGGATAAATGAGAACCTTCACAGGCTTTATTTAGCAAATTTTTTCAATTTTTTTTATGGTGTTCATCTGAGGGATTAGGTCATGTGATATGTTTATAGAGCCGGTCGATAAAGACGCAGTGATACCTAATATGTCAACTTTTATTTTTTTCCCTATTTTTCAAAAAAAAATTTACTTTATTTGGGGAAAATTACATTTATTTTTTTTTTACTTGAAACTTACATTTTTGGGGTGGGGGGGAATTATTTTTTCAATTTTTTTTAACTTTATTTTTTGTCCTACTCTGGGACTTCAACTTTTGGGGGTCTGATCCCCTTTACAATGCATTCCAATACTTCTGTATTGGAATGCATTGGCTGTATGAGTAATACAGTGTATATTACTCATACAGCCTCCTGCCTGTGAGATCGATGGGGCTGGATCTCACAGGCTCTCCACCGGAAGGCAGCCCCAATGCCTAAGGAAGGCAGCGGGCTGCCTTCCATGCCAATGGGTCCCCGTCACAGCAGCATGAGGACCCTATGGCAGCTCCAATACCCGCCCGACATCGCACGTGCCGCGGTCAGTGCTGACCGCGGCACATGAAGGGTTAATGCGCTGGCAGCGGCTATCAGTGACTTCCGGACCCCTGCTGCGGATCCCCATGAAGTACATGTACGTCACGGGTCTTTAAGTCCCGCAAAGAGGTTAAAAAAAAACATGTCAGGAGTGGTGAAAGGTCCTCTTTAACCCCTTAATGACCATTCTGATTTTTGGAAATCTGACATGTCACTTTATGTGGTAATAACTTTGGAAAGTTTTTACTTATCCAAGCCATTCTGAGAATGTTTTCCTGCGACACATTGTACTTTATGTTAGTGATAAATTTGAGTTGTTTAAACCACCTTTATTTATAAAAACATCCTAAATTTGCTAAACATTTGGGAAAATGTGTAATTTTCTAAATTTTAATTTCTCTCCCCAAAAGGAGAGAAATTAAAAGGAGAGAAATTTTAATTTCTCTCCTTTTAAGGCAGATAGTGATACCTCACAAAATAGTTATTAATTTACATTTCCCATATGTCCACTTTATGTTTGATAATTTAGTAAATGTTGTTTTATTTTTTAAAGACATCAGAAGGCTTAGAATTTTAGAAGCAATTCTTAAAATCTTTAAGAAAATTTCCAAAACCTACTTTTTAAGGACCACTGATTTTACAAACTTTGTTAACCCTTTAGGTGTTCCACAAGAATTAAAGGAAAATGGAGTTGAAATTTATAAATTTCACTTTTTTGGCAGATTTTCAATTTGAATAAATGGTTTCCTGTAACACAGCAAGGTTTAACAGCCAAACTAAGGCTACTTTCACACTCGCGTTTTGTGCGGATCCGTCATGGACGGATCAATTCAGATAATACAACCGTCTGCATCCGTTCAGAATGGATCCATTTGTATTATCTTTAACATAGCCATGAACACCATTGAAAGTCAATGGAGGACGGATCTGTTTTCTATTGTGCCAGATTGTGTCAGTGATAACGGATTCATCCCCATTGACTGCCAGGACAGATCCGTTTGGCTTAGTTTCATCAGACGGACACTAAAACGCTGCAAGCAGCGTTTTTGTGTCTGTCTCCAAAGCGGAATGGAGACGGAACTGATGCATTCTGAGCTGATCCTTTTCCATTCAGAATGCATTAGAATGCAAACTGATCCATTTTGGACCACTTGTGAGAGCCCTGAACGGATCTCACAAACAGAAAGACAAAACGCGAGTGTAAAAGTAGACTAAAATCAAGATCTATTACCCTGATTCTACAGTTTATAGAAACACCCCATATAGACCCCTGTATGGGCGCACAGCAGAGCTCAGAAGGAAAGGAGCGCCATTTGGATTTTGGAAGGCAGATTTTGCTGGACTGGATTTTAGGCACCATGCCACATTTGAAGCCCCCCTGATGCACCCTACAGTAGAAACTCCCAAAAAAGTGATCCCATTTTGGAAACTACGGAATAAAGTGACAGTTTTATTGGTACTATTTTGGGATACATATGATTTTAAGCTTTTTGTGAGGCAAGGTACTGTAACCAAATAATGGCTGTTCTGGCAGCTTCTATTTAGTTTTTTATGATGTTCACCTGACAGGTTAGATCATGTGATATTTTTATAGAGCAGGTTGTTACGGACTCGGCAATACTTAATATTTTTTTTTGGTCATAATAAACCATTTTTGAAATCATGTTTTGTGTCTCCATTTTCTGAAAGCCAAATTATTTTTTGGGCGATTGTCTTATATAGTGGCTCATTTTTTGCAGAATGAGAAGACTGTTTGATTGTTACTATTTTGGTCTATATTGGACTTTTTGATTGCTTGGCATTACACTTTTTGTATGTAAGGTGACAAAAAATGTTTTTTTAGCAGTTTTTTTTAATGGCATTCACCTTAGGGGTAGATCATGTGATGTTTTTATAGAGCAGGTTGTTACAGACGCGGCAATAACTATTATGTTAACTTTTCTTATTTTATTTCAGTTTCACACAATAAAAGCATTTTTGAAAAAAACAACAATTTTTGTGTCTCCATTTTCTGAAATCCATATATTTATATTTTTTTGGGGGTGAGTGGCTCATATAGGGGCTCATTTTGTGCGGGATGAGTTGACGGTTTTATTGGGACTAAATTGGGGTACATATAACTTTTTTGTTCACTTTTCAGACAATTTTTTGGGAGGTGAAGTGGGCAAACTTGCAATTCCATCAGTTTTTTTTTGGGCATTCACCGTACGGTAAAAGTAAGTCCTCTGTCACATGGGCGTGTCCGGATTAGGTGCATTGCGGCAAACCCGCGCGAGTAGGTACGCAATTGCAGTCAGTTTTGACTCCGATTGCGTTCCGAGGATGTTCAGTTTTTATCGCGGGGGTGCAATGCGTTTTGCATGCGCGTGATAAAAAACCGACTGTGGTACCCAGACCCGAACTTCTTCACAGAAGTTGAGGTTTGGGTTATTTGCAGTGTAGATTGTATTATTTCCCCTTATAACATGGTGATAAGGGAAAATAGCATTCTGAATACAGAATGCATAGTAAAATAGGGCTGGAGGGGTTAAAAATAAATAAATAATAATTTAAATCACCTTAATCCACTTGTTCACGCAGCCCGGCTTCTCTTCTTTCTTCATCTGTGAGCAATAGGACCTTTGATGACGTCACTGCGTTCATCACATGGTCCATCACATGGTCCATCACCATGGTGATGGATCATGTGATGAGCGTAGTGACGTCATCAAAGGTCCTATTGCTCACAGATGAAGACAGAAGAGATGCCGGCTGCGTGAACAAATGGAGTAAGGTGAGTTAAATTTTATTTTTATTTTTTTAACCCCTCCAGCCCTATTTTACTATGCATTCTGTATTCAGAATGCTATTATTTTCCCTTATAACCATGTTATAAGGGGAAATAATAATGATCGGGTCCCCATCCCGATAGTCACCTAGCAACAGTGTGTGAAAATCGCACCGCATCCGCACTTGCTTGCGGATGCTTGCGATTTTCATGCAACCCCATTCATTTCTATGGGCCTGTGTTACGTGAAAAACGCACAAAGAGGAGCATGCTGCGATTTTCACGCAGCGCACAAGTGATGCGTGAAAATCACCGCTCGTGTGCACAGCCCCATAGAAATGAATGGGTCAGGATTCAGTGCGGGTGCAATGCGTTCAACTCACACATTGCACCCGTTCGGAATACTCGCCCGTGTGAAAGGGGCCTAACATGATCATGTTATAGATCAGGTTGTTACAGACGCTGCAATACCAAACATGTTTAGTGTTTTTTTTACCCAATTATAAATGTGCAGATATGGGAAAAAGTTAGATTTTTTTTAAATACTTTTTGGAACCAGACCCAATTGGTTCTTGAAGATCCAGTGGTTTGGATGCCCCTACCATACACTGCCTCTGGCAGGAACCTGTCAGACTTACATACCATGAGAAGCCTTAACATAGGCGTGCGCACGGGGTGTGCCGGGTGTGCCTGGGCACACCCTAATAGGTTCGTCACCTCCGTGCGCACTGCCCCCCAGCTGATTCCCCTTGTCTGTTTTGCTGCCTGCCGCCGCCCGCCGCACTGTCAGTTCATTTACAATACCTGGCTGTGGGCTGCCGGCGGGTGGTGGCTAGTATTCAAATAGGGGGGCGGAGTCCTGGACCCGGCGGAGGCAGAATGGGAGTGCGTGCTGTGCTGCGCAGGCTGAGTTGACGTTACGTCACGTCACGCTGCATCTGAGACTCTGAGTACCCTGCGCGCCTGGCCACCTGCCAGTGCTAGCTGGTGAGGTGAGGGCATATAAAAAAAGAAGTATGTACCCCATGTGCCATGTCCCACAGTGCTACGAATCCTCTGTTGTCGCCTGGATTACCCTGATATCCCTCAGTTATATAATATATCTGAGGGATATCAGGGTAAATTATACAGGGGGTAATATAACTAGGGGTATCAGGGTACATGAGGGGCAATATAACTGAGGAGGGCTAGGCTACTATCAGACATTTTACAGGGGTAATATAACTTATCTTACCCCTCACCCCTGTATTATGTCCCTGATAGCCCTGCTCACTTATATTACCCCTGTATAATCTACCCTGATACCCCTCAGTTATATAATACAACTGAGGGGTATCAGGTTAAATTATACAGGGTGGGGTAATATAACTAAGGGGTATCAGTGTAAATTATTATACAGGGGTAATATAACTAAGGGGTATCAGGGGACATTATTATACAGGGGTAATATAACATAGGAGGGCTATCAGGGGACATTATACAGAGGTAATATAACTTGTATTACCCCTGTATAATGTCCTTGATAGCCCTCCTCAGTTATATTACCCCTGTATAGTGTACCCTAATACCCCGTAGTTATATTACCACCTGTATAATTTACCCTGATATCCCTCAGTTAAATTACCCCTGCATAATGTCCCCTGATAGCCCTCCTCAGTCATGTCACCCACAGATCCCCCATAAAAATGTGTCATCCACAGATCCCCCATAAAAATGTGTCATACACAGATCCCCCATAACAGCGTGTCATACACAGATCCCCCATAACAGTGTGTCATACACAGATCCCCATAACAGTGGGTCATACACAGATCCCCCATAACACTGTGTCATACACAGATCCCCATAACAGTGTGTCATCCACAGATCCCCCATAACAGTGCACCTGTGCACTATGGAGAGACTGAAAGGAGGGGAAGATCCGCGAAAGCAAGCAGAGGACGGCACAGCAGACGACTGAATAGCTTCTTTTGTAAGTAAATTATTTTATTATAGTGCTGAAACTGCTTTAAACTCTAAAAGTTTAGGCAACGTTTCAGATCATACAAAGGCTGCTTGAAAAAGGCTCTTTGTATGAGCTGAAACATTGCCTACACCACATGGGTGAATAAACCACTTATTTTTATAACTGGAGTGCTGTTCGGTTTCCTATATATATATATATATATATATATATTATACATAAATACACACGTGCGCGGGGCGTGTGTGTTTGTGCTTTAGGGTGCACACCCTAATGCAATAGGCTGCGCACGCCTATGAGCCTTAATGCCTGTGTAAGGTGTCTGGTTCCCATGGTAACCATCACAGCACAGCGGCCCGATGGAGGGAGCTCCATCTATGTTAATCCCTTCCATACAGCGGTCCCTACAGACTGCAGCATGGATGTCACGGATGAGGAAAAGGAGTAAACACCACACTGACAACCAGGGGGGAAGGGAAAAGCCACTAGGCCTCAACGCTAGGGAAGAGATAGGGTCACCAGCTAAAGAACACTACTCTGGGCCCTGACTCCTAACCATATGGGCACCCCTTGAATGTAGAAATGCCCATACACAGGAACCTGGAAGCCCTGAGGAGCGCTAAAGATATTGGCAGGGCTGAGACAACTCGTTCCTTCCAAGATGAAGGAACAAACGTCTCCCTGACGCCTAGTAACCACAACCAAGAGGAAAGACAAAATACAAACAAGCGAGACACTTAGCTTCTGTTGTAGAAGGATGAGCAGGAACTCCGGGAGAATCACACTCCAGCTCTTTCCAAAACCAAATGAAGCAATCTACCGCATAGTCAGAAGAGTGGGGTCAGGCTATAAAGGGTAGAAGTGATGACCACTGAGCAACAGCTAAGACAAGGGAAGTGGTCATTAACCCTATAAACACGGATTTAAGAGATATCAAGGAGGCTGTTAGATTCCTCCATGCTCAGCCAGTCTCCTTGATCTCCTGACATCACTCACCTATGGGACCTTGACAATGGAAGGGGTTAAACGGCCACCATCGGTGTCGGCCGTTACAGCTTGCACTGTGCTACTGCTCGACCATCCTGAATAATTGCAGGGGTGGGAGTCCTGATGATTATGGGGGGTCCCGCTCGCCATCCTGAATGGGAAGGGGGGGTAATCGGGGCATTATAAACACAACAGCGCAGCCCCGACCTTCTCAACACAAGATTGGCCAGTCAAACCTGTACATCACCACCCTCTGCCTCTTCTGGGAGGCCAATAATTCTTATATTGCTACGGTGGGATCTATGTTGAAGATGGGTGATTTTAATCTTCAACACACAATTTTTATTTTCCAAGTGGCTAATAGCCTCATGAATATTATTCATGTCTATTTTAACTCCTTAAAGAGGACCTTTCATTACAATATAAAATCTAAACTAAGTATGCTGACATGGAGAGCGGCACCCAGGGATCTCCCTGCACTTACTATTATCCCTGGGCGCCACGGGTATATGTAAAATGACACCCCAAAACACATTGCCCAACTTCTCCTGAGTACGGAGATACCACATGTGTGACACTTTTTTGCAGCCTAGGTGGGCAAAGGGGCCCACATTCCAAAGAGCACCTTTCGGATTTCACCGGTCATTTTTTACACATTTAGATTTCAAACTTCTTACCACACATTTGGGCCCCTAGAATGCCAGGGCAGCATAACTACCCCACAAGTGACCCCATTTTGGAAAGAAGACACCCCAAGGTATTCCGTGAGGGGCATGGCGAGTTCCTAGAATTTTTTATTTTTTGTCACAAGTTAGCGGAAAATTATGATTTTTCTTTTTTTTTTTTCTTACAAAGTCTCATATTCCACTAACTTGTGACAAAAAATAAAAACTTCCATGAACTCACTATGCCCATCAGCGAATACCTTGGGGTGTCTTCTTTCCAAAATGGGGTCACTTGTGGGGTAGTTATACTGCCCTGGCATTCTAGGGGCCCAAATGTGTGGTAAGAAGTTTGAAATCAAAATGTGTAAAAAATGACCGGTGAAATCCAAAAGGTGCTCTTTGGAATGTGGGCCCCTTTGCCACCTAGGCTGCAAAAAAGTGTCACACATGTGGTATCTCCGTACTCAGGAGAAGTTGGGCAATGTGTTTTGGGGTGTCATTTTAAATATACCCATGCTGGGTGAGAGAAATATCTCGGCAAAAGACAACTTTTCCCATTGTTTTATACAAAGTTGGCATTTGACCAAGATATTTCTCTCACCCAGCATGGGTATATGTAAAATGACACCCCAAAACACATTGCCCAACTTCTCCTGAGTACGGAGATACCACATGTGTGACACTTTTTTGCAGCCTAGATGCGCAAAGGTGCCCAAATTCCTTTTAGGAGGGCATTTTTAGACATTTGGATCCCAGACTTCTTCTCACACTTTAGGGCCCCTAAAAAGCCAGGGCAGTATAAATACCCCACATGTGACCCCATTTTGGAAAGAAGACACCCCAAGGTATTCAATGAGGGGCCTGGCGAGTTCATAGAAATTATTTTTTTTGGCATAAGTTAGCAAAAATTGATTTTTTATTTTTGGAAAGTCTCACTTTCCGCTAACTTGGGACAAAAATTTAAATCTTTCATGGACTCAATATGCCCCTCAGCGAATACCTTGGGGTGTCTTCTTTCCAAAATGGGGTCAGTTGTGGGGTGTTTGTACTGCCCTGGCATTTGAGGGTCTCCGCAATCATTACATGTATGGCCAGCATTAGGAGTTTCTGCTATTCTCCTTATATTGAGCATACAGGTAATGAGATTTTTTTTTTCCGTTCAGCCTCTGGGCTGAAAGAAAAAAATGAACGGCACAGATTTCTTCATTCGCATCGATCAATGTGGATGAAAAAAATCTCTGCCAAAAAAAAAAAGGAGGGGAAAGGCGTCTGCCAGGACATAGGAGCTCCGCCCAACATCCATACCCACTTAGCTCGTATGCCCTGGCAAACCAGATTTCTCCATTCACATCAATCGATGTGGATGAATAAATCATTGCCGGGATTTTTTTATTTTTTTTTTATATACAAAGTGTTTGCCAAAGCATAGGAACACCGCCACCTCCTCAGCTGATATGCCTTGGCAAACGTATCTTTTACTGCAGAGGAGAAATCTCGTCTTGCAGAGCCGCATACACCGACTTGTGTGTAATCTGACAGCAGCGCAATGCTTCTGTCAGAATGCACATCAGTGCTGCAGCTAGTCGATCGGTTGGTCCACCTGGAAGGTAAAAAAAAAAAAAAAGAAAAAACCAGGCCGCAACGCAATAATTTTATTAACTTTGGAACAGAACATATAAACTTTAACTTTTTGAACTGAACATTAACCTTTTTGCTTACTGGTGTTTTTTTTTTTTTTTCTTACCTTTATAGAACAAACCTCTCCTTCCCCATGGGTCAATGTGCAAAGCGCAAATCGCTCAAAGATGTGGCGAAGTACATTATGCACTTTGTCCCATGTGAAAGGAGACGTTTGCAGCAGCTGTGAGTGAATGGGCCCTAATAGCCCTGTGTGCCTGTCCTGGTGAGATGTGATCCCTATGCTAGGTGTACCTGTGTGTGGTACTTCCGGAAACACTCCCCTAAGCATAGGGCAGGGTGGTCAGGACAGTCAGGACAGAAATAGCGGGTGTCACGCCTTATTCCACTCCTGCTACAGACACGACATCTTTTTCGGGGTGACGGTTGGGTTGAGGTACTGGCAACGACATTGGGGAAATGTCGCTCGTGTAGACGGCTAACTATACTGGTGGATGGGGCCACGGAACCTTCTGGATACAGGAGGTTCTCGATGATCTCTTCCTGAAATTTGAGGAAGGATCGTGTTCTCCCAGCCTTACTGTAGAGAACAAAACTATTATACAGAGCCAATTGAATCAAATATACAGACACCTTCTTATACCAGCGTCTGGTTCTGCGGGACACTAAATACGGAGACAACATCTGGTCATTGAAGTCCACCCCTCCCATGAGCGCATTATAGTCGTGGACTGAGAGGGGCTTTTCAATGACACGGGTTGCTCGCTCAATTTGGATTGTCGTGTCTGCGTGAATGGAGGAGAGCATGTAAACGTCATGCTTGTCTCTCCATTTCACCGCAAGCAGTTCTTCGTTACACAAGGCAGCCCTCTCCCCCCTTGCAAGACGGGTGGTAACGAGCCATTGGGGGAAGCCCCGGCGACTAGGTCGCACGGTGCCACAGGCGCAAATCTGTTCTAGAAACAAATGCCTAAAGAGGGCTACACTTGTGTAGAAATTGTCCACATAAAGATGGTACCCCTTGCCGAATAAGGGTGACACCAAGTCCCAGACTGTCTTCCCACTGCTCCCCAGGTAGTCAGGGCAACCGACCGGCTCCAGGGTCTGATCTTTTCCATCATAGACACAAAATTTGTGGGTATAGCCTGTGGCCCTTTCACAGAGCTTATACAATTTGACCCCATACCGGGCACGCTTGCTTGGGATGTATTGTTTGAAGCCAAGGCGCCCGGTAAAATGTATTAGGGACTCGTCTACGCAGATGTTTTGCTCTGGGGTATACAAATCTGCAAATTTCTGGTTGAAATGGTCTATGAGGGGCCGAATTTTGTGGAGCCGGTCAAAAGCTGGGTGGCCTCTGGGACGGGAGGTGGTGTTGTCGCTAAAATGCAGGAAACGCAGGATGGTCTCAAATCGTGTCCTGGACATAGCAGCAGAGAACATGGGCATGTGATGAATTGGGTTCGTGGACCAATATGACCGCAATTCATGCTTTTTAGTTAGACCCATGTTGAGGAGAAGGCCCAGAAAAATTTTAATTTCGGAAACTTGGACTGGTTTCCACCGGAAAGGCTGGGCATAAAAGCTTCCCGGGTTGGCGGTTATAAATAGTGTGGCATACCGATTTGTTTCTGCCACAACTAAGTCTAAGAGCTCCGCAGTCAAGAACAGCTCAAAAAATCCCAGGGCCGAACCGATCTGAGCCGTCTCAACCCGAACTCCAGACTGGGCGGTGAAAGGGGGAACTAATGGTGCGGCTGAAGTTGGTGACTGCCAATCAGGGTTTGCCAGCACCTCAGGGATTCTAGGAGCTCTACGGGCCTGTCTGTGCGGTGGCTGCGACGGGGTAACTACTGCACGTGCCACCGTACCAGCTTCAACTGCCCTTCTGGTGCTCGCTACTTCACCATGTTGTACGGCAGTACTGGTACTAGGTCCAGGAAGGGCTGCGCTGCTGGTGTATGCCTCACCACGTGATCCGGCAGCGCCAGCCCCACTCTGCTGCTCTTGAAGCGGATCCTGCGCAACCTGTGGTCTAGCGACACGGGGCCGGGTACGCCTGGTGCTATCAGGGACCTCAGCCTCCTTGTCCGAACTTTGGGTCAGAGAGCCACTGCTTTCTACAGGTTCATATTCTGACCCGCTAGATTCAACAGATGAGGGTTCCCACTCCTCATCCGACTGGGTCAGAATCCTGTAGGCCTCTTCAGAAGAATACCCCCTGTTTGACATTTGGGCAACTAAATTTAGGGATATTCCCTGAGACTACCCAAGAAAAAAAGCAAGCCTGTCTTACAAATGGGAGGCTAGCGAAGTACCGCAGGCCGCTGCGGTTGATAAAAAATATCAAAACAGATTTTTTTATCGCCGCAGCGCGTGTAAAGTGAATGTGCAGTGCAAATATATATTTTTTGTCACTGCGGTGGGGCGGGCGTGGGTGAACGCACGTGTGGGCGACCGATCAGGCCTGATCGGGCAAACACTGCGTTTTGGGTGGAGGGCGAGCTAAGGTGACACTAATACTATTATAGATCTGACCGTGATCAGTTTTGATCACTTACAGATACTATAATTGTGGCAGGGGCTGAGGTGTACATTGGCGTAGAGTCGGGAGGGATGCCTATCACCCTCCATGATCCATCTGGCTGAACTGTGCCCAAAGCCAGTGCGGGGTAGGCCTGAATAAGTGGGCAAAAAGACTACCCACGCTGTAGGAGGGAAATAGTTAATTGAACCGAACGACACGGGAGGTATCAAGGGCCTGAGTGATTCAGGCAGGAGCTGGGCTGTTAAATGACCTGAGTGCTTCGGGAAGACACTGGGTATTTAGTAAAGTGACGGTCCAGGATGATAGTGGAAGAGCAGGCTTGGGTGATCCAGGATGAGAGAGGCCACGTAGGCCTGGGCGATCTAGGATGAGAAAGGCAACGCGGGCCTGGGCGAACCAGGATGACTGAGGTAGAGCGAGCCTGGGCGATCCAGGATGACAGGAACAGAGCGGGCCTGGGCGATCCAGGAACAGTAACAGTGCAAGCCTGGGCGATCCAGGATGACGGGAGCAGAGCGAGCCTGGGCGATCCAGGATGACGGGAGCAGAGCGAGCCTGGGCGAACCAGAATGACGGGAGCAGAGCGAGCCTGGGCGAACCAGCATGACGGGAGCAGAGCGAGCCTGGGCGAACCAGGATGACAGGAGCAGAGCGAGCCTGGGCGAACCAGGATGACCGGAGCAGGGCGAGCCTGGGCGATCCAGGATGGCAGAGACAGAGCGAGCCTGGGCAGTCCAGGACGACAGGCGCAGAGCGAGCCTGGGCGATCCAGTGCGACAGAACGAGCCAGGGCGATCCTGGATGACAGGGGTAGAGCGAGCCTGGGCGAACCAGGATGATAGAGACAGAGAGAGCCTGGGCCAGCCAGGATAACCGAGACAGAGAGAACCTGGGCGATCCAGGAAGACAGAGGCAGAGCGAGCCTGGGCGATCCAGGACGACCGAGACAGTGTGAGCCTGGATGATCCTCGATGGCCGAGGCAGAACGAGCCTGGGCGAACCAGGATGACAGAGACCGGGCGAGCAAGGGGACCTCAGATGACGTGAGAGTATGTCAAGAAGCAGGGAAGACAGACAGAAGACGTATGCACGATACCTCAAGAATTCGGGAAGCTGATGAGCAGCTACTTGGCTGATCGGGAGGACTGAATATCAGACAGTGCCGCAGCCCTGTCTGTATTAAGAAAAGATGCCCAAAATGGTACATTAGGAACCGGAAAATAGCATAGCAACAAAACCCCACAACTAAGACGACATTCATGGAGTTAGCTACACTAGAGGGGATAACTTGTGTTGCATCTAGTAGCAGCAGTGGAGGGTGCAGTTTCTGGCCCCAGTCGAGAAGGCATAGAGCGATTGTGCAGCACTTGATTGGCACTGTGAGTATAGGGGTCCACTGGAGGTTCCAACTTAAACTTAACCTGGGCTAGTGGTAGTATAGGTGACGGGAATCAGAGCAGCAGTCCCTGACCCCGCGGCAGAGTCCGCAAGGCAGCACCCTACAGATCACACCGATGTCCGGTCTCCCCGCAGCATTCATAAAGCCCCTTTTTTTAATTTTTTATCTCGTTTTCTGTACCCAGGAATAGAAGCTCTGGCATACGCTCCCACCCCACTGTCTCCACACTTGAACCCCCCCTCTAGCAGAAGCAGGACCAGCCCACTCCCACCGGAATGGAAAAACATACCGGCCAGCCCCGTGCCCGCCAACTGATGCCAACCATGGCTTCCCGGCAGAATGTACTGAAAAAAAAAAAAAAAAAATAGAAAACAATACATGCAATTATACCTAATGACAGTTGAAGATACCCCCAGGTCTGGCGTACTGAAGAACTACTTTTACCAATAGATTTTATTATTTTAATAAACACCGCTTTAGGAGAGTGGACGGGGAGCAAGGAAAGATGACAGAGGTAGAACGGGCCTGGGCGATCCAGGGTGACAGAGGCTGAACGGGCCTGGGCGATCCAGGGTGACAGAGGCTGAACGGGCCTGGGCGATCCAGGGTGACAGAGGCAAAACAGGCCTGGGCGATCCAGGATGACAGAGGCAGCGTGGGCCTGGGCGATCCAGGATGACAGAGGCAGCGTGGGCCTGGGCGATCCAGGATGACAGAGGCAGCGTGGGCCTGGGCGATCCAGGATGACAGAGGCAGCGTGGGCCTGGGCGATCCAGGATGACAGAGGCAGCGTGGGCCTGGGCGATCCAGGATGACAGAGGCAGCGTGGGCCTGGGCGATCCAGGATGACAGAGGCAGCGTGGGCCTGGGCGATCCAGGATGACAGAGGCAGCGTGGGCCTGGGCGATCCAGGATGACAGAGGCAGCGTGGGCCTGGGCGATCCAGGATGACAGAGGCAGCGTGGGCCTGGGCGATCCAGGATGACAGAGGCAGCGTGGGCCTGGGCGATCCAGGATGACAGAGGCAGCGTGGGCCTGGGCGATCCAGGATGACAGAGGCAGCGTGGGCCTGGGCGATCCAGGATGACAGAGGCAGCGTGGGCCTGGGCGATCCAGGATGACAGAGGCAGCGTGGGCCTGGGCGATCCAGGATGACAGAGGCAGCGTGGGCCTGGGCGATCCAGGATGACAGAGGCAGCGTGGGCCTGGGCGATCCAGGATGACAGAGGCAGCGTGGGCCTGGGCGATCCAGGATGACAGAGGCAGCGTGGGCCTGGGCGATCCAGGATGACAGAGGCAGCGTGGGCCTGGGCGATCCAGGATGACAGAGGCAGCGACTAAAGCTGACAGAGGTACTGTAAGAAATCAGCTGATGTGACTGCCGCCTACCACGCTTACTGATCCCTGATATGTAAGGGGGTCTTCACACGCCGCGGACCCTGCCGCAGAAAACTCCAGCCCCATTCAAATCAATAAACTTAACTTCAGTTGCGGAATTCTCTGCAACAACATTCGCCGCACGCGAAGGCACCCTGAGAGTACTGACACTAGTCAGACATTGTCCTGTTCATGTTTGGAAAAAAAAAAAAAAAAAAGAACTTATCAGCACCCAAGTATAGACAACAAGCAAAATCAGCACCCCGGTGTAACGCGGCGGTGCCACACGCATGTGCACAGGAGGGCGGCACGGAACAGTATGTGCCAAACCTGAGCATGAGAGGACGGCATGCATGAGAGGACGGCACTACAGTGGTGCCACACGCATGCGCCCGGGAGGGCGGCAGGCAAAGCCGCCAGGCACGTGTGCACAGGAGGGCGGCACCGCACCACTGCGCCATAAACAAATGCACAGGGGGCGGTAGACATACGGTGTGATGCACATGCGCAGGAGGCGGCATAGCGGGTGTCACAGACATGTGCATAAGAGGCGGCATAACACGGCCGTAAAAAACGTGGTGTAATGCACAAGCCTGCTGGTAGCACACAAATCATACAACCCATCGCAATAACAAGGGGCAGAAGTGCTCAAGTCAGAGCTGCACCCCTTCCAGTCTCCTCAGTTCTCCTTGCAGGGCTGAGCATGTGATGCACCATTTTTTAGGCCCATAGGCACACGCTGGCTGTGTATGCTCATGTTTATAAGTAAGTCACTTGCTCTGTTGCTTCAGACATTACACATCTCCAGGCAGCTGCTGACTCTGGAGTATAAATAGGTCACGTGTAACGTATTAGAACATAAGCATGGACATACACATTCCCTTGTAGTATCCGAGGTGCACTTACACAGTCAGAAACAACTCAGGGTAGCAATCAGCAGTTTCGCTACATAGAAAGAACCGTAATCAAAAACATGATCATGAAAGTTATGGTTAATAATTACATACACATTAGACTAAACTTGACTTGTGCTCCATACATATTACACAGGCTGACAATCTAATGCGTATGGGGGCCCGTGACCATGAATGTCGGTGAAAAGGAGGATTGGGCATGTTGCCTTTTTTCCCCTTGGGAGCCAGACCGCCGTCGGAAACGGTCTGGCATAGCCTTTCCCCCACTCCACGTTGAAGTAAGCATGACAAGCATGGATGCTTATGGGGACATCGAGGAAGCAAGCTTAGCCGCTAGCAAATGTGAGGTAGCCGCTAGCAAATGTGAATAGGTTTTAAAAAATTGATGGCCTGTTCTCATGTTAGATCGGTGAGGTCAAACTCCTGGGATCCCTGCTGATCAGTTGGGACTCAGCGACCCCTTCACACAGCTGATCGGAGGGGGGGGGGGGGGGGGGGGGTGAAAAGAGTCAACCCAACCTCTAATGATGATGGTGTAGCCTGAGAAATGGCCAACCCATATAATGTCCAGCACATTAGTACTACAGTATTTTTAGTGTTAGAATTTTTGACAGAAATAACATGCCGGATGTAAACCAGTCAGTATCGGCAGCTTTGCTGTGGCTGAAGTGTCAGGGTGACCGGCCATTGTTTCAGGTGGTCAGGACATTATGCAGACTGCTACTCACCTTACAGACAGTTCGGGTCGCTGCATGATGAAATGAGGTGAACGTAAACTAGTGATGGAGGGGGCTTAGACACTTGCGGCGCAGGCTGAGCCCGGCAGGAAAGAACCACCCCCTGAAGCGCCGTGGAGCCGGACCCGCCGAACCCTAACCGCGGACAATCGGAACATACCTGATATGAGGAGGCTCCCCCCGGAGCTGAAGGGGAGAGGAAGACTGGCCAGGCCCGGCTGGGTGCCGAACGAGCGCTGCCCCCAGCTGAGGAAACCTGCCGAGACTTACCCGGAAGTGACGCGCCGCGAACCGGAAGTGACGGGACAGACCGAGGAAGCAAGCCTGAAGCGACCGTCCACAGGGTGAGGTCGCGTGAGAATAAATAGTCAGCAGCCCCGCCCACAAATACAGGCTGTAACCAGCCTTAATACAAGTACAAATGCTGATTAGCGATACGCTAAACAGCGAATAAGTGACTGCGGTGCGGTGGGTTGGGCGCTAACTGATCCCTAAACTACCTAACCAAGGGGCCTAAACTATCCCTAAAACCTAACAGTCAATACCAGTGGAAAAAAAAAGTGACAGTTTACACTGATCACTTTTTTCCTTTCACTAGTGATTGACAGGGGCGATCAAAGGGGTGATCAAAGGGTTAATTGGGGTGCAGGGGGGTGATCTGGGGCTAAAGTGTACTGTTGGTGCTACTCACTGTGATCTCTGCTCCTCTGCTGGATCCAACCGACGAAAAGGACCAGCAGAGGAGCAGACAAGCCATATAACAGATCATATTTACTAATATGATATTAGTAAATATGATCTGTAATATGGCTTGTCTGCTCCTCTGCTGGTCCTTTTCGTCGGTTGGATCCAGCAGAGGAGCAGAGATCACAGTGAGTAGCACCAACAGTACACTTTAGCCCCAGATCACCCCCCTGCACCCCAATTAACCCTTTGATCACCCCTTTGATCGCCCCTGTCAATCACTAGTGAAAGGAAAAAAGTGATCAGTGTAAACTGTCACTTTTTTTTTCCACTGGTATTGACTGTTAGGTTTTAGGGATAGTTTAGGCCCCTTGGTTAGGTAGTTTAGGGATCAGTTAGCGCCAGACCCACCGCACCGCAGTCACTTATATATGGCTTGTGTAAAGGGGGAATATTAATCACCAATATTTATGCAAATATCGATAATTAATATTCATAAATGGGAAGAGCCGTCTATTGATGACTCCGCCTATTTATGCCTTTATATAATAATAACAATACTTTCGCTATGCTTTACACTAATCACTATGCTAGCTGCATGCGCCTTACTAACTAACTATCGCCAATAACTACACGTTACACAGATAGTTACAAATATAACGGTATTTATTAACAATACACTACGCAATACACTAACAATACAGCACTAAATATACAGTACTCAACTACACTACACGTTCCCAAATTCCACCCACAAACTAACTATACAGTTCACACATACAAGTATATTAACAATAACCCACCCATCTGCACTGTCCCGGGGTACAAGAGGGTTGATTACACAATTGTGGCACTGCAGGGGTTAATGCCTGCAGGCCAAGGAACACAGGGTTAAAGGGATTGTTTGCAGAGCAGAGGCATGCTCTACAGAGACAACCAAGGTAGGGAACCAGGGTAACCACCAGGGGTTAATCAGGGTTAACAAGGGGTGTATAGGGTTCCAGGGGTCAGTAGGGGATCAGGGGATATAGGATTAGGGTTATAGGATTACCAGGGGTACCAGGGGTGTATAATAGGGACCAGGGGTGTATATGGACAGGGTAGGGAACCAGCGGATGCAGGGGTAGGGGTATCGTTGGTGGGATAGGGGTTTGGGCTCAGGGGTGTAAGGGTTAGGGGATCAGGGGTCGTTGGTGGGGTTGGGGTGGATATAAGGGGGTGATACTAGTATATACTTGCTCGTTCGTCCAGGGTGATTCTACGCTCTTTCTGAGCGCCGATCGCGCTCTCTCCTCATGGTGGGGTAGGGACGGCAGGCGTCCGGTCAGGCTGTCCTGAGCGCAGGATGCGCTCTCAAGGTGGGGGGGTCCCGATCTCGAACCCAGAGTGCCGGGGCCGCCGGATATTTATCCCCCGGCGGCCCGCACTCCCGCGCCGCCCACCAGGGGGTGCGCGCGCGCGTCCCCATCATCCATGTGGGCCGGCGCAGTGATATGACGTCACTGCACCGGCCAGCACATCGGGGACGCGCTGCAGACAGGCGGGAGAAGCCTTTGATCTCCCGCCTGCTGCACCTAGCATTCCGGACAGTGCGATAGCAATCACACTGTCGGAATGCGCATAATAGAAGGAGGAGAGGCTTCTCCCCTTCTTCTATCATGTGTAATTATCTCCAGCGGCGCTGGTTATAATTACAACAAAGGGCTCAGATTCTGTTGAATCTGAGCTCTTTGTATCCATCAGGATGACCGGACCCTTGTCCGGTCATTCTGATGCAATTAGCCAGATTGCATCGGTGCGAATGCTTGGGGCACATTCACACCGATGCACCTGGTTTCAGTTGTAGGAGGGGGGGGGGAATATATATAATATACATGCGTATGGATGCTTGGGGCACATCCATACACATGTATACATTAATATTAGGGACAGACCTATCTAGAGGGGGCACAAGCCCCTACATCACAAGGGGGCACAAGCCCCTACATTATAAGGGGGCACAAGCCCCTACATTATAAGGGGGCACAAGCCCCTACATTATAAGGGGGCACAAGCCCCTACATTATAAGGGGGCACAAGCCCCTACATTATAAGGGGGGCACATATTTCCCACAGGGGCCACCATGAGCCCCTGGGGATCACCATGGGCAGACGTGCGCAGATGCTGGGCACATTTGCGCACATCGTCCCATGATGCTGTGGCTAATGTATGCACATATATACCATACATGCCCGCACGTGTTTGCAGGCATGCATGGATATATATGCATACGTCTCAACCGTTCCTCAACAATCCCCCTGTTGTCGGACTATATAATACGACAATATAATGGGGGAACGGGTTGAGATATATTTGCCTCCCTTCAACCCCATCTTTGGTGGAAGTTCAGGAAGAACTGTAGTGCACACTGATCTTTAGGTACTTAGACATCCCTAATCCAGCTTCCTCCGACCTGCCCTTCACCGTAACCTACTCCTCAGTCCACAGGATACACCGTCTTCTTCTTGACATCTTTAGGATACCACACACCCACAGTCTCTAACAGTCTTTTAGTGTCGGCCACCCCCACTTTGGAGTGACCACACCCCCACAGTCTCTTGGTAATTCTGCCGATCTTCAGGTATCTTCGTCCCCCCCCAATTCTGGAGTGGGTTCACCCTTACAGTCTTTAACTGGCCTTTCTTTAACAGTCTCTTGGTGTCGGCCACCCCCACTTTGGAGTGACCACACCCCCACAGTCTCTCGGTAATTCTGCCGATCTTCAGGTATCTTCGTCCCCCCCAATTCTGGAGTGGGTTCACCCTTACAGTCTTTACCTTTCTTTAACAGTCTCTTGGTGTCGGCCACCCCCACTTTGGAGTGACCACACCCCCACAGTCTCTCGGTAGTTCTGCCGATCTTCAGGTATGGCCCGCCTCCAAGGCATCTGGAGCGGGTTCACCCTCACAACCTCAGTCCCAACTTTCTTCTATCCAACGTCTGTTTCCATCTTGATGGGTGCGGTTCTCCCGTGGACAGATTAATAGGTCTTTACAAGGCAGGTCAAACTCTTAAGCGGTGATGTCATAGTACCTAAATTCTACTGCGGAGAACACCTTCGCCACACTACACATCCAGCCCTTCCCTTAAGAACTTCACCGTTCCAGGGTTCAAGGTGGCAAATGAATGATACCTGTCCCTATCGTGACCTAACCTTATCCCCATTCACACAAGATACAGGTCACATCCCTCCCAACACCACCAAAATCATTATATGTATGTGTACCCATAGAGACTCATGCAACCTGGCATATCTCTACACCTCCAAAGACACAGGTAGGTCGCAGACCCCCGTGTCAATGGGAAACGACTATAGGATGCAAATGTGTACAGCCAAATATAGGCTGTCACACATTTGCACCTAGAGTGTCCATGGGTACACAATCAACCAACAAACAAAATCAATAAATACAATGTGCTATGGGGTTTCAGGGTAGTACAAGTTATACGTCCCGAACCCTCATAGGAAACAAAGTGTGTCCATACAATATTTGGCTACAGGAACAATGTTAGCGTTATGTCCTGAGCCTCCTCCTTTGGTTAGTTCGGTAAAGTTCTGTCTGGTTCTGGTGTATTTGGTCAATAAGTCCCTTGACCCTCCGATTACGATGACCAGAACCAGAAGAAGTTTCACTGGGTGAAACAAGTGAATAAGTTCTTCCACCCGAACGTCTCCCAAGTCTTCCTCCAGAGCCTTAAATAATGCTCCCGCTGGATTGTGGCACAGTCTTCCATCTCTAGAACACCTCTAGGCAGAGGTCGCTTAGTTGCCAAAATCCAGTGGGATCCTCTGGAGCTTCACAACAGTGTCAGGGGGATAGCTGGCCTCTTCTGTGGCATCTCCTGGGTTTTTCTTCCGCTCCATATAAAATCACACCTATGGCAGAAGAAAACACCAGGCGCTCCCGGGGGAATTTCTCCCCTAACAGTGCAATTAAATGTGAAAATTCCCAGCACCAATACCTTTGACCCATGGGTAGAGAAAGGTATTGGGCTGTCCTTTATCTCACAGGACCCCTCATTATCCCAACACTGGTGTCTGAACACCCTACCTTCAGAGGAGCGTCCTCTGCTGCACATCCCTCTGCACCAACAGATAAGGATGGCCACCCTACTAGGTTAGGATAACTGGAGTTCTGTGGACAAAGCACCATCTTGTTATTGATGGCACCGCATCCCTGTCCACTCATGTGTACCCAGGCCGATTTCCCCCTGTGATCCCGTCTTGTGGGGGCCCGCAGAACCAATGGCAAAGTCGTGCCCTGGATCCCCAGGACCCCACAACACAAGAACACAGTCCACACTCTGCTGCCAAACACTCTGCGTCCAATCCCTCAGAGCTGTGCTGCCTGACCGGACTAGAATCAAGTGCGCGGCACAACATTACACCAATGTTTTCTGTCCGCCCCAGTCCCCAGCGCAACACAGCCCTACCGAAAACCTTGAGCACAACAGCGCTATCTGTATCGATCCGAGACCCTGGCTGCCCAGAATAAAATCACATCATCCTTTGTGTAGGATTTCCCGTGTGAAATTATCTGCTCGCGAGCCTATACGTTCTCGATCCACAGTATAACACTGTTCCACTGCAAGGGGACACAGAATGAAACAAACAGCAGACGGGACTTACAGCAAGGAATGTAAACGACAAAAATCAGCATGGTGGAACACATTCGCAGACAAGGACTACCACCATCAACATCAAGAAAAATGTACAGATAATAAAAACACACAACATGGACATATACAGGGAACAAACTGTGTAACAAATAGTACAGGGGTGTCAAATGTTGCCTAGCCTAGCTTGGCCACTCTGACCTCTCAGCGCCTGATGAGTCATGTGTCGCTGAGAGGTAACGCCTTTATGGCCAAGCTGACTAGACCCCACTGCACAATTTGTTACCTGAATCCCATCATTGGACACATTGCAATTACTTGCACAAGGGCAATTCCTTGCAATGTCTCCTTTGTCCCCACACCTGTAGCACCTGATTGGGCTTACTGTCTTGTGTGTTTTGCAGTGCTTTGCTATATGACCCAAGCCACCACACGCAAAACATTTGATGTTTGCCCGGCATGGCTTAGGTCCGTCCACACTGCAACCGCGCTCCCTGAATTGTTCCATCCTCAGGGAGGCACTTTTCACGATGTTTCTTTTTCCCAAAGTCAGGGAAAAATCTCTGTTAGTCTGGACCGGCTTGACCTGATGATTAGACCGGTCACAGACTACTCTCCCCCCTTGTGGCCCTGCACAGGGCAACGTTTTGGGAGATTCCGACCCTGGCTTTACGGAAAAAGAAAGGGCCGGCACCAACTTGGTGATAACCTGTTGCATGCCAGACATTAGCTGGGACCTTACAGCAACCTCAGCCTTCAATTTGGCTACCGTCACGTCAGTAGAGGCAGTCCGCTCCTTGAAGGCCTTGACCTCAGTATAAGACTGAGTCAACTTAGCCTCAATTTCCTCCTTCTGCCTCTGCAGCTCTACTAACTGTGACTCTATCCTAGCCACCTGCGCATCTCGGTCAACAGTAGACTGCACATTCTCTGCCAGCTGCGCCTGCAATGCCGAAACCTGGTCCGAATTACTGGTACAGCACTGGCAGTGAATGGCCGGAGGAATTGTCTCCGTTGACTGAGACACCAGCGCCACTTCCTTTGGCTTACAGATGCTAGCCTAAAACGTATGAACGAGTTTGGCCAGCATCTGAAGCCGTTTGGTGGCCTTGTTCAACACCATCCGTTTGTTCACACAAAGCTTGTCATAACTGCAAGCCTGTGCCAACAAATCGGACCACAGCATTTCTGCTGACATGTATGTGGTTGGGAGGATGGGGTTAAATGTGCTGTGTCTGCTCAAGTGTTGCAGCGTGGGGAAGTCCATACTCACCGTTTGATGAGCGTCCATCTTCTCCCTCGCAATCACTTGAGCGATGTAGTGACCGTGCAAAGCAAATAGCAAAATATTAATTCACAGAACAGATTATAGATTCTCTGCTAAAGATTTTGATCTGCGCTTGGTGCTGTAAGGAAGAGTCGCGTTACCTGTCCGAATTATCAGGTCCTAGACGCTCAGACCGCTGACCACGTCTCTCTTGCCTGACAATTCACAGGATGACCGACCTCTAATCTCAAAACCAAACACAGATTTCAAAATCTAAGCAGTGGGCCTCTACTCGCCAATGTAAAGGGGGAATATTAATCATCAATATTTATGCAAATATCAATAATTAATATTCATAAATGGGAAGAGCCGTCTATTGATGACTCCGCCTATTTATGCCTTTATATAATAATAACAATACTTTTGCTATGCTTTACACTAATCACTATGCTAGCTGCATGCGCCTTACTAACTAACTATCGCCAATAACTACACGTTACACAGATAGTTACAAATATAACGGTATTTATTAACAATACACTACGCAATACACTAACAATACAGCACTAAATATACAGTACTCAACTACACTACACGTTCCCAAATTCCACCCAAAAACTAACTATACAGTTCACACATACAAGTATATTAACAATAACCCACCTATCTGCACTGTCCCGGGGTACAAGAGGGTTGATTACACAATTGTGGCACTACAGGGGTTAATGCCTGCAGGCCAAGGAACACAGGGTTAAAGGGATTGTTTGCAGAGCAGAGGCATGCTCTACAGAGACAACCAAGCTAGGGAACCAGGGTAACCACCAGGGGTTAATCAGGGTTAACCAGGGGTCAGTAGGGGATCAGGGGATATAGGATTAGGGTTATAGGATTACCAGGGGTACCAGGGGTGTATAATAGGGACCAGGGGTGTATATGGACAGGGTAGGGAACCAGGGGATGCAGGGGTAGGGGTATCGTTGGTGGGATAGGGGTTTGGGCTCAGGGGTGTAAGGGTTAGGGGATCAGGGGTCGTTGGTGGGGTTGGGGTGGATATAAGGGGGTGATACTAGTATATACTTGCTCGTTCGTCCAGGGTGATTCTACGCTCCTCCTGAGCGCCGATCGCGCTCTCTCCTCATGGTGGGGTAGGGACGGCAGGCGTCCGATCAGGATGCGCTCTCAAGATGGGGGGGTCCCGATCCCGAACCCAGAGTGCCGGGGCCGCCGGATATTTATCCCCCGGCGGCCCGCACTCCCGCGCCGCCCACCAGGGGGCGCGCGCATCCCCATCATCCACGTGGGCTGGCGCAGTGATATGACGTCACTGCGCCGGCCAGCACATCGGGGACGCGCTGCAGACAGGCGGGAGAAGCCTTTGATCTCCCGCCTGCTGCACCTAGCATTCCGGACGGTGCGATAGCAATCGCACTGTCGGAATGCGCATAATAGAAGGAGGAGAGGCTTCTCCCCTTCTTCTATCATGTGTAATTATCTCCAGCGGCGCTGGTTATAATTACAACAAAGGGCTCAGATTCTGTTGAATCTGAGCTCTTTGTATCCATCAGGATGACCGGACCCTTGTTTGGTCATTCTGATGCAATTAGCCAGATTGCATCGGTGCGAATGCTTGGGGCACATTCACACCGATGCACCTGGTTTCAGTTGTAGGAGGGGGGGGGGGGGGAATATATATAATATACATGCGTATGGATGCTTGGGGCACATCCATACACATGTATACATTAATATTAGGGACAGACCTATCTAGAGGGGGCACAAGCCCCTACATCACAAGCCCCTACATTATAAGGGGGCACAAGCCCCTACATTATAAGGGGGCACAAGCCCCTACATTATAAGGGGCACATATTTCCCACAGGGGCCACCATGAGCCCCTGGGGATCACCATGGGCAGACGTGCGCAGATGCTGGGCACATTTGCGCACATCGTCCCATGATGCTGTGGCTAATGTATGCACATATATACCATACATGCCTGCACGTGTTTGCAGGCATGCATGGATATATATGCATACGTCTCAACCGTTCAACAGCTTGTGATTCGTTTTTTTGAAAATAGCCAGCCTGCCAGCCAATGATCGTTGCTGGCAGGCTGGTGACGAACTTGTACTTTAACTTTTGCCGGCCCGCGATGCGCATGCGCGGGCCGGCTCTGACCGAAATCTCGCGTCTCGCGAGATGACGCACGGATGCGTCCAGGAGGAATGAATCAACCACCTTCCGGACGCATCCGTGCGTTAGGCGGTCCGGAGGTGGTTAACAATCCCTTCCACTTCATTTTATCCCGCATTTTATTCATGTCATCTTTGATCAATGTTATATCTGTTTGAACTGTGCCCATTGGAGTGAAAAGTTCTGCCAAAAAATGATTAGTTTTATTAATTGCTTAGGAGGAACTCATCTAGCTTGTCATTTTATAGCATTATTTTCTTTTTTCCTCTCCTTCCATTGTTTCCAGTGGGCTACACTTGAGTTGGCTCAGTTGTTAATAATGCAGTATCCTCTATTCCCTCTGCCACCTGTTGTTGTTTTTTTTTTTGCCATTTCTTGTTTTAGTTGGTGGTAGAGATTTAAAAAATGTCTCAATTTTATATTAGTTATTACTAACCGTATCCTTTGGCTACGCCGTACTAATTGATTTTCTAGTTAGTGATTTTCTCCTGTTTATAAGTGTACAAATAAGCATATTTTCCAGCATCACCAACAGCACATAGTTTCACCACAGACTGTTCAATAGTGTCATTTTTCAAAACAACTTAGCACAGACTAGTGTGCCTAACTTGACCTATTGGTTAGTGCAGGCTGAAATGCTGTTTCAGACCTACGGCAAGCTTGGGTGCTGGGAAAGGTTATGTGGTCCCATATGGTCAGTTGTCTCCAGACTGCTGAACGATATTTTATTTTATTTGTCCAAGTGCGTTTAAAAAAAAATAATAAATTGATGAAACTTTTCTGGCAAAAACTCTATGGCCCTGATTTATCATACCTTCACTCCAGAATTCTGGCATCAAAAAGTTGCAAAATAGGGCTTTTGTGACTTTTTTGCACTTGCTTGCACAAAATGTATGCAACTTTTTGCATGTGTACACCACTCACTCCAGTTTTGTAATATGTGTGTAAAAGTGGGCGTGGTGAGCTATGCTAATGAGTTTCACTCCATATTTATAATTATTTATCAAGTTCCAATCTCACTCCAGGAGCAGGGTGGAGTAGGAAAACTGGAGGACCTTCTCTAGACAGAATTGTTAGGTTTAAGGACAAGCCAAATTTATCAAACATTTGATAAATGTGGCACAAAGTACTCCAATAGAGACTGAAGCAAAACTGACTTCAAATATTATCCTACTGATAAATTCCCTCCTCTGTATGAAAGTCATGTCCTTACCTAACACGTTATACTGGATGAAGAGTTGTGTGCCTAACCTAACATCCATTTGCCCAGATTTATTAATGTCCTGCAGCACACCGAAAATAGGTGTAAAAAGTGGTGCAGATTGGTATTTTCCACAATTTGACAAAGCTAGAGATTCTAGTTTTTTACATTCTTAAAAGGGGGCGGGTGTGCTCACTGTTGTTGACACACCACTTTCTCTTGTTCTTGGTTCAAATTATGTCAGGTATGGCCATGTAGCACCCAGTGTGCTTTAATTTTCATGGTTGCACACCCACATTAGTGTGTTTTTACCTTTTAGCCCCTCCTGCAGTGTGCAGCATGCACGTCTCTGAAATAACCACCTCTCAGGAATGTAGCCTCGGCATAATGGGGGATAGGTATGATCTAACTATCCCTAACCCACTACATTACAAGGAAGACTTTATTACACAGGGTATTAAAGATAATATAAATGAGACAGAATTAAAGGGGACAGAACCAATCATTTCTTGTGATTCAATAAAGGATTACTTTGTATCATATGCTAGGTGTGCTCACTGTTGTTGGCACACCATTTTCTCTTGTTTTTTGTTCATATTATGCTAAGTATGGCTGTGTAGCACCCAGTGCAATTTCATTTTCATGGTTATGCACCCACATTAGTGTTCTGCTTCACCTAGAATGAAGTCTTCAATGGAGTCCCAACCATTGTATGTGTGTAACAGAGTTTTTACCTTTTAGCCCCTCCTGCAGTGTGCAGCACGCACGTCTCTGAGATAACCACCTGTCAGGAATGTGGCCTCAGCACAATGGGGGATATGTATGATCTAACCATCCCTAACCCACAACATTACAAGGAAGACTTTATTATACAAAACATTTAATATAATATAAAAGAGACAGAAATAAACCAACCAATCAGTTCTTCAAAATACTCTTACAATACATTCTACTTTAATTCATTTTAAAACAACCAACATCAGGACCTATTCTAGAAATATAGCTTAGTCATTTGACAGAAAACAACTTTTGAACCATTGAATTTCTAAAAACAAAAACTGTGTTGGAATAGTAAGAAGTGCCTTTCACGGAGGTCTTTACTTCTGATCTTCTTGTATACTAAACTTACAAAGTCCATTCTCCATTCTTTGGTGTTCTGTGCACTGAACTGCATGGCCTTCTTTGTCCCACAACACATATGTTGTTTCCAACTCTTTACAAAGTTGCCTCTTACCCCTCCTTTCTCTGCGTTAATGTAAGAGGGGATTGCAGGTATAATCACAATTCTTAGTGCAGGTTTCAGAGCCTGTTATCAGTGATTGTAGGACAGTTCATAGCCTTGTCTGTGGGAGGACCTTTGACAGGGGAACTTCCTCCCCTCACTGTTCTGCAGGTCATTGTATCAGCCCTGCTGGTTGGTCAGGAAGTCTTGGGCAGACGATTACCTTTGAGGTCCACCACTAGATAGCAATAGTACGAGCAGCAAGGCCTTATTCAGCATGGCAGACTGGTGGTTGAAGTCTTTTCTTGTTTGGTGGCAGTCGGGTCACCGAAAGCTGTGTTTTACCACATCTGGTCATTAACTTGGGCAGCCCCTGAACACTGCTGAGGTTTTTATTCCCAGCTCTGTTAAACAGCTGATACAGCCTGCACTTAGCTAAAGAGGTACTTGAACAGTTCCACATAGTGTAGCAGATGTCAATAAATTCAATTCAGTTTCAAAAAGCTCAGTCTATAGTTTTAAACTCAGTCCAGGATAACTCAGTCTATAGCAGAATGAGCCGCTGATGGAGTGAATTTGGTTTTCTCTCCACCCTTGCATCAAATGGATCAAACAAAAGTCCTTAGAACTTTTTTGTCGTCCAACACTGCATTTAAATAACTTTCCAATGGTACCATAGAGTTCCTCTGCCAAAGCAAAATAAACGTTGCTAAACCCGGAACCTAGTCTAATTGTTTCTATGTTTCAAAACAAACTTATACATTTCAATTTTACAAGTAATAGACATCCTCGTCTTCATTCGTCAACATATTAGATAAACAATATCAGTCAATTACTTGTGAAGTTTTAGAACAGTCTACTAAATATCACAGTTCTTTCCAGTTATGTTAAATTTGCATGTTCATATCACATTGGGGTGTGAAACCCAAAACATACATGTGATGTAATTCATGGGTATCTTTTTAATGTAAGCCTAGATAATAAAACACAAGACCATTAATATCACATTTAATTGTAAACCACCGAAGATCTCCAATTGTTGTTTTGTGGTTTACTCTGCACTTAATACCCTTTGGCAATTTGGTTTGCAGATGTACCCAGCTTTTCTTGATGTTGAAACAAAAGACTTTTTCCATAATGGCATACACCGGAACACAGAACTTCTCTTCTTTAATGGCAGTGTCCTGTAATTAGGGGATGGGCAAAAGGGCTGGCTTTGTCTCTGTGTCTTCTACTTTATCTGCCTCCATTCCCTCTAGGTCATCTAATCCACCCCTTTTGGTCAGAGGGTGCGATCCTCCCACTTTTAGTCACTCTACTTTTAACCAGTCATGAAGACACATCTCTGGTGTGCCCAGAACATTTAAAATGTCACAGTCAACATATAATACAAACATAGAAACAAAGCTGACAATACAGAAATGAACACATGAAGGGCCGATAGTAAATGTTTCCATCACATTACTTTCTTGAATTCAATAAAAAGAAATTGAGCTCAAATCAGAAATTTTGGCACCAAAAAAAAAAAAAAAAAAAAAATCCGCCACGAAAAAAAAAGCCCTCAATGCACATTATAACAAAAAATAAAATTGTACTCCACTTTCTTGTGTCATACACTGACATTTTCATTCATTCCTTGCTGCAGCATCATTTATTCACATCCACACACAGCTAATAACCATGCACTTATTCTTGAAGTACAGACTGCACACACTACTCTACTAGGCATCAATTTGTCCTCACTACCACTTCAAAGATATTCAACACAACTGTAACTTAAAACCGCACCCATTCACATTCCAAAGAATGTTTTATGGCTGCCTTACCAGCTACCCAGCCCTCTCCGATGTTCCTGAAACTTACAAAACACATAGCTTTTTTGGAAACAAATGCACACACAACAAACCCAGAATTTCTGATAATCTCTATGGCTTATTTCTGCCATTATTTGCCAACATCTTCTGATCTTCACTCTGCAATCAAAAGCTTATAACAAGACAGCATACTCTACAATCATAAAACACCTTGGTTACAGACAAACAGGATTAAAAGTAATGAAGTGGCCAACCCAATATCCTGACTAGGGTTAAGTGAATGAAAGCATCCAAAGTGGAATTCGATCCGACGTTTTGGAAAAACTTGATTCGAAACAAATCTGAATTTCCTAGCGCTTTGTGGTAACAAATCAATTTTTACCTAAAATGGCGGCGACGTGTTACAAAGTGAAAGTAAAACGCCCGGGAACAAAAGATCACCTATAATACAGTGCAGCCAGCTAATCAACAGCTGGCCAGCCCCTGTGATGTCACAGCCCTATAAAAATCATAATCCCGCCTAATCTCAGCCATTTTACATTGAACTGAGCATAGAGAAAAAAGTGACAACTGCTAGGGACAGTGTTTAACAAAGCTTTAATTGTACAATCTTGGATAGGGAGACTGCAGGGATAGTGTTGGGAGATCAGAGTTGCTAAACACTGTAGGGAGAGCACACCTTAGAACTACCAACAAACTAACTATAGGGAAGGACTGAAACTGAGGCTGTAGGCCACAGCTCAGACAGTACAAGCTAAAGGCTATGTGGCAGGAGAATAAATGAGACAACCCTAACAACATACAGTCATGGATGTGGTCTCCTATTAGGTCAAATCCAACGAAGGACAGGAAAACCATTAGCCGAAGTGGGATGACAACTATAGTAGAATTAAGTTCTAATCATATATTATACTAACATAAACCTGTAATAAATACATGCTCCATTCATAGCAAACCAAAAGAGGAGATTCAAAGCTGTGTTCTGCAACACATACCACACCCAACATGTGCTGGTGTTTAACCACCTCAGCCCCCAGTGCTTAAACACCCTGAAAGACCAGGCCACTTTTTACACTTCTGACCTACACTACTTTCACAGTTTATTGCTCGGTCATGCAACTTACCACCCAAATGAATTTTACCTCCTTTTCTTCTCACTAATAGAGCTTTCATTTGGTGGTATTTCATTGCTGCTGACATTTTTACTTTTTTTGTTATTAATCGAAATTTAATGATTTTTTTGCAAAAAAAATGACATTTTTCACTTTCAGTTGTAAAATTTTGCAAAAAAACGACATCCATATATAAATTTTGCTCTAAATTTATTGTTCTACATGTCTTTGATAAAAAAAAAATGTTTGGGTAAAAAAAAAAAATGGTTTTGGGTAAAAGTTATAGCGTTTACAAACTATGGTACAAAAATGTGAATTTCCGCTTTTTGAAGCAGCTCTGACTTTCTGAGCACCTGTCATGTTTCCTGAGGTTCTACAATGCCCAGACAGTACAAACACCCCACAAATGACCCCATTTCGGAAAATACACACCCTAAGGTATTCGCTGATGGGCATAGTGAGTTCATAGAACTTTTTATTTTTTGTCACAAGTTAGCGGAAAATGATGATTTTTTTTTCTTACAAAGTCTCATATTCCACTAACTTGTGCCAAAAAATAAAAACTTCTATGAACTCACTATGCCCATCACGAAATACCTTGGGGTCTCTTCTTTCCAAAATGGGGGTCACTTGGTGGGGTGGTTATACTGCCCGGCATTCTAGGGGCCAAATGTGTGGCAAGGAGTTTGAAATCAAATTCTGAAAAAATGACCTGTGAAATCCGAAAGGTGCTCTTTGGAATATGGGCCCCTTTGCCCACCTAGGCTGCAAAAAAGTGTCACACATCTGGTATCTCTGTATTCAGGAGAAGTTGAGGATGTGTTTTGGGGGTGTCTTTTTACATATACCCATGCTGGGTGAGATAAATATCTTGGTCAAATGCCAACTTTGTATAAAAAAATGGGAAAAGTTGTCTTTTGCCAAGATATTTCTCTCACCCAGCATGGGTATATGTAAAATGACACCCCAAAACACATTCCCCAACTTCTCCTGAGTACGGAGATACCAGATGTGTGACACTTTTTTGCAGCCTAGGTGGGCAAAGGGGCCCATATTTCAAAGAGCAACCTTTCGGATTTTCACAGGTCATTTTTTACAGAATTTGATTTCAAACTCCTTACCACACATTTGGGCCCTAGAATGCCAGGGCAGTATAACTACCCCACAAGTGACCCCATTTTGGAAAGAAGACACCCAAGGTATTCCGTGAGGGGCATGGCAAGTTCCTAGAATTTTTTATTTTTTGTCACAAGTTAGTGGAAAATGAGACTTTGTATGAAAAAAAAAAAAAATAAAAAAATCAGCATTTTCCACTAACTTGTGACCAAAAATGAAAAATTCTAGGAACCTTTCCATGCCCCTCACGGAATACCTTGGGGTGTCTTCTTTCCAAAATGGGGTCACTTGTGGGGTAGTTATACTGCCCTGGCATTTTCCAGGGGCCCTAATGTGTGGTAAGTAGGTAAATGACCTGTGAAATCCTAAAGGTGCTCTTTGGAATATGGGCCCCTTTGCCCACCTAGGCTGCAAAAAAGTGTCACACATGTGGTATCGCCGTATTCAGGAGAAGTTGGGGATGTGTTTTGGGGTGTCATTTTACATATACCCTTGCTGGGTGAGAGAAATATCTTGACAAAAGACAACTTTTCCCATTTATTTATACAAAGTTGGCATTTGACCAAGATATTTCTCTCAACCCAGCATGGGTATATGTAAAATGACACCCCAAAACACATTCCCCAACTTCTCCTGAGTACGGCGATACCAGATGTGTGACACTTTTTTGCAGCCTAGATGCGCAAAGGTGCCCAAATTCCTTTTAGGAGGGCATTTTTAGACATTTGGATACCAGACTTCTTCTCACGCTTTGGGGCCCCTAGAATGCCAGGGCAGTATTAATACCCCACATGTGACCCCATTTGGAAAGAAGACACCCCAAGGTATCAATGAGGGGCATGGCCGAGTTCATAGATTTTTTTTTTTTTTTTTTGGCACAAGTTAGCGGAAATTGTTATTTTAATTTTTTTCTCACAAAGTCTCCCGTTCCGCTAACTTGGGACAAAAATTTCAATCTTTCATGGACTCATTATGCCCCTCACGGAATACCTGGGGTGTCTTCTTTCCGAAATGGGGTCACATGTGGGGTATTTATACTGCCCTGGCATTCTAGGGGCCCTAAAGCGTGAGAAGAAGTCTGGAATATAAATGTCCTAAAAAATTTTACGCATTTGGATTCCGTGGAGGGGTATGGTGAATTCATGTGAGATTTTATTTTTTGACACAAGTTAGTGGAATATGAGACTTTGTAAGAAAAAAAAAAAAAAATTCCGCTAACTTGGGCCAAAAAAATGTCTGAATGGAGCCTTACAGAGGGGTGATCAATGACAGGGGGGTGATCAATGACAGGGGTGTGATCAATGACAGGGGTGTGATCAATGACAGGGGTGTGATCAATGACAGGGGGGTGATCAATGACAGGGGGGTGATCAGAAAGTCTATATGGGGTGATCACCACAGTCATTGATCACGCCCCTGTAAGGCTTCATTCAGACGTCCGGATGCGTTTTGCGGATCCGATCCATCTATCAGTGGATCCGTAAAATCATGCGGACGTCTGAATGGAGCTTTACAGGGGGGTAATCAATGACAGGGGGGTAATCAATGACAGGGGGGTGATCAGGGAGTCTATATGGGGTGATCACCACAGTCATTGATCACGCCCCTGTAAGGCTTCATTCAGACTTCCGGATGCGTTTTGCGGATCCGATCCATCTATCAGTGGATCCGTAAAAATCATGCGGACATCTGAATGGAGCTTTACAGGGGGGTGATCAATGACAGGGGTGTAATCAATGACAGGGGGGTGATCAGGGAGTCTATATGGGGTGATCCCCACAGTCATTGATCATGCCCCTGTAAGGCTCATTCAGACGTCCGGATGCGTTTTGCGGATCCGATCCATCTATCAGTGCATCCGTAAAAATCATGCGGACATCTGAATGGAGCTTTACAGGGGGGTGATCAGGGAGTCTATATGGGGTGATCACCACAGTCATTGATCATGCCCCTGTAAGGCTTCATTCAGACGTCCGGATGCGTTTTGCGGATCCGATCCATCTATCAGTGGATCCGTAAAAATCATGCGGACGGTCTGAATGGAGCTTTACAGGGGGGGTGATCAGGGAGTCTATATGGGGTGATCACCACAGTCAGTGATCACGCCCCTGTAAGGCTTCATTCAGACGTCCGGATGCGTTTTGCGGATCCGATCCATCTATCAGTGCATCCGTAAAAATCATGCGGACATCTGAATGGAGCTTTACAGGGGGGTGATCAATGACAGGGGTGTAATCAATGACAGGGGGGGTGATCAGGGAGTCTATATGGGTGATCACCACAGTCATTGATCATGCCCTGTAAGGCTTCATTCAGACGTCCGGATGCGTTTTGCGGATCGATCCATCTATCAGTGGATCCGTAAAAATCATGCGGACGTCTGAATGAGCTTTACAGGGGGGTGATCAATGACAGGGGTGTAATCAATTGACAGGGGGTGTGATCAGGGAGTCTATATGGGGTGATCACCACAGTCATTGATCATGCCCCTGTAAGGCTTTATTCAGACGTCCGGATGCGTTTTGCGGATCCGATCCATCTATCAGTGGATCCGTAAAAATCATGCGGACGTCTGAATGGAGCTTTACAGGGGGTTGATCAATGACAGGAGGGTAATCAATGACAGGGGGGTGATCAGGGGCTAATAAGGGGTTAATAAGTGACGGGGGGGGGGGGGTAGTGTAGTGTAGTGGTGCTTGGTGCTACTTTACTGAGCTACCTGTGTCCTCTGGTGGTCGATCCAAACAAAGG
Organism: Bufo bufo; assembly: GCF_905171765.1. Taxonomy (NCBI): domain Eukaryota; kingdom Metazoa; phylum Chordata; class Amphibia; order Anura; family Bufonidae; genus Bufo; species Bufo bufo. The sequence goes on from NC_053397.1 coordinate 137,427,565, forward strand.
GGACCACAGGAGGACCAGGTAGCAGGTATATTAGACGCTGTTATCAAAACAGCGTCTAATATACCTGTTAGGGGTTAGAAAAAAACACATCTCCAGCCTGCCAGCGAACGATCGCCGCTGGCAGGCTGGAGATCAACCTCTTACCTTCCGTGCCTGTGTGCGCGCGTTCACAGGAAATCTCGTGTCCGCGAGAGGATGCGCCGGCGCGTCCACTCGGAATGAATCAAACCACCTCCAGACGCGTCTGTGCGTACAGCGGTCCGGAGGTGGTTAAGATCAGGGCTCAGAAACAGACTAGGTCTTAAGCCTGACTACATAAAATCCCTTTGGAGCGCCAGCAGGACCATTTGATCTGCTGTCATCACCAGGCGACCGGTAGGGAGGTGCCTCTTAACATTGCTACGGTCCCATGCTACCTCTCACCACCTCTCTCATGCCTCCCTAGGGCCACCGCTGAAGGGAACTTTGGCCAGGTCTTACAGTGCAAGCAAAGCCTGGGCACAGATAAACAGAGTAAGTAAGTAAGGAATAATATAAACAGAGGAGGAAGAGCCACCCCTTTCACCAGGAACCCTGTGAATCCTCATATGAATCTTCCTTCCTTTTATCAGGGGTAGGAAACCCTGACCTGTCTGCTTGTCCGTTGTTTCCTGTCCAAACAGGGTGGGGACAATATCAGGTGTGCTGTCATGGAGATGACAGAGAAATAAAATAAAAAAAAGTTAAGATTCTTGGGATGTGGAGATGTAAAAACTAGTGGTAATGTTGATGATTTTCCATCCCCCCCACAAAGAGTTAATAAAAGTTAGTCAGCAAGTTCTGTGCATCCAAAACACTGCCATTGAAAACTACAACTTGTCCTGCAAAAAACAAAAACCTCAAAGTTAAGTTGGCGGAAAAATAAAACCGTTATAGCTCTGGAATGAGAAGATGGAAAAATGAAAAAATAAATAAATAAATAAATAAATAATGCTGGTCACTAAGGCCCAAAACAGGGTTAGTCACTAAAGGGTAATAGCATTGATATACCAAGTATACAGTAGTTTATAATGTCAGTTTAATAACATTGTGAATATGTGCAATAAAAGGTGAAATGAAAAATTTGCAGCAGTAGACATTTCAGTATTAGAAATACTTTCTGAGTTCATCAGCCTCTGCTTTCATCTCTTCCTCAGATCTCCACTTCTCTGAAGCTGACAGTTCTTCTTTGTCATTGTTATGCAAAACTTCATACACTGTGTCATTTTTTTCGAAATCCCCTGTTCTCCTGGGTAAAATGTGCACATGAACATGAGGAACAGTTTGTCCTGCCTCTGGAACCATCCTGGATTGAGATGGTTAGAGAAGTTGCCAACAAAGTGTTTCTCTACTTATGCTGGATACTCTCTGTACTGTGATAAAGAGGTCACTTATTTCTTCAGGCATCAGATCTTTAAAACGTTGCAGAGGCCTTATAGGACAAACTAGCACATGACCTGGTACCACTGGTTTCCGATTCACAAGGGCAAAAGATAACTCCGTCCTTAAGAAGATAACTGTTGGCTTAATGAGTTGTTTACCAAACCACAAAGACATGGCAGAAAAAAAAATTGTGAGCAATTGAAAGATTCCTTTATAGACTTAATTTTAAAAAAGTATTGCGTTCTTCTGAAGATAGGAAAGTATAATAATTTTTTATGGGAATGGCAAGAACCATCAAATTAATGTATTTATTTCTGGTTGGAATAAGATACAAAACTCAAACTGAAGTGAGACTCAATGCTTTAACATTTAAAATCCGATTGTCCAAAGTTTCATAATTCTAGAACTGGATGCTGTACCAGAATTAACAGTATGTTTCATGCTGAAAGACAAGAAAACAAGAATGTTAGTACTTTTTGATATTTTTTACAAAATCAGAAAAACAAACTGAACTGTGCTAGTGAATCCATTACTAGAATTAGAAGCAAGAATTTTTTTTAAAATAGAAATCTTTTAGAAAAAAGATTTAATTAATTAATTTATTTTTTTAAAGGGGGGGGGGGGGAAAGACTTATTTTTCAATTAAGGAGTGTTTCCACTTATGAAAGTTATTCCCTATCTACTGGAACCTCCACTGATCGTGAGAATGAATAGAGCAGCAGCACACATGCTTGACCTGCGATCCATTTGGATGATGGAAAGGGACCCATTCTCAAGATCTTTGGGGTCCCAAAGGTCAAACCCCACTGGTCAGTCAGTTGATCTCTGATATGGTGGATAGGCAATAACTTGCAGGACCTCAAACACTCCTTTAAACTTTTTTCAAACTCAAAAGGTTGGACTTGTGCGTATTAATCAAATTAATTCAATTAATTCGTCCTTTGAGGATACTGTATCAGAATCGTCAAAATGATTGCCCACCACTAAGCCCGACCACTGTCATCTATTTCCCCCCCTCTCCTTTCAGTGCTGCTGTTCTAATCCTCCCCACAGGGCAGGCTGCATTTACAGGTTAGCTGAAAGTCTATGGAAGTTCTGTTCAAAATAATAGCAGTCAGACATCACTAACCTGATCAATCACTGTTTTTGGTAGAAATTATATTTCTACATGGCAAATAATTTACTAGCAGGTGTAGTAGAGTAATAGAAATCCAACAGTCATGCCATGCATGCTGCTGATTCTCTGTAATTCAATCACTTAGGGGCATGTTCAAAATAATAGCAGTGTGAGTTCAATTAGGTGAGGTCATTCATTCTTTGAAAAACAGGTGGCAATTATTGCCCTTATTTAGGAATGCAGCAAATGTTGTACATGCTGGTTACAGTGCATTTCTCTCTGAAATTCTGAGGAAACTGGGTTGTTCCAGACATTATTCAGAAGAACAGCGTACCTTGATTAAAAAGTTGATTGGAGAGGGGAGAAAACATATAAAGAAGAAGAAGTGCCAGAAAATGATAGGCTGCTCAGCTAAAATGATCGCAAATGCTTTAAAATGCGCAACCAAATCCTGAAAGACGTGAAAGAAAGCGAAAAAAACTACTATTCGAATGGATAGAAGAATAGCCAAAATGGCAAGAATTCAGCCAACAATTAGCTCCAGGAAGATCAAAGAATGTCTAAAAGTTACCTGTGAGTACTGTTACAATAGAAGACGCCTATGAGAAGCCAAGCAATCTGCCAGAAGCCCCCGCAAAGTCCCACTGTTGAAAAAAAAAAAAAAAGAAGACATGTGCTGAAGAGGTTACAATTTGCCAAAGAGCACATTGACTGGCCTAAAGAGACATTTTGTGGACTGATGAAAGCAAGATTGTTCTTTTTGGGTCTAGTGGCTGGAGACAGTTTGTCAGATGACCCCCAAACACTTAATTCAAGCCACAGTACACATGGTGGCGCAAGACAATAGAAAGCTTGTGGGGTGACATCAAAAATGCAGTTTCTAAGGCAAAACCAAGAAATAGAGAAGAACTGTGGAATGTAGTCCAATCATCCTGGTCTGGAACACCTGTTCACAGGGGCCAGAAGTTGGTTGACTTCATGCAACACAGATGTACAGCAGTTCTCAGAAACAGTGGTTATACCACTAAATATTAGGTAAGTGATTCAAAAGGAAAGCAAAATATGCAAATATTTTTCAGTTTATATAGTGAATGTTTGAGTTTGTAAAGAAGAATACAAACACTGTATATCAATTGACCTCACAGTACAATGTCAACGTTTACTATTTTAAGCGAGCTAATTGATTGTTCAACTGGACCTAGATACGTCTTTGGATCATGTACTGTTTAATTTTAACAAACTTTTCTTTTATTTACTTTTAAAATCTTTCATCACTTAACACTATCCATACATAGACACTACATAGACGAATTAAAACCGTCAGTGGTGGTGGCAGCTCTATCTTATTGATCAATACTATCACGGTTATTTCCCAGCTACTGTTTATTTGCCACAGTTATTTATGGCCTGTATTTTCTTATAGCAAGTAGATCTATTGTCGCCTATATAGCTAGGGACTTAGAGAATTTTCTCTTGCTCCGTAACCTTGCGATACATCACGCACACTCCTGCATGCGCGCAGACTTAGTGTTTCTAAAAAAAAAGGGTCTAAATCTGCGTGCGAGTGTGCATGATGTATCGCGAGGTTACGAAGCAAGAGAAAATATCTCTAAGTCCTCGCGCATGCGCGAGTATATATAAGACATTGCGGGAATAGAACCGGGAGGCATTAGAAAACTTCTAAAAGTCCGGGCGCATGTGCGAGGTTACATGACACATCGCAAGATAATGACGTATTCAGCTCCCACGATTACGAACCTATCAGAAGAATAAGGCGTGGCACTAAGTAAAAAAGATATCACGATCCGGCACATCACTGGTAGTTGAAAACATGTGAAAATACGAATATTTAAGAGATGGTCTCCGCTCCCAACACTCATACCTGCACGATCCTCTGAAGACGCTGGTTCTCAGCTAAACATGTAGGGCGGGATGCAGGGTGTATGGGTGTCAATTTTAATACAGTGGTAGTGAGGGAGCTCCATAATAGGAGCGAATCTATAGCTATATAGGTGATAAGAGATCATTACTATAAGCAAATATAGGCTAGAAAAAACTGTGGCAATAAACAGTAGCTGGGAAATAACAGTGATAGTATTGATCAATAAGATAGAGCTGCTCGCACCACTGACAGTTTTAATTCGTCTATGTAGTCTCTATGTGTGGATAGTGTTAAGTGATGAAAGATTTTAAAAGTAAATAAATAAAATAAAAGTTTAAAGGGTTTCTATCACTTTGTTTCACCTATTTAGCTTTCAGACACTAGCGATCCGCTAGTGTCTGCTTTATCTAACCATCCTAATATAAGAGCTTATTGTCCTGCCGTTTAGCTAAAAAAATAACTTATATAGATATGCAAATGAGCCTCTAGGTGCTATGGGGCGTGATTAGCACCTAGAGGCTCCGTCTACCTTAACAAACTGCCGCCGCCCAGCGCGTCCCTCCAGCCCGCCCATCTCCAGCTGAAGCGATCCTCTCCGTGCGCGTCTCTGTTCTGCGCATGCGCAGTGAATGTCTGATCGCTTCCCTGCTCAGACATCTCCACTGCGCCTGTTCCTCGGAGCACTATGACGTCATCGGCGCAGGCGCAGTGGAGATGTCTGAGCAGGGAAGCGATCAGGACATTCACTGCGCATGCGCAGAACAGAGACGCGCACGGAGAGGATCTGCTTCAGCTGGAGATGGGGCGGGCTGGAGGGACGCGCTGGGCGGCGGCAGTTTGTTAAGGTAGACGGAGCCTCTAGGTGCTAATCACGCCCCCATAGCACCTAGAGGCTCATTTGCATATCTATATAAGTTATTTTTTTAGCTAAACGGCAGGACAATAAGCTCTTATATTAGGATGGTTAGATAAAGCAGACACTAGCGATCCGCTAGTGTCTGAAAGCTAAATAGGTGAAACAAAGTGATAGAAACCCTTTAAGTGAGTATAAACAGGTACATGATCCAAAGACCTATCCTAGGTCCAGTTGGACATCAATTAGCTCGCTAGAATACAAACACTGACATATTTTTGAACAGTCTAATATTCACTTTTCTTTATTTTTCTTTTTTAGAGGAACAACACAAAGCACTGCAGGTCTATACAGTCTTGGTATTTTTCCAGTTTAACAAAAAAAAAAAAAAATAGAGAGATTCAAATGCAAAATTAACCATGGTGTTGAAAAAAATAATTGAGATTTTATTTTTTGGCAAAAAAAAAAAAAAATCACCCAGCCTTACTTAAAGGAGTTGTCTACCTTTGAGTAAGTGATCTCAGGATAGGCCATCATGGGCTGATCAGACAGGTCCAGCACCCCTGCCAGTGTTTGCCAACAGCTCTGGTGCAGAAAGCAGAGTGCACTGTCTACTTTGCAGTGGTCTGAGCCCAGCATTGCGGTGCTGCTCCCACTGACTTTAAGGCTTTGCAAAAAACTTTAGCGATATTTTGAATTTTAACCACCTCCGGACCGCTGTACGCACAGACGCGTCCTGGGAGGTGGTTGTTTCATTCCGAGTGGACGCGCCGGCGCGTCCTCACGCGAGACGCGAGATTTCGGTCACAGCCGGCCCGAGCATGCGCATCGTGGGCCGGCAAAAGTTCGAGGACAATTGCATCAGCAACCTGCCAGCCAATGATCGTCGCTGGCAGGTTGCTGATTTTTAAAAAAATCGAATCACAAGCCATATAACAGATCATATTAGTAATATGATCTGTTATATGGCTTGTCTGCTCCTCTGCTGGTCCTTTTCGTCGGTTGGATCCAGCAGAGGAGCAGACTTCACAGTGAGTAGCACCAACACTACACCTTAGCCCCAGATCACCCCCCTGCACCCCAATTAACCCTTTGATCACCCCTTTGATCGCCCCTGTCAATCATTAGTGAAAGACAAAAAGTGATCAGTGTAAACTGTCACTTTTTTTTTTTCACTAGTATTGGCTGTTAGGTTTTAGGGATAGTTTAGGCCCCTTGGTTAGGTAGTTAGCGTCAGTTAGCGCCCAGCACACCGCACCGCAGTCACTTTTATTCGCTGATTAGCGTATCGCTAATCAGCATTTGTACTTTTATAGTATCTGTAAGTGATCAAAACTGATCACGGTCAGATCTATAATTGTATTAGTGTCACATTAGCTCACCCTCCACCCAAAACACAGTGTTTGCCCGATCAGGCCTGATCGGTCGCCCACACGTGCGTTCACCCGCGCCCGCCCCACCGCAGTGGCAAAAAATTATTTTTTTTTGATCACTGCACATTCATTTTACACGCACTGCGGCGATAAAAAAAAATCAGTTTTGATATTTTTTATCAACCGCAGCGGCCTCCAGGACTTCACTAGCCTCCCCTTTGTAAGACAGGTTTGCTTTTTTTCTTGGGTAGTCTCAGGGAATACCCCTAAATTTAGTAGTCCAAAATGTCAAACAGGGGGTATTCTTCTGAAGAGGCCTACAGGATTCTGACCCAGTCGGATGAGGAATGGGAACCCTCATCTGACGAATCTAGCGGGTCAGAATATGAACCTGTGGAAAGCAGTGGCTCTCTGACCCAAAGTTCGGACGAGGAGGTGGAGGTCCCTGATAGCACCAGGCGTACCTGGCCCCGTGTCGCTAGACCACAGGTTACGCAGGATCCGCTTCAAGAGCAGCAGAGTGGGGCTGTCGCTGCCGGATCACGTGGTGAGGCATACACCAGCAGCGCAGCCCATCCTGGACCTAGTACCAGCACTGCCGTACAACCTGGTGAAGTAGCGAGCACCAGAAGGGCAGTTGAAGCTGGTACGGTGGCACGTGCAGTAGTTACCCCGTCGCAGCCACCGCACAGACAGGCCCGTAGAGCCCCTAGAATCCCTGAGGTGCTGGCAAACCCTGATTGGCAGTCACCAACTTCAGCCGCACCAGTAGTTCCCCCTTTCACCGCCCAGTCTGGAGTTCGGGTTGAGACGGCTGAAATCGGTTCGGCCCTGGGATTTTTTGAGCTGTTCTTGACTGCGGAGCTCTTGGACTTAGTCGTGGCAGAGACAAACCGGTATGCCACACAATTTATAACCGCAAACCCGGGAAGCTATTATGCCCAGCCTTTCCGGTGGAAACCAGTCCAAGTTCCGAACTTAAAATTTTTCTGGGCCTTCTCCTCAACATGGGTCTAACTAAAAAGCATGAATTGCAGTCATATTGGTCCACGAACCCGATTCATCACATGCCCATGTTCTCTGCTGCTATGTCCAGGACACGATTTGAGACCATCGTGCGTTTTCTGCATTTTAGCGACAACACCACCTCCCGTCCCAGAGGCCACCCAGCTTTTGACCGGCTCCACAAAATTCGGCCCCTCATAGACCATTTCAACCAGAAATTTGCAGATTTGTATACCCCTGAGCAAAACATCTGCGTAGACGAGTCCCTAATACATTTTACCGGGCGGCTTCAAACAATACATCCCAAGCAAACGTGCCCGGTATGGGGTCAAATTGTATAAGCTCTGTGAAAGGGCCACAGGCTATACCCACAAATTTCGGATCTATGAGGGAAAAGATCAGACCCTGGAGCCGGTCGGTTGCCCTGACTACCTGGGAGCAGTGGGAAGGACAGTCTGGGACTTGGTGTCAACCCTTATTCGGCAAGGGGTACCATCTTATGTGGACAATTTTTACACAAGTGTGGCCCTCTTTAGGCATTTGTTTCTAGAACGGATTTGCACCTGTGGCACCGCGCGAACTAGTCGCGTGGGCTTCCCCCAACGGCTCGTTACCACCCGTCTTGCAAGGGGGGAGAGGGCTGCTGTCAGTATGGGATCTGCATCTCCACTGCAGGGTGGCAGACCGCTGTCTACACATTGCAGCACTATGGGTCCCAGTACTGGCTTACCTTATAGGAGACGCAGGTGCCCGCCAGCATACCGCCGCATCCGTCCTCTTTGCCAGGTGTCATCTGATGTGCTATAGCATGCGCGGCTCGCACCTCTCCCTTTCTTATAGGAGTAGGCAGCTGGTTCCTGATTACCATCCCCACCCGGAGCGGGACTATTTGTATTTAAGACAGCTTCACTCATCATGAAGTGCCCAAGCGTGGTTGTTGTACCTCTTGACTCCCGCTGAAGCATTCATCTGTGTCTGTTTATTGGATTTCCTGGATTCTGACCTCTGCTTCGTTTGACCACGCATCTGCCTGCTGTCTGTTTATTGGATCACCTGGATTATAGACCTCTGCACTGCCTGACTACTCATCTGCCCATCTCCTCCTGTAAGTCTGCCTGGATCCAGATCCTGCACTGCCTATGAGACTGCTTATACCTGCACTGCCTGACAACGAGACTGCTTATATCTGCACAGGCCTGACTACTCATCTGCCCATCTCCTCCTGTAAGTCTGCCTGATCCAGACCCTGCGCTGCCTATGAGACTGCTTATATCTGCATGCTATATTGCTCTGAACTTTGTGTTGCCTGTATCTGTCAAGTGACTTTTTGAATATTGTCTGCCAGTAATGACCATCTGTTCCTTTATTCTGCTGTGTTGGACTCTGTTCACACTACTGCAGGTAGCTGCATTCAAGGTAACCAGTGCAGACACCAGGGTCCTGTCTCTGAGAGTCAGCAGTCAGCAATATTGGACTATTCCCCAGTCCTCTATCAGCTGACACAGAGGATCCACATCCTCTGGTCGTAACAGTACGCTTGGGCCATGGATCCCGCTGGCTCTAAACCAGAATGTCTGAACTGGAACAACAGCGTACCACCCAGAAACAAGTGATTAATTACTTGCAGCATGTTAGCTGCTCGCCTGACTCCCTTTCTACAGCACAGTCTGCACAGGCTCCTACTGCTTCTGCTGTCCCTGTTGCGGCTGCAGCACAGCCAAGCGTTTCCGGACCACGATTATCTGCTCCGCCCCGTTACATGCGGCAACCCGAAAGTCTGTCGTGGGTTTCTTAACCAGTGTACAATTCACTTTGAACTGCTTCCTCATCACTTTCAATCCAGACCCGCGCTAAAGTGGCGTTTATTATCTCTCATCCTCGAGGGTGAGGCTCTGGCCCTGGGCGAATCCAATATGGGAGAGATCTGGTCCTATCACCAGTAATGTGGCACTATTTATGACTCTTTTAAGAGGGGTGTTTGAGGAGCCAGGTCGAGCTTCTTCTGCGGCCTCCTCTCTGCTGCACGTCCGTCAAGGAAGCTGGTCGGTGGGCCAATATGCGATTCAGTTCCGCACCTTAGCGTCTGAAGTTTCGTGGAATGAGGAGGCTTTGGTGGCGGCCCTTTGGGAAGGTTTGTCTGGACGTATTAAGGATGAACTTGCAGGTCGTGATGTGCCTACCTCCCTTGAGGCTCTGATCTCTCTGGCTATTAAAATCGACATACGGTTTTCGGAGCGAGCTCGGGAGGCCCGTCGAGAAAAAAGACTTCCACAACAACTGTTTAAGTCTAATACGTCTCAACCTCCATACGCACCTCCTTTCGGATCCTGAACCCATGCAGGGTGAATTCACTCGCTCTCGGATGAGGAACGTCGTCTTCGCATGGTCTTCTGGACTCTGCCTCTACTGTGGTGGTCCGGGTCACCGTGTCCGAAACTGTCCCAGAAGTCGGGAAACTCAATGCTTAGGGTCTTTGGAGAGGCGGCCCTAGGCGAAAACTGTTCCACTCTTCAAATTCCTGTGACTCTGGTTCTTGGGGGCATCAAGGTCTCCATATCTGCTTCCTTAGATTCCGGGTCTGCGGGGAACTTCATACACCAAGCTATGGTGAGTCAATACCACATTCCTGTACGCCTGCTTAAAAATCCCCTGCTGGTGACTGCCGTCAGTGGACAAGTACTGACGGATCCAGTCCGGTTCATCACTGAGCCGTTGGAACTGCAGGTAGGGTGGTTACATGTTGAAAAGATTTCTCTATATGTGCTCCCTGAACTGTCCCATTCTCTTTTGCTGGGGTTGCCCTGGCTTAGGATGCACAATCCAGTAATCGAGTGGAGCTCTGGAGAGGTTCTTCAATGGGGTCAGCTGTGCCAAGGCAAGTGCTTATGTTCTATTCAACGAAGGGTCTCTATATCCCTCCCTAAAAACCTGGAGGCCTTGCCGGTGGTCTATCATTCCTTTGCGGATGTGTTCGATAAAAAAGAGGCTGAGACACTACCTCCCCATCGCCCCTATGACTGCCCAATTGATTTACTACCTGGGACTTCTCCTCCTCGGGGTCGTGTTTATCCTCTGTCTCCTGCTGAATCGCAGGCAACGGCAGATTACATTAAGGAGAACCTTGAGAGGGGTTTCATCAGGAAGTCTTCCTCACCTGCAGGGGCAGGATTCTTTTTTGTGAAAAAGAAAGATGGGTCTCTTCGCCCCTGCATAGACTACCGTGGTCTGAATAAGATCACCATCAAGAATAAATACCCTTTACCGTTAATTTCAGAATTATTTGATAGACTCCGTGGGGCTCGGATCTTCTCTAAGCTGGACTTGCGGGGGGCATATAATTTAATACGGATCCGTGAGGGTGACGAATGGAAGACAGCTTTTAATACCAGGGATGGCCACTATGAATACCTCGTGATGCCCTTCGGGCTCAGTAATGCCCCTGCTGTCTTCCAGGAGTTTGTCAATGACATTTTTCGAGATCTCCTCTATTCTTGTGTTGTTGTCTATTTGGATGATATTCTTATTTTTCCCAGTGACATCAGAACTCATCGCAGGCATGTGCAGGTGGTCTTACAACGCTTACGAGAGAATCGTCTGTACGCTAAATTGGAAAAGTGTGTCTTTGAAAAGTCGTCCCTGCCCTTCCTGGGGTACATCATCTCAGATCATGGTCTCAAAATGGATCCTGGAAAGGTGGCAGCAGTGCTCGACTGGCCCCGTCCTTCCGGCCTGAAGGCAATACAAAGGTTCTTGGGTTTTGCCAATTATTATCGTCAATTCATCCGTAATTTTTCTACCCTGACAGCTCCTATTTCCGGTCTGACCAAGAAGGGTGCCAATCCCAAACAATGGTCCCCTGAAGCAGAGACGGCATTTTCCTCCCTCAAGCAAGCCTTTTCTTCAGCTCCAGTCCTTAGACGCCCAGAACCCAACAAACAGTTCTTCTTGGAGGTGGACGCATCCTCCGTGGGAGCCGGGGCGGTCCTGTCACAGAAGAATGCCTCAGGTCGTATGTCTCCTTGTGGTTTTTTTTTCTAAGTCATTTTCCACTGCCGAAAAAAACTATTCTATTGGGGACAGGGAACTCCTAGCAATTAAGTTGGCTCTAGAGGAATGGAGATATCTTCTAGAAGGTTCTAGCCTACCGGTCATAATTTACACCGATCATAAGAACCTCACCTATTTGCAGACAGCTCAACGACTTAATCCTCGTCAGGCCCGTTGGTCTCTCTTCTTTGCCCGATTTAATTTTCAATTGCATTTTCGGTCCGCTGACAAAAATATCAAAGCGGACGCTCTCTCGAGGTCCTTTGAAACCACAGATTCAGAAGACGAACCCCAGTTCATCATTGAACCAACTAAAGTAGTCCCAGTGGCTCCAGTTAACCTGTCCAAGGTTCCCCCAGGTAAGATCTTTGTTCCGGAATCTAAACGAAGGAAGGTTTTATGGTGGGGGCATTCATCCAAGATTGCTGGCCATCCAGGTCAACGGGGGACCTTGAATCTCATCTCCAGACATTACTGGTGGCCATCCATAACCGCGGATATTGTAGACTTTGTGGCTTCCTGTACCTTGTGTGCTCAGAATAAGTCTCCCAGACTGAAACCTGCAGGTTTATTATTGCCTCTTCCGGTGCCTGAGGTCCCCTGGCAGCATATTGGTATGGACTTCATAACTGATTTACCTGCCTCAGAGGGCTGTACAGTCATTTGGGTTGTCGTTGACCGTTTTTCTAAGATGTCGCACTTTATTCCGCTTCCAGGTCTGCCATCTGCTCCTCGTCTGGCTGAACTATTCATTTTACATATCTTCCGCCTTCATGGATTTCCCCTCCATATCGTCTCGGATAGAGGAGTACAATTCACCTCCCGGTTTTGGAGATCTTTATGTAAGTCTCTGAATGTCTCTTTGGACTTTTCTTCTGCCTATCATCCACAATCTAACGGCCAGGTGGAACGCATGAACCAAATATTGGTCAGTTTCCTGCGACATTTCACCAATGACCATCAGGATGACTGGGTGAAGCTTCTTCCCTGGGCGGAATTTGCTCATAACAATAGAGTCAACCAAGCCACAGGTAAATCTCCATTTTTTGTGGTCTATGGACGACATCCAAGTGTTCCTCTTCCCGTGCGGCCTTCTTCTGGAGTTCCTGCGGCAGATTCCTGTGTGGAGCAGCTGTCTCAGGTCTGGTCTGACACTAAAGTATCGCTTCGGAGAGCAGCGGACCAGATGAAAAGGTCTGCGGATAAGAGGCGCAGACCTCCTCCTCAGTTTGCCATTGGAGACAAGGTATGGCTTTCTTCTAAGAATATCCGTCTCAGACTTCCCTCCTACAAACTGGCTCCGCGATTCTTGGGACCTTTTTCTGTGATCAAGAAAATTAATCCTGTTGCCTACAAGCTCAAACTACCTGCTACCTTGCGGATTCCCAACTCATTTCATGTTTCGTTACTTAAGCCAGCTGTCTTTAACAGGTTTTGCAAAGGCACTTCACAGAACCCTCCTCCTGTCACTATGGATGATGAGTTTGAAGTTAAGGACATTCTAGACAGGAGGATTGTCAGAGGTAAGACCTTCTATTTGGTGGACTGGAAGGGCTACGGGCCTGAAGAAAGGTCATGGGAATCTGCAGAGAATATTCATGCCCCTCTGTTGCTGAAGAAATTCCTCTCCAGGTCAGCCGTGTGGAGGTGTCACGGCTGTATGTGGGCAACAATAGTAATACACAGTACAGAGCTACTGACTGGACCCAGAACTAGGGAGGATAACGGGTGACCCCTGTCCGACCCTCAAGCTCTCCCTATTCTGCTAAAGCACATGCCCGGATCCAAATGGCGGAAAGAGGCATGCCCACGTGCCTAAGACTAATGACCACTGTAACCCCTACAATAGTGGAAGGGGCACGGCCACCAGTGCCCTACTCAGTATATGGAGGGAACCGTGGCCACCTCAGATCCAGTCAGAAAATAAACAGGAACACAACAATGTCTGCACACTTAGCTGACGGTGTTGCAGCCGCAGAGAAGACGGATCCAAGGACAGGCTGGCAATATCCTGAGTGCTAGCTGCAGCAGAACACAGGTCCAGTGAACTGATAGCTACAAGTGAAGAAACTAAAGCCAGAGCTACAACTGAAGTGAGAACTATAATCCACATCCTATCATAGGAGGGGGGGGTGATATAAAGAGAGGAAAATCAAACACATGAAGGACAGCTGTGGTGAAAGAAACCAAAAGTAAACAGAGTAGTGAGAACTCCTCCCAGCTCTAGTAGTGACATCATCACAGGGGTGGAGAAACAGAGCTGTGAGAACGTCCCAAAGCTCTGGTAGTGACAGGAGGAGGGGGCGTAAGAGGGGGGGTACTGTCAGTATGGGATCTGCATCTCCACTGCAGGGTGGCAGACCGCTGTCTACACATTGCAGCACTATGGGTCCCAGTACTGGCTTACCTTATAGGAGACGCAGGTGCCCGCCAGCATACCGCCGCATCCGTCCTCTTTGCCAGGTGTCATCTGATGTGCTATAGCATGCGCGCGCGCACCTCTCCCTTTCTTATAGGAGTAGGCAGCTGGTTCCTGATTACCATCCCCACCCGGAGGCGGGACTATTTGTATTTAAGACAGCTTCACTCATCATGAAGTGCCCAAGCGTGGTTGTTGTACCTCTTGACTCCCGCTGAAGCATTCATCTGTGTCTGTTTATTGGATTTCCTGGATTCTGACCTCTGCTTCGTTTGACCACGCATCTGCCTGCTGTCTGTTTATTGGATCACCTGGATTATAGACCTCTGCACTGCCTGACTACTCATCTGCCCATCTCCTCCTGTAAGTCTGCCTGGATCCAGATCCTGCACTGCCTATGAGACTGCTTATACCTGCACTGCCTGACAACGAGACTGCTTATATCTGCACAGCCTGACTACTCATCTGCCCATCTCCTCCTGTAAGTCTGCCTGGATCCAGACCCTGCGCTGCCTATGAGACTGCTTATATCTGCATGCTATATTGCTCTGAACTTTGTGTTGCCTGTATCTGTCAAGTGACTTTTTGAATATTGTCTGCCAGTAATGACCATCTGTTCCTTTATTCTGCCTTTGTTGGACTCTGTTCACACTACTGCAGGTAGCTGCATTCAAGGTAACCAGTGCAGACACCAGGGTCCTGTCTCTGAGAGTCAGCAGTCAGCAATATTGGACTAATTCCCAGTCCTCTATCAGCTGACACAGAGGATCCACATCCTCTGGTCGTAACAGCTGCCTTGTGTAATGAAGAACTGCTCGCGGTGAAATGGAGAGACAAGCGTGACGTTTACATGCTCTCCTCCATTCACGCAGACACGACAATCCAAATTGAAAGGGCAACCCGTGTCATTGAAAAACCCCTCTCAGTCCACGACTATAATGCGCTCATGGGAGGGGTGGACTTCAATGACCAGATGTTGGCTCCCTATTTAGTTTCCCGCAGAACTAGACGCTGGTATAAGAAGGTGTCTGTATATTTAATTCAATTGGCGCTGTATAATAGTTTTGTTCTCTACAGTAAGGCTGGGAGAACACGATCCTTCCTCAAATTCCAGGAAGAGATCATCGAGAACCTCCTGTATCCAGAAGGTTCCGTGGCCCAATCCACCAGTGTAGTTAGCCGTCTACACGAGCGACATTTCCCCAGTGTCGTTGCTGGTACCTCAACCCAACCGCCACCCCGAAAAAAATGTCGTGTCTGTAGCAGGAGTGGAATAAGGCGTGACACCCGCTATTTCTGTCCTGACCACCCTGCCCTATGCTTAGGAGAGTGTTTCCGGAAGTACCACACACAGGTACACCTAGCATAGGGATTGCATCTCACAGGACAGGCACACAGGGCTATTAGGGCCCTTTTACTCACAGCTGCTGCAAACCTCTCCTTTCACCTGGGATAAAGTGCATAACGTACTTCGCCACATCTTTGGGCGATTTGCGCTTTGCACATTGTCCCATGGGGAAGGAGAGGTTTGTTCTATAAAAGGTAAAAAAAACTAAAACAAAAAAAAAATTACCGGTAAGTAAAAAAGTTAAAAAAAGTTAATATGTTCTGTTCTGAAGTTAATAAATTTATTGCGTTGCGGCCTGGTTTTTTCTTTTTTGTTTTGTTTTTTTTACCTTCCAGGTGGACCAACCGATCGACTAGCTGCAGCACTGATGTGCATTCTGACAGAAGCATTGCGCTGCTGTCAGATTACACGCAAGTCGGTGTATGCGGCGCTGCAAGACGAGATTTCTCCTCTGCAGTAAAAGATACGTTTGCCGAGGCATATGAGCTGAGGAGGTGGCGGTGTTCCTATGCTTTGGCAAACACTTTGTATATATATAAAAAAAAAAAATCCCGGCAATGATTTATTCATCCACATTGATTGATGTGAATGGAGAAATCTGGTTTGCCAGGGCATACGAGCTAAGTGGGTATGGATGTTGGGCGGAGCTCCTATGTCCTGGCAGACGCCTTTCCCCTCCTTTTTCTTTTTTTGGTAGAGATTTTTTCATCCACATTGATCGATGCGAATGAAGAAATCTGTGCCGTTCATTTTTTTCTTTCAGCCCAGAGGCTGAACGGAAAAAAAAAAATCTCATTACCCGTATGCTCAATATAAGGAGAATAGCAGAAACTCCTAATGCTGGGCATACATGTAATGATTGCGGAGACCCTCAAATGCCAGGGCAGTACAAACACCCCACAAATGACCCCAATTTGGAAAGAAGACCCCAAGGTATTTGCTGAGGGGCTTATTGAGTCCATGAAAGATTGAAATTTTTGTCCCAAGTTAGCGGAAAGGGAGACTTTGTGAGAAAAAAATAAAATAAAAAAAATCAATTTCCGCTAACTTGTGCCAAATTTTTTTTTTTCTATGAACTCGCCATGCCCCTCATTGAATACCTTGGGGTGTCTTCTTTCCAAAATGGGGTCACTTGTGGGGTATTTATACTGCCCTGGCATTTTAGGGGCCCCAAAGCGTGAGAAGAAGTCTGGTTTCCAAATGTCTAAAAATGCCCTCCTAAAAGGAATTTGGGCCCCTTTGCCCACCTAGGCTGCAAAAAAGTGTCACACATGTGGTATCTCCGTATTCAGGAGAAGTTGGGGAATGTGTTTTAAGGTGTCATTTTACATATACCCATGCTGGGTGAGATAAATATCTTGGTCAAATGCCAACTTTGTATAAAAAAAAAAAATGGGAAAAGTTGTCTTTTGCCAAGATATTTCTCTCACCCAGCATGGGTATATGTAAAATGACACCCCAAAACACATTCCCCAACTTCTCCTGAGTACGGAGATACCACATGTGTGACACTTTTTTGCAGCCTAGGTGGGCAAAGGGGCCCATATTCCAAAGAGCACCTTTCGGATTTCACAGGTCATTTACCTACTTACCACACATTAGGGCCCCTGGAAAATGCCAGGGCAGTATAACTACCCCACAAGTGACCCCATTTTGGAAAGAAGACACCCCAAGGTATTCCGTGAGGGGCATGGCAAGTTCCTAGAATTTTTTATTTTTTGTCACAAGTTAGTGGAAAATGATGATTTTTTTTTTTTTTCATACAAAGTCTCATATTCCACTAACTTGTGACAAAAAATAAAAACTTCCATGAACTCACTTTGCCCATCAGCGAATACCTTGGGGTCTCTTCTTTCCAAAATGGGGTCACTTGTGGGGTAGTTATACTGCCCTGGCATTCTAGGGGCCCAAATGTGTGGTAAGGAGTTTGAAATCAAATTCTGTAAAAAATGACCAGTGAAATCCGAAAGGTGCTCTTTGGAATATGGGCCCCTTGCCCACCTAGGCTGCAAAAAAGTGTCACACATCTGGTATCTCCGTATTCAGGAGAAGTTGGGGAATGTGTTTGGGGTGTCATTTTACATATACCCATGCTGGGTGAGAGAAATATCTTGGCAAAAGACAACTTTTCCCATTTTTTTTATACAAAGTTGGCATTTGACAAAGATATTTATCTCACCCAGCATGGGTATATGTAAAAAGACACCCCAAAACACATTCCCCAACTTCTCCTGAATACGGAGATACCAGATGTGTGACACTTTTTTGCAGCCTAGGTGGGCAAAGGGGCCCATATTCCAAAGAGCACCTTTCGGATTTCACTGGTCATTTTTTACAGAATTTGATTTCAAACTCCTTACCACACATTCGGGCCCCTAGAATGCCAGGGCAGTATAAGTACCCCACAAGTGACCCCATTTTGGAAAGAAGAGACCCCAAGGTATTCGCTGATGGGCATAGTGAGTTCATAGAACTTTTTATTTTTTGTCACAAGTTAGTGGAATATGAGACTTTGTAAGAAAAAAAAAAAAATCATCATTTTCCGCTAACTTGTGACAAAAAATAAAAAGTTCTATGAACTCACTATGCCCATCAGCGAATACCTTAGGGTGTCTATTTCCGAAATGGGGTCATTTGTGGGGTGTTTGTACTGTCTGGCCATTGTAGAACCTCAGGAAACATGACAGGTGCTCAGAAAGTCAGAGCTGCTTCAAAAAGCGGAAATTCACATTTTTGTACCATAGTTTGTAAACGCTATAACTTTTACCCAAACCATTTTTTTTTTACCCAAACATTTTTTTTTTATCAAAGACATGTAGAACAATAAATTTAGAGCAAAATTTATATATGGATCTCGTTCTTTTGCAAAATTTTACAACTGAAAGTGAAAAATGTCATTTTTTTGCAAACAAATCGTTAAATTTCGATTAATAACAAAAAAAATAAAAATGTCAGCAGCAATGAAATACCACCAAATGAAAGCTCTATTAGTGAGAAGAAAAGGAGGTAAAATTCATTTGGGTGGTAAGTTGCATGACCGAGCAATAAATGGTGAAAGTAGTGTAGGTCAGAAGTGTAAAAAGTGGCCTGGTCTTTCAGGGTGTTTAAGCCATAGGGGCTGAGGTGGTTAACACTAAATCACTCTAGTTTTAAAATGTGGGAAAGTGAGTGTCCTAGCCTATCAAGCTGATTCAATCAGCAGTTTTGACCATGCTAAACACTACACAAGGCTGAGGAAAGCAGTTCAAAAATAGCTTTCTCTCAGAAGTTTTGTGAATATGATAGTTTATTCTCCCATATTCTGCCCCTTATAAACTAGTGGACAATCCCTATAAGTGATCATAGGCCATCATTATCTAATTGGTGGGGGGGGGCAGCTGTTCTCTCAGAGGCCAAAGCTGTGAAGTTATGCACCAGATCTACTGCAGAACAGCTGATCAGTGGGGATGCAGTCCGTCTCACCACCGCTAAACAGATAGAGATAGCCTACCCCGAGGACAACCCTGCTGAACTCTCCTCTCTTAGACATCAAATAGTGGAGATTTTAGAACAAAAATCAATTGCTTTGTATTAGAGACAAGATACGTAAGGGATATTATGAATACAGGGAGGGATACATGTGTCAAGTGGTTGGCCAGGGATCTCCATCCTAGTCTCAGGAGATGGCCTTGAATTCCTCTGCTGGTGGCTTGGTTCAGTCCCCTAAAGAAATATTGGAAGAATTCCAGGCATTTTATTCAGACCTTTATTCTATAAATAGTGATCCCAGTAGATCACACAACCTGCTACAAGAGTATATTGTCCATTATCTAGCAAAGATTCCAGAACCCGCTTCGGTTACACTAGGTGGGGATTTTTCTGCAGCTGAACTAGAGGAAGCGATTAAGGGTCTAAAAGTAGGAAAGAACCCAGGCCCTGATGGCTATACCCCAAGGTTTTAAAAGGTTCTTAGGCCCCTTTCACACGGGGAGAGTATTCCGCGCGGATGCGATGCGTGAGTTGAACGCATTGCACCCGCACTGAATCCCGACCCATTCATTTCTATGGGGCTGTTCACATGAGCGGTGATTTTCACGCATCACTTGTGCGTTGCGTGAAAATCGCAGCATGCTCTATATTCTGCGTTTTTCATGTAATGCAGGCCCCATAGAAATGAATGGGGTTGCGTGAAAATCGCAAGCATCCGCAAGCGGGTGCGGATGCGGTGCGATTTTCACGCACGGTTGCTAGGAGAAGATCGGGATGGAGACCCGATCATTATTATTTTCCCTTATAACATGGTTATAAGGGAAAATAGCATTCTGAATACAGAATGCATAGTAAAATAGCACTGGAGTGGTTAAAAAAAATAAAATAAATAACTTAACTCACTTTAATCCACTTAATCGCGCAGCCGGCATCTCCTTCTGTCTTCATCTTAGCTGTGTGCAGTAACAGGACCTGTGGTGACGTCACTCCGGTCATCACATGGTCCATCACCATGGTAAAAGATCATGTGATGGACCATGTGATGACCGGAGTGACGTCACCACAGATCCTGTTACTGCACACAGCTAAGATGAAGACAGAAGGAGATGCCGGCTGCGCGATCAAGTGGAATAAGGCGAGTTAAATTTTTTCTTTTTTTTTTTAACCCCTCCAGCGCTATTTTACTATGCATTCTGTATTCAGAATGCTGTTATTTCCCCTTATAACCATGTTATAAGGGAAAATAATACAATCTACAGAACACCGATCCCAAGCCCGAACTTATGTGAAGAAGTTCGGGTTTGGGTACCAAACATGCGCGATTTTTCTCACGCGAGTGCAAAACGCATTACAATGTTTTGCACTCGCGCGGAAAAATCACGCGTGTTCCTGCAACGCACCCGCACATTTTCCCGCAATGCCCGTGTGAAAGAGGCCTTAGGCCTTCTCGCTCTCCGTTTGTACTCAAGGCTTTTAATGCCATCTCCAGGGGGTGTCCCTTCCCTCCACAGTCCTTGGGAGCTCACACAACGGTGATTCCTAAGCCAGGGAAGGATCCTTCCTTTTGTGGGAATTACCGCCCTCTCCCCTTAAGTAATGCTGTTAAACTGTATGTCAAGATGACAGACCTACGTCTTTAGTCATTCATGCCCGGTTTAATTAATTTGGAACAAGTGGGGTTTGTACCTGGCCGCAAGGCTAGGGACAACTCATCAAAATGATGTCTCACCTCTGCAGCTAAACTTTCCAATTCACCACTATGCTTATTGACAGCGGATGCCAAAAGGCGTTTGATAGAGTTAGTTGGAGATTCCTGGAAGCTATTCTATGTAAGTTGGGATTGGGTGTTATGATAGAATACCATGATCCACTCCTGCATCCTAACACCTCTCCACAAATTAGTCAATGGATCCTTGTCTACTTAATTTCCCATAGGGAACGGGATGATGATTCTGATAATGGAGTCTCTGGTCAATGCTCCAAGACATAATCCCTCTATACAGGGTCTTTAGATGGGTGGGATGGTGCACAAGTCGTCCCGCTTTGCTGATGACCTTTTAATTTTCATCCCTTGAATAAAAGTCTCCCCACTATCCTCCAGGAGTGTCACTGAGTAACTTTAATGTCAATGTCCATAAATTTGTAATGGTCAAAATTACCCTCCCTTCCTCTGAAGTGAAGCACCTGAGTGAGGTTGTTACAGGAAAATATGGTTCTCAGCCAGAGCCTGTCCGATGCCCCCACAAATATGCCTAATAATTTAATATAGTTTATACAGATATTATTCAGTGATATTCACACATTTGAGTGATCTCAGTATGACCAGAAGCCATTTGGTCATTGTGTCCCTGCAACCCCTGGACGAACAGCACTTCAGGAGCAAGCTGAGTTATATTATATGTGTGCTTTCTGTGTATGTATACAAGTATAATAATCCCAGTGGACATTATGTGTACATATAGATATTTGTAGTCTGTAGTTGTATTCCATTTACACATGGGTCTGTGGATCCTATGGCTTGTACGGGTTTATGGAGTAGATTATATATGCATGAGTCTCCTATGTACAGTGGGGAAAATAAGTATTTGAACACTGGCAATTTAGCAAGTTTTCCCACCAACAAAAAGAGAGAGGTCTGTAATTTTTATCGTAGATATACTTCAACCGTGAGAGACAGATTCCAAAAAGTTTGTTTATATAAATATAATTAATTTGCATTTTATTGCATGAAATAAGCGATACAATAGAAAAATAGAACTTAATATTTGGTACAGAAACCTTTGTTTGGTAGTTCTTGACCACTTGGCAGCAGCGATTTTGACCCACTCTTCCATACAGATCTCCTCAGGATCTTTCAGGTTTTGGATCCGTCGCTCAGTTACATTGAGTTTCAGCTCCCTCCAAAGATTTTTGATTGGTTTCAGGTCTGGATACTGGCCCCACCCATCCTCCCTTCAATATGGTGCAGTCATCCTGTCCTCTGTACAGAAAAGCACCCCCAAAGTATGAGGTTTCCACCCCCATGCTTCACAATTAGGATGGTGTTCTTGGGGTTGTACTCATCTTTCTTCCTCCAAACACAGCGAGTGTAGTTGATATATATATATATATATATATATATATATATATAAAAAAAAAATCTACAGTATTTTGGTCTCATCTGACCACATGACCTTCTCCCATTCCTCCTCTGGATCATCCAGATGGTCATTGGCAAACGGGCCTGAAAACATACTGGCGTGAGCAGGGGGACCTTATGTGCCCTGCAGGATTTTAATCCATGATTGCGTAGTGCGTTACTAATGGTAATCTTTGAGACTGTGGTCCTAGATCTTTTTCGGTCATTGACCAGGTCCTCCCATGTAGTTTTGGGTTGATTTCTGACCTTTCTCAGAATCATCCTTACCCCACGAGGCGAGATATTGCATGGAGCCCCAGACCGAAGAATATTGATAGTCATCTTATGTTATTTCCATTTTCTAATAATTGCGCCAACAGTTATTGCCTTCTCACCTAGCTGCTTCTCTATTGTCCTATAGCCCATCCCAGCCTTGTGCAGGTCTACATTTGTGTTCCTGGTGTCCTTAGAAAGCCCTTTGGTCTTGGCCATGATGGAGAGGTTGGAGTGTGATTGTGTGGACAGATGTCTTTTATACAGGTAACGAGTTCAAACAGGTGCAATTATTACAAGTAATGAGTGCAGAGTTGGAGGGCTTCTTAAAGAAAAACTAACAGGTCTGCGAGAGAGAATTATTTCTGGCTGGTAGGTGATCAAATACTTTTTTCATGCAATAAAATGCAAATTAATTATTTACAAATCATACATCATTTTCTGGATTATTATTTTATTTTTGTTAAATAAAAATTACAGATCTCTTCATTCTTTGTAGGTGGGAAAAGATGCAAAATCACAAGTGTATCAAATACTTTTTTTTCCCCACTGTACATGTACTGGACGAGAGTTGGTTAGTAGTTTAGATTCAGTAGACTGTATATATTGGGATCTGGATATTGTATATACATACACATTATTAGCCACATTTGCTTAGTATCCAGGGATGCAGTAAATTAGGCAGCTGTGTGTGGTGGTATATTCTATGTAATGTGTTGTATTTGTAGTATCTCTATCTTCAAGTAATGTCTATTGCTTTGTCACCACTATGTTATCAGTAAAGTATTTTTATATATAATTATCTGTGAGGGTTCTATGTTACTCCTGGGGTGTATGAAGGACTGGAGAGGGTGTATATCACAAAATAAGTGGGTTATATAGCAAACAGTCTAGGAACTGAATACAGAGATAGATAAATCTCCAAATTCCAATAAACATTTCCCTTTGTCAGAGGTCTTCTCATTCCGCTGGCAGACTATCACTGTACCTGCCCCTGACTTCTTCAAGGTTTTTTTGGTTAACTATAATGCTATGTTTCTGGAGCTTGAGTCAGTTCGTGGTTTGGGTGAGTGAATGTTCTAAAACACCCTTCCTAAGCTTCTATACCTCTATCAGACAATACCCCTTGACCTCCCTAGGTCCTTTGTAGACCATGGAAATCCACCACCCCTCGGACCAGGCTGAACTGGGTTGAGACTCTTCATCAGATCATGAGAATGTAGGAACTTAGTGCCATAGATGCTCAATCTCAGTAGAGCTTTATCAAATACTGGAGGCCATGGTCAGATTTCAGAACCTCTCCTAGCTAAGTCTCAATAGCTAGGTCTCAATTCTGGGAGGCCGCCCTCTATTCATTTCTATGGGACTGCCAAAAATAGCCAAGTAGTGGTGCTCGGCTATTTGTGGGCATTCCATTGAAGTGAATGGGAAGTGCACCGTGCAAGCGCATCCACCACTCCGTTCACTTCTATGGGGCTTATGGAAATAGCCGAGCCAGCTTTCGGCTATTTTCAGAAGTCCCACAGAAATTAATGGATGGTGGCCGGGCATGTGCGGTGTGCCCTCCAG
This sequence comes from Bufo bufo, assembly GCF_905171765.1. Lineage (NCBI taxonomy): Eukaryota > Metazoa > Chordata > Amphibia > Anura > Bufonidae > Bufo > Bufo bufo. The sequence goes on from NC_053397.1 coordinate 137,451,438, forward strand.
CACTTTGCGGGCTCCATTGAAGTATAGGTGCGGGTCCTAGCAAAATGCCCCTAATGTCCAAGATGGGAATTGTGACGGAACCCCAGTACTCAGGAAGAGTATGTCCGCCTCTGTATTCTTCCTTACTCAGGAGATATTGCAAACCACTGGTCTTAAGCTCCCAGTTTTCGAGACTCAGTGTAGGTGAAATAAAGTCTATTTTATTGAGCAACTACACAAACTTATATACAGAAATTGATCAGATGAAACTGTAATGTCATCACATTCCCCTCCCCAGACAGACATTCTGTCTGCACCACACCAGAGGTCCACCTGATAAAATAGCTCCAGACAGCCCTAGCAGGAACCTAGCCAAAATGTCATTGTCCTGAGCTCTTTCTGAGTACAATGGGAGACAACAGGCAGGGGGGGTGCTAGCAGTCTTTTGATAACAAGTTACACAGTATAACATAATTACACATATCCAACACCAATACACATTTAACTCAAACGGATGACCATGTCGTCACATAGCTCCCCCAAGTTAAAGGATGGCAGACCCAGTGAGACCCTCTACGTGTCCACTTGGGGATGTCCATGTTAGTCACCCTTCCAGTTCTGTTTGGCGAGATAGCCATTAGCATTCACATTGTGTTTCCCAGGCTGGTATTAGATTGTGAAAGTGAACGGCTGTAGGTACAGGCTTCACTGCAACAGCCGTCCATGTGCCCCGGACGACCGGTTCAACCAAACAAGGGGGATCTCCAAAATCCTAGGTCCGTAGTCGCTAGGAAGGAGGCTGGCCCTCAGGCTTCTCCAGCAGCCCCAGTGACTGTTCAGTCCGTCACAGGAATACCCCTTTAAGTTATCCCATATGCACAGGTTAGAGGATAACTATTAGATCAGTAGGAACCCTACTACTGGGACCCTAACTCCTCATTAGAAAGGGGGATTCGTACCCCATTGAGCCCCCTTAAATGAACGGGGTGGCCAGTCAGGCATGTGAGCAGTTGCTCCATTCATTTCTATGTACAGCACTCTATTATATCCAAAACGCCCAAAGAATTCAATGGAAAGTCTGCTAGCATGCCAGTGATTTAATCATATGCATTGGTGGCGCAGTGGCCTCCCCCTCAGTATTATAATCATGTTAAAGAGGACCTTTCATCAGTTTAGCCCTAGTCAAATTATGGCCTTACCTTATAGGGCAGCCCCCACTGATGCCATGTCATTTTTTTATTCTCATTCTCCCTGGCTAAGAGCGGCGCGCTCTGGTTCGATGCGCTCACAGCCAGGGAGAAGAGAACCACCCCCAGCGAAACTGCGAGTCCCCACCAAGTATAACAGAGTCAGCTCATTATAATATAAGGCGCCGAAATCAACGCAGCCAACAACGGACGAACGGGGGATGGGTCTTTGGAAGAACAAAAAAAAGTGCCATGTAATCAGTGGGGGCCGCCCTATAAAAGGTAAGGCCATAATTAGACTAGGGCTAAACTGATGAAAGGTCCTCTTTAATTATATGCATTGGTGGCGCAGTGTGCCCCCCATTGTTATATTCATTGGTGGCAGTGGCAGCATCTGATTGGAGCCCCAGCAGTGAAAACATGGCAGCCAGGATGCTACTGAAGCCTTCCCTGCTGCTGTGTGCACAAAGCACAAACCACCCGATTTTCACCAAATTTGGAACACAGGCACATCAGATGTCCGGGAAGGTTTTAGACAGGTCTCAGCTCTCTAGGACGTACAGTTCCTGAGATAGTCCCCAAAAATGACCTGCATTAGCTAATACAAGTCTCTCTTCAAATCCCAACTGACATACACACGGTCACATATCCCTTTTCAGCCAATAGAAGCTCACAGGCCCTTAGTCTCCACATACACACAGTTTTACTCCAGGTTTCCATAACAACCCAGCCATTTTTCTTCACTGCTGTAGGTCAGCTTTAGGCTAGGGCTACAGGACGACGTGTCACACGACACATAGGGTACAACTACACTGATATACACTCACCTAAAGAATTATTAGGAACACCTGTTCTATTTCTCATTAATGCAATTATCTAGTCAACCAATCACATGGCAGTTGCTTCAATGCATTTAGGGGTGTGGTCCTGGTCAAGACAATCTCCTGAACTCCAAACTGAATGTCAGAATGGGAAAGAAAAGTGATTTAAGCAATTTTGAGCGTGGCATGGTTGTTGGTGCCAGACGGGCCGGTCTGAGTATTTCACAATCTGCTCAGTTACTGGGATTTTCACGCACAACTATTTCTAGGGTTTACAAAGAATGGTGTGAAAAGGGAAAAACATCCAGTATGCGGCAGTCCTGTGGGCAAAAATGCCTTGTGGTTGCTAGAGGTCAGAGGAGAATGGGCCGACTGATTCAAGCTGATAGAAGAGCAACGTTGACTCAAATAACCACTCGTTACAACCGAGGTATGCAGCAAAGCATTTGTGAAACCACAACACGCACAACCTTGAGGCGGATGGGCTACAACAGCAGAAGACCCCACCGGGTACCACTCATCTCCACTACAAATAGGAAAAAGAGGCTACAATTTGCACGAGCTCACCAAAATTGGACTGTTGAAGACTGGAAAAATGTTGCCTGGTCTGATGAGTCTTGATTTCTGTTGAGACATTCAAATGGTAGAGTCCGAATTTGGCGTAAACAGAATGAGAACATGTATCCATCCTCTGATGGCTACTTCCAGCAGGATAATGCACCATGTCACAAAGCTCGAATCATTTCAAATTGGTTTCTTGAACATGACAATGAGTTCACTGTACTAAAATGGCCCCCACAGTCACCAGATCTCAACACAATAGAGCATCTTTGGGATGTGGTGGAACGGGAGCTTCGTGCCCTGGATGTGCATCCCTCAAATCTCCATCAACTGCAAGATGCTATCCTATCAATATGGGCCAACATTTCTAAAGAATGCTTTCAGCACCTTGTTGAATCAATGCCACGTAGAATTAAGGCAGTTCTGAAGGCAAAAGTGGGTCCAACACCATATTAGTATGGTGTTCCTAATAATTCTTTAGGTGAGTATGTGTCTCGCGACAATTTTTATGATAGTCTATGGTGTTGCACTGCAACATGTGACATGCGACTGCGACAGTCGCACAAAAATCCCCTTTTGTGAGACTGTCGCATCGAAGCAGGTCACATGTCGTAGTGCGACACCATAGCCTATCATTATAAAAATTGTTGAGACAAAATGTTGCATCGTCGTGTAGCCCTAGCATTAAAAGGGATAGGGTGCTGTGGAGGTCACTGTTAAGGGGGCAGGGGCAACTGCTGAGGAGGTCACTGTTAAGTGAGAGCGGTGGAGGTTACTGTCAAGGAAGCGGGGTGCTGTGAAACTCACTGTTAAAAGGGGTGGGCTGGTGTGAAGGTCGAAGTTAAGGGGGTGGGCTACTGTGGAGGTCCCATTTTAAAGTGGTGGGGCACTGTGGAGCTCACTGTTAAAGGGGCAGGGTGCTGTAGAGGTCACTTATGGGAGATACTGTTGATATCTTTTAACGACACACACACATACATTAAATGAAACAGATTAAATATACCAGTGCGAAAACGGGTCCTTCTGCTAGTAATGATATATAAGAAAAAAAAATGAAAAAAAATAAATCAACATTTTAGATCACAACCTTTCCCAATTTTACATATAAAAAATATATACACACAATAAAAAATAAACATATTAGGCATCGCCGCTTCCAAAAAAAAGTCACAACTATAAAAAAAATAATAATACTCTCTCATATGTGGTTAATGCTGTAACAGAAAAACAAACAAAAACATTTTTTTAGTCACCTTGTCCCCCCAAAATATAGGACTGTCCTATTATGGGCCGGACATTCCATAAAATATGGAATGCATATGGTTTTTTGGCGTTTTATTTTTTTTAAATGGTATCGAATGGCATCGAGTATCGCAATACTCTATGGTATTGAAATCAAAACAAAATTTTGGAATCGTGACAACCCTAGTCACAAATTTGAACTTTTGTCCAATTTTTGATAATCACTGTACGTTAAAGTTGCATGAAGGTGTTTTTTGTATTAACCTCTTCCTACTGCAGCGATTTAGTTTCTTTTTTTTCTCTGCCATTCCAGAGTCATAACTTTTTTATTTTTCTGTCCACATAGCAATTAGGGCTTTTTTATTTTTTTTGCTGGACAAGTTGCACTTACTGGCACCATTAAAATTTTTCATGCAATGTAGTGGGAGGCTGTAAAAATTCTTTATTGAGAAGAAAAAAAAAAAAAAAAAAAAAAAAGCAAATCCGCTACAGTTCTACGAGTTTCATTTTTATGGTGTTCCCTATGCAGTAAAACTGACCTATTAACGTAATTCTCTGGATCAGTATGATTACAATGATATTTTTGTTGTTTTAATATTTGCAAAGAATTTTTTTTCAAAGTTTATTTATTTATTTTTTTCATTGTCATATCGTGACTCCCATAACTTTTTATTTATATTTAATGTCTATGAAGCTGTGCGAGGGTTCATTTAAAAAAAAATTTTTAGTTTTATGCGAATAGATTTCGGCTGAATCATTAGAAGTCGATTCGTTCATCCCTAGTTATTACATGGGGAATGCATGTAGCTATTAAAAACAGACATGTCAAGAGTGGTGACGGGTCCTCTTTAAACCATGTTGTGTAATACCACAGATTTCCCACTGAAAACAATGGTAGACAGATTTTGTTGTGGAATCCATACTGACATGCGCAAGGAAAAATGCTGTGTAAGGAGACTCAAATACTGCATTCATAGTGCCATATTACATTATGGAGTTCTATATAAAAAGTGTTTTTTTGATGCATTTTTTTTTTTTTTTTAAATCATCCAAAATGAAGCAGCCCCCCGTAGGTTACCTGCACACAGGTGCAAGTGTTCAAACAGAATTTCAGCACAGACTTTTGTGGATTCTGATGAAAATTTGCCCTAATCTCTTTGCAATGTACATGGTTAAGTCTGCATTAAATATGCAGACATACAATTAAAACGCTGTGGATTTTAAAATTGGTAAGGTATGTACATTTTTGTATGTAAAAAACCTAATAACCCTTACCGGTAATTTCCTTTTCACGAATCCTCCACGACATCACATACAATGAGATGACCCTCCTCCCACTAGGTAGGGACAGGAAGCAATAAATCAGATCCTCCTTCAGCTCCACCTCAGTGTCTTTTTGGAACCAGACAGTGTGGCAAACCCAGCCACTGTATATTGTCATTCCTGTATGTACGATGTTATTGCATATGTGTATGCCACTTTAAAGAACCAAGCGTATATATGTTTTGTGTAATATGGTTCAGGTGGGCTGTAACGTTCCTATGCTGGCTGCATGAAAACCGCCAGCATTCATGCAATTGTATTGTATGTTATGTGAGGGTACCCAGTTAGCTCATTTTATTGTATTCATGTTGTCTGAGTGCCATTCACCTAATAATATGCACTCAGACTTGAGCTGTCTGGGAATGTGTTAAATGTCTATGTGTATTGTAAAGGGTGGGACATTGTATGTTTGAGTCATCAACCCAGTGTGAGGTAATTCTATCATGGACAGAGGGGAGGATTTTGTGTGGGAGTGTCTGAGTGTATGGTACGTGGTTCTTGGCTGTTTTTCCAAAACCCTGGGGTGGTAACTTTGTTGGAAGATGTGTATAAAATGCTTGTGTGTTAAAATAAAGTCAGTTCCTGTTTTACACTCAACATAGAGCCTCGTCTCATGTGTATGGGGATTGCTATACGCTGTATACTCCCCTGGCTATAACTCCTAGCTCTTGTAAGAGCTTGCTCCTGGTTCCTGTCTCTGGATTTAGGAGAGGTTCACCCACTGGAGCCTTGTCATAGGTCCAGGGTGGGTAGGAGACGGCGAGACCTCCACCAAGCTTCGGCGGTTCGTGGGGTCTGCAGTGCTGACGGGGTCAAGTGGAGTGCTTGGAGTCCTCTGGAAGCACTAGGAGCATCTATCGACGGAGGTACCCGGTCGGGGTGCTAGGCGTTCCGGTACAGTTCTTGGGAGGGAAGGATTGTATGCTGTACCGGCCTATTTGGATCATTGCCTGCTTTTCCTGTCTACCAGCGGAGACCTTGTGGATCGTGCTACCGCTCCGCTACAGACAGCCTAGGAGAATCAGCAGCCCCACCACATACAACTTATTTCTAATTATGTAATTTTTCATCCCTTTATTTCTCATCTATATACCTACTTTTTTTTTTTTTTCTTGGAGTGGGAATCCACGACGGCACATACAATAAAACCTACCAGATAACTATCACTTTAGGGCGGGACTACTGCCTGAACCTGAAGCACTTTCCTACCGAAAGATACCTCATCAGCCCTAAACACATCAATTCTATAATGCTTAATAAATGTACTCAGGGTAGACCAGGTCGCCGCCTTACATATTTGATCAATAGAAGTCCCTCTCAGCTCTGCCCATGAAGTAGACAGAGCCCTGGTAGAGTGGGCTTTCAATTTAGATGGGGATCCTTATTTCTTGCCTTTTAACCCTCACAGATTTTTAATCCAATGACTCAAGGACGCTTTAGAGGCTAGACTATAGCCCTTCCTGTTACCTTGAAACTGTATAAAGCAAAAATCCGAATTTCTACATGACTTGGTGGAGTCAAGATACTGAATCACTGAGCGTCTAACATCCAAACTATTAAATCTCTCTATGGTAGATATGAATTTATCACAAAAAGAAGGAAGAACAATCTCCTCCTGTCTGTGGAAATTCGTCACCACTTAGAGAAAAAGAACGATCAAACTTTAGAATAATCCTATCATCCAAAATTTTTAAAAATGGTTCTTTAGATTTAAGGGCCTGGATTTCACCTACCCTTCTTGCCGAGGTGATTGCCACAAGAAAAAGTGTTTTAAGAGTATGAAGCTTAATAGAAATGTCTTCTAATGGTTCAAACGGGTACTCTGATAATCCAGAAAGAATAATATTAAAGATCCCAAGGAGGAACTAAGAACTTTAATCTAGACCTCAATCTATTTACCCCTTTGAGGAATTTAATCACCCAGGGATGTAAGGCAATTTTTTTGTCAAATATTGTGCTAAGAGCCAAAACCTGAACCTGCAGAGCACTAGGCCTTAGCCCTTTTAGGAACCCCACTTGTAGGAAATTTAGCACCGCCTGAACAGAAAAAGAATCCGATGAAATGTTCTCATTACTACACAAATTGCGATATTTATTCCAAATTCTAGAATATATTTTGGATGTGATCTCTTTCCTGCTTGTTGACATAGTGCTAATGACTCCATCCGAAAGGTCCTTAGCTCTTAGTTTTAACCTTTCAGCATCACTGAAATGCGAGATTGGTCCCAGAGTCAAAAGATTTTGGCTCCATGGATAAGGCCATGCGCCACAATGGGAACCAAGGTTTGTTTGGCCATATGGGGGTAATAAGGGTTACTTGCGACTTTTCCTTCCTAATCTTTTTTAGTACTCTTGGAATCAGAGGAAGGGGAGAGAATGCATAAGGGTACTTTCACACTTGCGGCAGGACGGATCCGACAGGCTGTTCACCCTGTCGGATCCGTCCTTCCGCTATTTCGCCGTGCCGCCGCTCTGTCCCCATTGACTATAATTCGGGGTGAGAGGCAGCCGGAGTAAAAAGTCGGACATGCAGGACTTTTAGATAAATTGAAGGAGTTTTTATAGACAATAAATTTATTTATACCAGAAAAAAATATATATACATAAAATATTATTAAACATATATTTGCATGCTATATAGACTTATAGTCACTTTAAAATTATTAAAATTGCAAACATCCATAAAAAGCAATACTAAAATATAAAATTATGTAAAAAATCCTAGGGAAGAAATGTCCTGAATAGAGTCTCAGATTTTTCTGTTATTTTCTATTACTCTGAATGTCCGTGTTACATTAATTGTCCAGTGGACCTGATATCCACGCTATTTGGACGCAGTCCGTGGTAATCAGGATTTTAGGAAGTTCACAGGTTAGTTTCAATGTAGCCGAAGTGAGGATGTGTGGTTGAGTCACTCACATTTCTTTTGCTACAAGTTTAGCAATACATCCACTGAGGAAGGAGTCCAGTTAACTCTGAAAAGCGTCTGGTGAAGGATAACCCCATGAGACTAAATATACATTGAAGTGCTTCAAATCGACCAGGAATAGTGGGATCGGTATCCAAAAAATTTGGTAAAGAAAAAACCTGAAATCAACAGCCGCAGTGACATCTGACCTGCTTGCTTGATTGAGCACCTGTGCAGGAACTAAACCACACAAAACCACTGAGACGGCACTCCTACAGTTGATTGCTGCAGATCCCTGAATCTATCTCCTGGAAACTACATCGCAGCCTGTAAGCGTACTAGACGTGGGACGCCACGTCAACCGCAGTACAGCCGGCATCAAATCGACAGAACTGTAAGTAAAACCAATGCCGTATGGATGTATACACAGGCAAAGTGATTGGATGTATTGCTAAACTTGTAGCAAAAGAAATGTGAGAGTGACTCAACCACACATCCTCACTTCGGCTACATTGAAACTAACCTGTGAACTTCCTAAAATCCGTTCCCATTATAGTCAATGGGGACGGAGCGGCGGCACGGTGAAATAGCGGTAGGACGGATCCGACAGGGTGAACAGCCTGTCGGATCCGTCCTGCCGCAAGTGTGAAAGTAGCCTTACTTAGATGATAGCTCCATTCCTGACTTGATGCGTCCACTCCTATTCCCCTGTCCCCTAGCTTTAGGGAATAAAACATTTTTACTTTTGCATTGAACTTTGAGGCAAACAAGTCTATCGGTCTAGTTTTACTCGACATAAAAAAAATGCTTTTATATTTAACTCGCCCTTTATATGGACTGCCGGCAGGGAGCGTAGATGACGTTCTGCCCAACCAAAAATGTTGAATGCCAACTGCTGCATGAAATGACTTCTCGTCCCCCCTTGACGATTTAAACAAGAGACCACTGTTACATTGTCGGACCTCATCTGAACATTAGAATCCAGTATATGACTGGACAGTGGCATCCAGACTGCCAGAAACTCTCGGAAGTTGGAGGACTTTTCCGACTGTTCCCGAGACCATTTCCTCTGAAGAGAGGTCTGGGAAAATTGGGCCCTGCAGCCCCATTGACTCACGTCTGTCATGATTATATTCAACTGGTAGTAATTCCAAGGGACCCCATTTTGTAGACTCTTTGTATCCTCCCACCAAGTCAAGGACAGACTCACCTCCTGAGAGATCACAAAGCGATCACAAAGTTTTGTTCCAAGAGTCTAGGATTGCACTCTGAAGTAATCTGGTGTGAGAATGGGCCCAACGAAATGCTGGGATACAGGCTGCTAAGGATCCCAGAAGGCCCATCGCCCGACGAATAGAGCAAAACGAAAAAGATTTCTGAAATCTCTTTCTCTACCAGGAGAAAACTCATCTGCCTGACTCCCCAAGATTGTACTAAACAGGATTGTTATATCTTAGGTCTTATCTTTTGTAGTATCCAAGGGAAGTGTCTTTTTTACAACACTGGATCCAATTAACCTGACAGTTTCTTCCAATTTATAATCCAAATGGGTCAACTCCTGAATCATCTGGGGTGGAGGATTGAGTTCTCCAATGAGATAGCAGAGTTGCTCATCACCAACAGGTCGTCCAGATATGGAACAATCAAAACATTCCTCCTTCTTAGGTGGGCTACTACTTCTAACATTATATTCGTGAATACCCGGGGGGCTGTTAACCCATAAAAGGAAGAGCCTGGAACTGAAAGCGTTTTAACTCCTCTTTTATGTATACCGCTAGTCTCAGGAATTTTTGATCCTTCAAGCAAATAGGAACATGGTAATATGCATCCCAAAGATCTAGGGAAGCCATGAAGTCCCCCTCCTGAAGTAGATTTATCGTAAATTCTACAATTTCCATTCTGAATTTCTTGCATCCTATAAAATTTGTTCAGTTTAAGATTTATTATCAATCTGAACTTCCCGCTGGGTTTTTACACGAAAAAAAAAAAAACGTTGAATAGTATCCCCGACCACATTCGGCTAGAGGGACTGCCAACAATACCTTTCCCAAAAGCAAGTCCTGAATGCCATACTCGAATGCTTTTTGAAGATGAAGGGATTTCTGAACCGGAGATATTTTGAAATACGGTTGAGGGGCAGACACAAAAAGGAATGGAATACAGGGCTCCAGACTAAAAAAAAAAAATATCAAGGAGTCATTGGCTCCTAATCAGAAAAATTTAGGTGCCAAATTTTAATTTTTAGTCGCCAAATTTAAAATACATATAATTACGGTATAATAAAAATAAAAAATTAAATTAAAAAAAACACACGTCTTACCTAGGGTTGTCACGATACCAAAATTTTGACTCTATTTCGATACCATAAAAAAGTATTGCGATACTCAATACCACGTGGAAAAAAATAAAAAACACCAAAAAAGCCGCATGCATTCCACATTTTATGGAACGTCTGGACCATAATAGAACAGTCCTAACCAAATTTTTGTCGGGTCAAGGTGACAAAAAAAAATGGCAAATTGCATATTTTTTTTTTTTTCCGTTATGGCGTTCACCGCATAGGAGATATATTTTTAAATATTTTAATAGTTCGCACTTTTTTGGGCGTGACTATATAAAATATATAAATAAATAAAATTACATATGTAAAATTGGGCAAGGGGGTGATTTAAACTTAATATTTTGGTGTTTTTTTTTTTTTTAACCTTTTTATTTAATAACTATTTCCCCCTTAGGGGCTAGAACCTGGGATCTTTCATCCCTTGTCCTATTCACCCAGATAGCTCTCTATCAGGGTGAATAGGACTTTACACTCTGCTCTGTGCATAGTACACACAGCAGCAGGGTGCCGACTATGGCAGCCAGGGCTTCAGTATCGTCCTGGCTGCCATGGTAACCGATCGGAGTCCCAGGCTTACACTGCTGGGGCTCCGATCGGAACTGCCACTGCCACCAATGATTAGAATACTTGAGGGGGGTGCACTGCGCCACCAATGAGTATAGTTTATGCCTGAATACAAATGCAGGCTGTGGGTGCCGGACATACCCCATACCCAGCCTCTATGACTGCGAGCTGCAATCCGCGGCACCTGAGGAGTTAAAAGCGGCAGATCACAGCGTGCAGTCATAGAGGCTGGGTGCCGGGTATGGGATATGGCCGGCACCCGCAGCCTGCGTTTGTATTAAGCATAAGCTATATTCATTGGTGGAGCAGTGGCCACAGCCCCTCCCCTCCTCCTCGCTTCTATCAGCCCATTGGTGACAGCGGTACAGGGGGGAGGGACTGCCTCCTTCTCCCCTGTGTGGTTGAGAAGAACATGGCACGCGCTGACAGCAGCACGTGCCATGTCAGTTTGTGAAAGCGACAGAGCAGTGGAGGGTCTAGGTGCAAATGGCGACAAGACTTATTTGCGACCATTTTGGTCGCCATCTGGAGCCCTTCAATATCCGTTTATTAAACTTAGAATCCATGGATACGTTTCCCTATTCCTTGTGAAAAAAAAAAAAAAATATATATATATATATATATATATATATATATATATATCCTCCCCCCTACCTGTTCCACATCGGCATTGCTTACCAGAATCAGTTGTCTTGGGATTAAAGAGGAAACCCCTAGATCTGCCACCTCTATTAGATTTCCACTTTTCCCCTTTTTTAGGTTGAGAAACCCAATTTTTTAAACCTAGAAACAGATATTTACATTTCCTACTAAAGGGGAAACAATTTCTTATTGTCAGAAGCTTTTTTCAATATTTTTTCCAGATCATAACCGAACAACATGGTACCATGAAAAGGGAGACTACAGAGAGCTGTATTAAAGGGAATCTGTCACTAGCATATTAGCAAAAAATTTTTATATGAATCCATGTGTAATAAAGTACCTTATTTCCATATGTCTTGTTCTTTTTATTCTGTGTCTTGTCATTTCTTCAAAAAAACGGTTTTTATGATATTCAAATGAAGCTGTAAGGAGCCCAGAGGGACGTTATTCTTTGTCCACGGTGCCCAGGAAGTGCCGTGCCCGCCTAAATTTGAAAACGAAGAACTCCTCCAAGATCGCCTAAATCGCCTCCCAGAGGCGAGGCTAAGTGCTCCCCCCCCCAGCGCCGCGCTCTGCGGCAAACACCCCCGATCCTCCTCTCGCCCGCATCCGAAATCCCGCACAGGCGCAGTGGCGGCGATTGCCTGCGCGATAAGACGACTAAGGGCAACAGCTTCAACAGCGTCACTGGGCATGCGCTGATCCCAGCTGGCTGAGGAAACAGCGAACACGTCACTGGGATCGGCGCATGCCCAGTGACGCTGTTGAAGCTGTTGCCCTCAGTCGTCTTATCGCGCAGGCAATCGCCGGCACTGCGCCTGCGCGGGATTTCGGATGCGGGCGAGAGGAGGATCGGGGGTGTTTGCCGCAGAGCGCGGCGCTGGGGGGGGGGGGGGGGAAGGAGCACTTAGCCTCGCCTCTGGGAGGCGATTTAGGCGATCTTGGAGGAGTTCTTATTTTTCAAATTTAGGCGGGCACGGCACTTCAGAGGGGCGTTCCTGGGCACCGTGGACAAAGAATAACGCCCCTCTGGGCTCCTTACAGCTTCATTTGAATATCATAAAAAGCGTTTTTTTGAAGAAATGACGAGACAGAGAATAAAAAGAACAAGACATATGGAAATAAGGTACTTTATTACACCTGTATTCATAAAAACATTTTTTTGCCAATATGCTAGTGACAGATTCCCTTTAACCATTTTTTAGGGACTAAGCCACAGAAGTAGAAGCTATGTTTGGTTTAAAACATAGGTACTGCTGAATCCCAAGGTTTTTTTTAAGACAGGCATCAATTTTCTTGTCCATTAGGTCTTTTAATGATCCTGTTTCCTCAAATGGAAGCACATTAGCCCCCCCCCCCCCTTTTGATAACTTGGTTAATGAGACATCCACCTTAGGACAAGTTTCAAGGAATTCCTCGTCGTCCTCCTCCTCAAACGGGAATCTACGCCTAATAGTCCTTGGTAAAGAGTTTCCTATCTGGCGGTTTCCACTCTCTAATCATAGAGTGTATGTTTATATGGACTGGAAACACACGCTTTTCCTGTACGGATCTTTGATCTTTAGAGTCTGACAAATTCATAGTGGATCTAACTGCCTTTAGTATCATCAGAGGAGAACAAGAACTTTTTATATTCTGAACCAGACGAGTCATCAGATTAGGGCTGTAACGATTAATCGACATTATCGATAATAATCGATAACTGGATTCATTGTCGACGATTCCAGTTATCGAATAAATCGGCCGATTTGTTGCTATGCGGGCGGGAGCGGGCGGCAGCGTGTAAAAAACTTACTAGTACACTTCGTAGCATGCAGGAGGCCGGGCAGCGGCAGCGTAACTCATTACGTCAAGCGCCTGCTCCTCCCACTTTATGAATGAAGGCGCAGGCGCATGACGTAGTGAGTTACGCTGCTGCTGCCGCCCGTCCAACTGCCTGGCCTCCTGCGATAGTTTAATACACTATTAAAAAAAATAAAAGGGAACACTTAAACAACACAATGTAACGCCAAGTCAATCACACTTCTGTGAAATCAAACTGTCCACTTAGGAAGCAACACTGAGTGACAATCAATTTCACATGCTGTTGAGCAAATGGGATAGACAACAGGTGGAAATTATAGGCAATTAGCAAGACACCCCCAATAAAGGAGTGGTTCTGCAGGTGGTGACCACAGACCACTTCTCAGTTCCTATGCTTCCTGGCTGATGCTTTGGTCACTTTTGAATGCTGGCGGTGCTTTCACTGTAGTGGTAGCATGAGACAGAGTCTACAACCCACACAAGTGGCTCAGGTAGTGCAGCTTATCCAGGATGGCACATCAATGCGAGCTGTGGCAAGAAGGTTTGCTGTGTCTGTCAGCGTAGTGTCCAGAGCATGGAGGCGCTACCAGGAGACAGGCCAGTACATCAGGAGACGTGGAGGTGGCCGTAGGAGGGCAACAACCCAGCAGCAGGACCGCTACCTCCGCCTTTGTGCAAGGAGGAACAGGAGGAGCACTGCCAGAGCCCTGCAAAATGACCTCCAGCAAGCCACAAATGTGCATGTGTCTGCTCAAACGGTCAGAAACAGACTCCATGAGGGTGATACGAGGGCCCGACGTCCACATGTGGGGGTTGTGCTTACAGCCCAACACTGTGCAGGACGTTTGGCATTTGCCAGAGAACACCAAGATTGGCAAATTCGCCACTGGCGCCCTGTGCTCTTCACAGATGAAAGCAGGTTCACACTGAGCACATGTGACAGACGTGACAGAGTCTTGAGACGCCGTGGAGAACGTTCTGCTGCCTGCAACATCCTCCAGCATGACCGGTTTGGCATTGGGTCAGTAATGGTGTGGGGTGGCATTTCTTTGGAGGGCCGCACAGCCCTCCATGTGCTCGCCAGAGGTAGCCTGACTGCCATTAGGTACCGAGATGAGATCCTCAGACCTCTTGTGAGACCATATGCTGGTGCGGTTGGCCCTGGGTTCCTCCTAATGCAAGACAATGCTAGACCTCATGTGGCTGAAGTGTGTCAGCAGTTCCTGCAAGATGAAGGCATTGATGCTATGGACTGGCCCGCCCGTTCCCCAGACCTGAATCCAATTGAGCACATCTGGGACATCATGTCTCGCTCTATCCACCAACGTCACGTTGCACCACAGACTGTCCAGGAGTTGGCAGATGCTTTAGTCCAGGTCTGGGAGGAGATCCCTCAGGAGACTGTCCGCCACCTCATCAGGAGCATGCACAGGCGTTGTAGGGAGGTCATACAGGCACATGGAGGCCACACACACTACTGAGCCTCATTTTGACTTGTTTTAAGGACATTATATCAAAGTTGGATCAGCCTGTAGTGTGTTTTTCCACTTTAATTTTGAGTGTGACTCCAAATCCAGACATCCATGGGTTGAAAAATTTGATTTCCATTTTTTTTTTTTGTGTGATTTTGTTGTCAGCACATTCAACTATGTAAAGAACAAAGTATTTCAGAAGAATATTTAATTAATTCAGATCTAGGATGTGTTATTTTTGTGTTCCCTTTATTTTTTTGAGCAGTGTATGTATACAATTTTTTGATTTATGCAAGTTTTATACAAGGATTTCATTTTTGAAACAAAAAAAAATATAAAAAGAAAAAATCATGTTTTAGGGTCTCCATAGTTTCTGGGCGATTATCTTGGGGTACTTTCACACTTGCGGCAGGACGGATCCGACAGGCTGTTCACCCTGTCTGATCCGTCCTTTTCGCTATGCCGTCGCTCCGTCCCCATTGACTATAATGGGGACGGGGCGAAGCTCCGGCGCAGTACGGCAGTTCGCGGCGAGAGGCCGCCGGACAAAAAGTCGGACATGCAGAACTTTAAGTCCGGCAGCCTTTCGCCGTGCACTGCCGTGCTGCGCCGTAGCTCCGCCCCCATTATAGTCAATCGGGACGGAGCGGCGGTCCGGCGAAATAGTGGAAGGACAGATCCGACAGGGTGAACAGCCTGTCGGAGCGGTCCTGCCCCAAGTGTGAAAGTAGCCTTAGGTAGGGTCTAATTTTTTTGCGGGATGAGATGACGGTTTGATTGGCACTATTTTGGGGTGCATATGACTTTTTGATCGCTTGCTATTACACTCTGTGATGTAAGGTGAAAAAAAAATTCATTTTTTACACTGTTTAATTTTTTTTTACGGTGTTCACCTGAGGGGTTAGGTCATGTGATATTTTTATAGAGCAGGTTATTACGGACGCGGCGATACCCAATATGTATACTTTTTTTTATTTATGTAATTTTTACACAATAACAGCTTTTTTAAAACAAAAAATTAAATAAAAAAATTATGTTTTAGTGTCTCCATATTTTGAGCCATAGTTTTTTTTTATCTTTTGGGCGATTGTCTTAGGTAGGGGCTCATTTTTTGCGGGATGAGGTGACTGTTAGATTGGTACTATTTTGGTGTTCATACACCTTTTTGATCGCTTACTGTTGTACTTTTTGTGATGTAAGGTGACAAAAAACATATTTAGTTTACCAGAAAATTGCTTTCCAGGAGTCCGGAATGACAGCACCCATGTAGGATGTCCTATTGGCTTCTGTTAGGACAGAAAGAGAGGCAGTTTAAAAGGCCCCTCCCCACCCCCTCTCTCCAGTGTTCTTATAACTTACTACACCGGATAGGATGCCACATCTTTATTCTGAGAACAATGTTAATTCACACTGTATACAGTAGCAGTACAAGCAATACCAACCAAATAACGTACAAGAAAAAAAAGGGGGGGTAATACTGGGTGCTGTCATTCCGGACTCCTGGAAAGCAATTTACCGGTAAACTAAATATATGTTTCCAGGACGTCCTCCATGACAGCACCCATGGAGAACTAACTTAGTACATAATCTTAAGGGGGGGGGGGAAGACCACTGCCTGCAGGACTTTACAGCCAAAAGCTAAGTCCTGATTGGCCACTGAGTCTAGTCTGTAATGTCTGACAAAGGTAGTGGAGGAAGACCAGGTTGCGGCTTTGCAGATCTGATCAATGGACGCTCCTGCTTTTTCCGCCCAGGTTGTAGCCATGGCTCTGGTAGAATGAGCCCTCAAAGATATGGGGCAAGACAAGTCCTGTAGTCTATAACATTCCCTGATGGTCTCCTTGATCCAGCGGGCTAAAGAGGTTTTTGAGGCTTTGCACCCTTTGTTTCTACCACCGAATTGGATGAAGAGGTTTGGTGATTTTCTCCAAGGTTTCGCTCAATGTAGGCGAGAACTGCTCTTCTCACATCCAGACAGTGGAACCGTTCCTCCTGTATGTTTTTGGGAGCGGTACAAAATGAAGGAAGTATTATCTCCTGTTCACTGTGAAACACTGAGACAACCTTGGGTAAAAAGGAATGATCCAATTTAAGAACTAGACTATCATCTAGGACCTTCAAAAAGGGTTCCCTAACTGACAGGGCCTGTATCTCGCCTATCCTACGGGCGGTAGTGATAGCTAGTAGAAATACTGTTTTGAAGGATAGAAATTTGTCAGATATATTCTCAACGGGTTCAAAGGGAGAATTACATAAGCTGCTCAGTACTACATTTAAGTCCCACGTGGGAACCGTCTGTCTTAAGGTGGGCCGCATTCTGGAAACTGCCCTGATGAACCTCTTAACCCACCTGTGTTCTGCTAAGCGAAAGTCTAAGCAACTACTTAAAGAGGACCTTTCACTACAATAAAAAAATCTAAACTAAGTATACAGACATGGAAAGCAGCACCCAGGGATCTCCCTGCACTTACTATTATCCCTGGGCGCCGCTCCATTCTCCCGGTATAGGCTCCGGTATCTTCAGATTTTTGGCTCAACTGGATGGAGCCTGCCGGCGTCTTCTTCTCCCAGGCTGGAGTGCTGGCCAATCGCAGTGCTTAGCTTATAGCCTGAGAGAAAAAAAAAAAACTCTCAAGCTATGAGCCGAGCGCTGCGATTGGCCAGCGCCAGTTGTTGTTGGAGAGGAGATACGAAGTGAGTCAACTGGAAGGTTTGTGGGGGAGGACTTCGGAAATCTATCCTAAAGCCGTCCCTGATGGAGTCCAGGATCCATTGATTGTGGGTGACTCGCTTCCAATTTTCCCAAAAGTGACGAAGTCTCCCCCCTACCGGTCTGGCGTCATCGTTTCCCAGTGCTGATATTGGGGTTGAAGAGGAATCCCCTTCCCCTACCCCCTTTGGGGTGGCTCCAACGACCTGACTTACCTTTCCCTCTATAAGACGTCGTCTGACCCTGGCCAGAGGCTCTACGAAAGGGCTACGTTTTTTTTGATTTTTCTTCAGGAAAACCTTTGTTATAGGCCGCGTTTTGGAGGATGGAGTCCAAGGCTTGGCCGAACATAAAGGAGCCAGAGAAGGGTATAGAGCAGAGTCTGTTTTTAGATGCTACATCTCCAGACCAGGACTTAAGCACGTCTAGCACTGTTAGTCTGTGACTGCGACTTAGCTGCGAATCTAATAGAGTCTGCTGAGGAGTCAGCCAGGAAACTTGAGGCCATAGAAACATCTTTAGCAAAGGGAGTGACTCTAGGATCTCTTCCCTGGATGCCTTAGCCCTGAGGTGATTCTCCAGCTGATTTATCCATAGGACTAAGGCCCCTTTCACACGGGCGAGTATTCCGCGTGTATGCGATGCGTGAGTTGAACGCATTACACCCGCACTGAATACCGACCCATTCATTTCTATGGGGCTATTCACATGAGCGGTGATTTTCACGCATCACTTGTGCGTTGCGTGAAAATCGCAGCATGCTCTATTTTATGCGTTTTTCACGTAACGCAGGCCCCATCCGCAAGCAAGTGCGGATGCGGTGCGATTTTCACGCACGGTTGCTAGGAGACGATCGGGATGGAGACCCGATTATTATTTTCCCTTATAACATGGTTATAAGGGAAAATAATAGCATTCTGAATACAGAATGCATAGTAAAATAGCGCTGGAGGGGTTAAAAAAAATAAAATAATAATTTAACTCACCTTAATCCACTTGATCGCGCTACCCGGCATCTCCTTCTGTCTTCATCTTAGCTGTGTGGAGCAACAGGACCTGTGGTGACGTCACTCCGGTCATCACAGGTCCTGTTGCTCCACACAGCTAAGATGAAGACAGAAGGAGATGCCGGACAGCTTGATCAAGTGGATTAAGGAGAGTTAAATTATTATTGTGGTCGTGGCAACCAAGAACGTACCCAGTCCTACCTGAGATACCCTACCCCTAAGCGGTTAGAGTTGTGCCGCAACCGCGTCGTGGAGGGACGCCTGAAAGAGGGCAAAAAGACATACTGATTGGCAGGAGTAATTTTATTACAACGTAATTACAAAACCAGATTCTGAAAAGCCGCTGACATCTCAGTTTCGGGGCGAGGTATGTAACGGCTAAAACACGTGGAGCGCCAACGCCCTAATTTCTGAATGACATGTGCTGGCACCTGATTTTTGGAGGCCGAAGACGCAGCACCTATGCGGAATGAATGTCCTGAAATCGTGGAAGGGTCGCCACCCAAGCTGGCCACAAGGGAGCGTACGTGGGACACGAACTGATGGGTGGTGAGTGGTACCACCCCGAAGGGCAACAGTGGACTATTTGGCCCGGACCCCGACAAGGCTGACCGTAGTTAACGGAGCACCGTGACGGGGCACCATTGATGAGACGTGGGGAAATAGGACACCGGGACTGGGGGACCCACCTGTGAGGTTTTGGACGTCCTCAGCAGTAGCACGTACCCTTCGGCGTTTTGGACTAGCTGGCTGACTGTGAGAAACCCGCTACTGCCAGGAGAACAAGTGAACTCCCCAGGTCTCAAGAAGCCATAGAAGGCTAAATAGACGGCGGATTTGAGTACCAAGCTGGGCAAAACCCCGAAAGGATTTCTATCCAGGACGTCAGATAGTCTACGGAAAAGGAGCCCGGTGATCGCTTGCCTACGCACTTGGCCTTGGGGCCCACATTTGCTCAAACCCTTAAGCGCGGCTTTGACAGCGTGCATGGAGAACACCGATGCCCGTTCGGGATGACTGACGGAGAAGAAATGTTGCACTCCTGACAAGTATGACCTCACCGTATTGTGGGAGAGCTTGAGTTCTGAGTGGCAGTAGCCAATGAACGCCAAGATGTACTCTACAAAACTGGATTCTCCCTGAGGACATTCCCCCTGAAACCTGCAAAACGCCTTCCACCCGGTGTTATATGCCCTGGTTGTGTTTGGTGAAAGGGAATTGGATATCAAAGCGTGGGCCGTCTCCAGGTGACTGGTTACACTAGCATTAAGGACTCGTGAGGAGGGACGGTAGCGCCCGCTACATCTGCCTCTGGCATGACCTGCAAAAAAGGAGAAATTAGCCCTCGATAAGGCGTCAGCAGCCAAGTTTTGCGAACCTGGCACATGCGCACTATAAACATGGAAATGGTAATGTAGGGAGAGTTGCACTAACTGTCTTAGGAGACACATGATGTGAGCTGACTTTGACAATCCACTGTTTACAATGTCTACCACTGCTGTATTGTCAGTCACAAACAAAACAGACCGATTCACCCAATGATTGCCCCATACGTGGGCGGCTACCACAATGGGGTACAGTTCGAATAGTGCCGAGGTCTGGAGGAACCCTGGGATCTGTCTCCAGGCCATTCGTCTGCGACCCAGTGGGTGCCAAAAATGGCGGCAAAACCTGAGCTCGCGGCCGCATCTGAGAAGACTACAGGAGATTGACATGACAACTCGGGTACGAACAAGGACACCCCATTCCATTGGCCAAGAAATTGATCCTAAATGTGGAGATCAGCTAAGGCCTGACTATCCAGGCACACTGGGCTGTCCTGCTCCGGGGCAGTGACCAAGAGCGCCAGCAGGCGGGATATGAACGACCTGCCTTGCGGAATGATGCGCATGGCGAAATTCAACATGCCCAGTAGTGACTGTAAATCAGTCTTAATGACCACGGTTGTGACTGCAAACCTATGGATGACTTCTCTAATTCTCACTAGTTTGTCCGAAGGTAACCTAGCTAACATGTCCTGGGAGTCTAGTTTGATGCCCAGAAAGGTGATAACTGGACGGGCCCTCTACTTTCTTAGGGGAGACCGGGACACCTAACTGGGAAAAACACCTCAACCTCCCCAGCCCTAGGGGGGCTGCCCCTGGCCTCTCGATCAGCAGGAAGTCATCTAAGTAGTGGATGACAAAATCACAGTGAATCTTGTGTTCCAGAACCCAGTGGAGGGCCTGAGCCAACTGATCGAAGAGCCACGGGCTGCTCTTGGAACCGAAGGTGAGTTTGGTGGAAAAATAGTATAGGTCCTTCCACTTAATGCCGTTCCATTGCCAGAGCGCTGGCATGATGGGAAGCAACTTAAAGGCATCCGATATGTCGGCCTTGGACAACATCGACCCGGGACCTGACTTCATGATGATGGCAATAGCCTGGTCAATTGAGGAATATCTCATGCCCACTTCTTCTGAAGGAATAAGGGAGTTGAGGCTGGGGACCTGGGAACCATGTGGGGCTGACAAGTCAATGATGAGTCTCTCCTTTTTGCTAAACTTTCCCGTGACCACCCCCACAGGACTGACTCTCCACCGTTGGAAAGGAGGCACTTCGAAAGGACCGATCAAGAACAGAATTAGGATTCCTCTCGGCAGACTGAAGGTTCCTGCACTCGTACGTGAATTCTGGAGTCGTGATTAATCCTGTATGGAAGCCCTCGTGAAACCCTGATACCAGGAACTGCACGAACCCTGGATTGTGGTGACCTCGCAAGTACCCCTGTAGACAACTGGTTTTGACCACACTCATGTAATTTTTCATTGACTTTAATGAGCATGCGACTCTGGGATGGGCCCTGAAACAGTTGGTGCAGATGTGTAACAGACGGCATTGCCCGAAATTACAAGCCGCGTAATTGTAATTGTTACAGATCTGGGCCCTTCCTAGCTGAACAATGGGCCGGCCTAGCTTATCCACCGAACTGTGGGGGTCTGAAAACATCGAGTGGCCCAGCTGACGAGCCGGAGGGGTATGATGAAGTGCTGGTGGCTGACTTGTGGCACCACTCTACGGAGTGGAAGATGGACTAACAAGCGGAACAGGAGGGAGCTTTCAGGCCTGCAAAATAGTTCTGTATCTAGGTTGGACCAATCTGTGACATGTTGGAACTGAGAGAGAGCAGCTGCTGCCTTGGCTGAAAACGAACAATGGTAATCGTAGAACGAATTCCCTCCATACCTATGACCCAACTCTGTAACCCGAAAGAGGTACAGATCGAGTTCCTCCCTCCTGTCCGGCCTGGCAGAACATATGACATCCCTGAAAAGGCTAAACGCCATGACGAACTCGAGGATGGTTAACTTGCGGTTAAGCTTGTGGTCACGGCCTCTCAGCACCACCGAGACTTCCCCGCAAGCTATGACTTTGTTGTCAGATAAGTCCCTGGAGGCTATCAGCAATGAAGCGAGGTTAACATCCCTACCCTCTAGGATGTCTTTCCTGATGCTGATCGGGACGAAATGAGACGGAGCCACATTGGGGATGGCCTGGACAGTACGGATTTCCCCTACAGCAGAGGTGGTAGCGACCGGAACCACAGGGGAAGAAACTGGAATGACCGAGCCGTGAGACTCGACTGACTCCAACCTCGCCTGTATTGAAGTGACAGCAGATGTCAGACTGTTCAGCATAACGTGCAACTGAGCAAGTGACGTCTGCATCGTGGTCGTGGGGGGGATCATCACTACTGGGCACCAAGGAGTCTTTCCACAGCCGATATAATTCCGCCTTTCTGGCGGAAGCCGGGAAAGGGACGCCCCTCTTCGACAGCTCCGACATAAGCCTGGGGATGGTCCATGCTCGCAGGGACGGTATACTGCCCCCCTCGGACATTCCTGCTACGTTCTCGTCCACAGACGCCTCGACGATGTCAGATGTGTGTGACATCACAGCTGTGGAAACAGTAACGTAAAGTGACCGGCTAAACTGGACGACCAACCAGCATCCGTGAAACTGCTTAGCAACGTATGGAAAAGGTGTACTGCCCCCGTGTAGTTACGCACACTAACACCAGAAGAACCGTGAGGGAGTGGCCAGGAACCGCCACCCAGAAATGCACACAGGGGAGATATGATGTACTTACCTGCTCAGAAATCTATACACTGACCACCGCGGAAAGCTTGTGAAACAGCACAACCTGGACGTGAAATAGTGCATGAGACACAACCCCGCTGGTGGGTACCTCCTTCCCCTCCCCCAACGTGTACCCCTACTACCTTGCCGACAAGCCACAATCACAGAATGAGATCAAGACCAAATTTGGACCTGAAACAAAACAATTAACGCGTCAACTGTGGAACGTGCATACGCTGTAAGGGACCATACAAGCAAGACATGAAAATGATTGAACGTGAGCTGCAAGCTAAAGGACGACCGGTGGAAGGGAGTTAGCCGCTGGCTAACATTGTTCCCCCCCCAACTGTTCCTAGCGTTGTCACGGACCCCTACCTATCTATGCGGCACGGCGGCCCGTGCCAGACTTTAGTGAAGGCGCGGAGCGGGGCCATTGCGTCCCCCGCACCCCTCCACGATAACCGCGTGGGGAGCGCAGAGCTCCCTGGCACCGTGGCCCAGAGTGGGGAGAACCCCTTGCGCAACGGCCCCCGCCCCACACTAACACGGATCGAGAGCCACGTGGAAAGCTAGCGCGGCTCCCTGGTAGAGCTCCCAGTGCGGGGGTGCCCTCCTCTGCCCAAGGGGCTGACCCGCCTGCCGGCTGAGCACTCCTACCGCGTGGGGAGTAGCGCAGCTCTCTGGCATGAAACCGGCGTAGGGGGGGCCCCCAAACAACGCGGGCCCCACCTCACCGGTCAGTGGATATAGCCGCGTGGGGGGCCTCACCGCTCCCTGGCAGTGCGCCCAGTGCGGGGGTGCCCCCCTTTCGCTTGAGGGGCCGACCCACCGCCGGCTGGGCACACCCACCACGTGGGGAAACGGCGCAGCCCCCTGGCATTTTGGAGCCGGGACAGGGGGGAGGCCTTATGTGACACGGCCCCCACCCTTCACCGGAAAAACGTTTTTGCCACGTGGCGCTACACCGCTCCCTGGCAGGGCGCCCGATGCAGGGGTGCCCCCCTCCGCTTGAGGGGCCGCGGGTTGAGCCCGCCCACCACGTGGGGAAGCGGCGTAGCGCTGGCCAGATATCGGATGCGGCGGGGGGGGAGCCCTCTCCATCGCAGGCCCCGCACCCCGCCGGTAAGTGACTGCCATACTGGTTTCTCCGAGCGGCGGAGAAGGGGAGCGCTGTCTCCGTCGCGACTCCGCCCCCCCGCTGGAGACAGACAGCGCACCGCAGCCGTGGACGGGGGAGGAGGGAGCCTTGCCTCCGTCGTGGTCCCGCCCCCCGCTGGCTTGGATCCCCACTCACCTAGGGGCCGACCGCCAACCGGACTTCAACTTACCCTGCCTGCTGGACTGAAGTGCCAGGTACGAGCGCACGCTTCCTGCAAAACTCTGCACGTCGTACGATTGTGGGAGGGCGCTGGCCGTTGAAGTAGGCAGCCAAGCCCCTCCCACAAATACAGGCCAATGAATCGGCCTTACACTTATTTTTTTAACCCCTCCAGCGCTATTTTACTATGCATTCTGTATTCAGAAATGCTATTATTTTCCCTTACAACCATGTTATAAGGGAAAATAATACAATCTACAGAACACCGATGCCAAGCCCGAACTTCTGTGAAGAAGTTCGGGTTTGGGTACCAAACATGCGTGATTTTTCTCACGCGCGTGCAAAACGCATTACAATGTTTTGCACTCACGCGGAAAAATCGCGTGTTCCCGCAACGCCCTTCTGAAAGAGGCCTAAGGCTCTGGAAGCTGAAGTTGCAGCGATGTTAGTATTAATTGCAGCCGCCCCTGACTCCCAGGATTTTTTCAGTAAACCATCCAACTTCCGATATATGGGATCCATTAGCTGCGACGAATCCTCAAACGGGATTGAGTTTTTTTTTCCACTACTTTGGCCACTTGGACATCTACTTTCGGGACCTCGTCCCAGAGTTTGGTGTCCGTCGGATCAAAGCGCAGCCCGTTTTTAAATTCTCTATCGTATCTGCCCATTCTTCTGTAATGAGGTCTTTAAGTTTTTATTTACCGAGAAGACCTTTCTTTTCCTGACTTTTAGGCCGCCAAACATCTCGTCCTCAACGGAGCGCGCCTGTCCCTCCTCCTCAATAGCCATGGTTTGTCTTCTAGCGGTGAGTAGGGGGTCTAGATCCTCTGATGAAAATAAATATCTTCTCTGTTCTTCCTGAGGATTTGACACTGAGCCCTCATCTTCCATTTTATCTGAACCACATAATCCCTCTTCCTCTGAATCAGAGTCTAACTGGATCCTGGTTCTTTTGGAGGGGGGGGGGGGGGGGAAATGGTACTGGGTCTGGGTTCTGGCCTGAGGTTGCCGTCTGTACCTCCTCTCTAACAATAGCTCTCAAATCCGAGAGTAGAGATGACCGTTAGTCCTTAAGAATTTTGGAAAGGCATTCTGGACATAAAAGGTTTTTTATATGGCTCGAGAAGCCTTGCTTGGCAGGTCGCACACTTTCTTCACTTCTTTTTCGGGTCTCCATGAGATTTGTGCCCTGACTCTTTTGTGGTCTAGGGGGAAACGGAATAGAGACTATTTTTAGCGTCGTAGTTTCCCATAAACCCCTGCTTAAGCCCATAAAGAAGCTACTTACAGGGGCCTGGACGGGGGAGTCTGAGCAAGTCTCCTGCTTGTTAGACGCCTGGACCTCCATGATGCAACCTCACCAGGTTGCCATCTGACATTTAAATAGGGTCTTACTTACCGGTCCGCCAGTCACCGCCTGGCTCCGCCTCCTCCTGCTCTTCACGGGGGGGGGGGGGACTCATTCCTAGGAAGAGTCGACCCCCTAGAAATGCGAGACCTCCTGATGCAGAGGTCTCTAGCATGCCGACGCGCGCCGCCATCATGCTTCCGGTGACGCGTGTAGGCTTCCGGTCACGCTCGGCAATCCAGGCCTAGTGCACGCAAGGGAGCGCAGGAGCCTCTGCCGAGCCCAGAGCTCACTGAAAGGAGAAGCGGCATCGGCGTCCCCGATCCTTGCGGCCATGCTCCAGAGTAGGTACCGGGGACTAAACCAGGGGACAACTTCCCAGAGGGGTGCTGGTTAAGGGGCTGCATGAGTCTGAAGAGGAGAGGTAGGAAACCCCCGACCAGACTCTCCCCATTCCCTACCTAACTCAATAGGCGGGTGTCTGTCTCACTCCCCCTATCCCAGTAGGGACAGGAAGAACACTGGAGAGAGGGGGTGGGGAGGGGGCTTTTAAACTGTCTCTTCCTGTCCCAACAGAAGCCAATAGGACATCCTCCATGGGTGCTGTCATGGAGGACGTCCTGGAAAATGGTTTATTTAGCACTGTTTTATGATTTGAGCAGGCACCGGGTTCCGATCACCGCCTGCCGCAGTGATCGAAAATACACAGGGCGTACAGGTACCTGTACGCCCCGTGTCCGTAACAGGTTAAGAAAACAGCAGATCTAGTCTCCATAACCCCATAGTCGTCCTAATGCAGTAACCTTCAGCTGCATTACCCACTTCATTATGGTTAGGAGCAAGCCAGGGTACCTCCGCATAAGAGATCCTGGCACGGCCACTTATAGGTTAGGATCGAACCCAGGCAATCAGAGAACCCACCTATAGGCTCGGACTCAGCCAGGTGGGCTCCGGGCTGCTAAGGGACCTCTACCCGAGAGGTATTAGCAAGGCTATTAGAGACCTGGAAGGAGAGGCACATCCTCCCAGCTGATTGAAGAGAAGGCAGCACTCCTTGCAAGTGCCGCTTCCTCTTCATTACACTACACGTCGTCTCTTCTGGAGCAGTGGCATAGTGTAATTACAAGTGCTCGCTCCATTCAAGTAGCTTCAAACAGCTGATCGGCAAGGATGCCAGGTATTGGACTCCCACCGATCTGATATTGATGACCTACTGTGACAATAGGTTATCAATAAACATGGTCTGCACAACCCCTTTAACTACACACACTGACATCTTAGTAGTCATACTATAGGTGCTCTAACTGAAAGGTCCCCATGGTAGTCATTTACATATCTGACTGAGACGTAAGTTTTGTAGCAATCTGACACTTCTATGTGCGATATTTTTTCGGCAATGAGGGACTAGTTATATCCAATAGTATACAGGTTTATCCAGCCAGTCAAACTACGTATTTGACGAGTATAGTGTTTTATGTAAGCAGATTTCGGCAGGCTGTGCATTCGAAAATCAATGCATCATTGGGTTAGTGAGATGCATTTAATTTGTATTTTACCATGTAGATAATACAGCGCAGTTGTCATGCATGAAAAAAACTGCATGTGGCTGACTGCATGTAGTTACTGCATCAACAAACAAGCAAATGCCTGTGCGCAGTCTGAAAAACACAGGCTGTGACATCGGGTCCTGATCTGAATTCACTGCCACGTAGGGGTGGGCGATATGGCCTAAAATTTATATTGCGATATAATTTTAAGCATGTGCGATATGCGATATATTGTTTTCTATATTGGGGGGGTGTTTAAACTTTTTTTTTTTTTTACTTTTTATTTAATAACTATTAGCCTCCTTAAGGGCTAGAACCCTTGTCATATTCACCCTAATAGAGCTCTATTAGGGTGAATAGGACTTTGCACTCTCCCTGCTGCCCTGTGCTTTGTGCACACAACAGCAGGGAGCTGACCATGGCAGCCAGCCTCTCATGTGCCCCCCCAGCCTCTGATCTGTTCCCCCCCAGCCTCTGATCTGCTCCCCCCCCCCAGCCTCTGATCTGCCCCCCCCAGCCTCTGATCTGCTCCCCCCCCCCAGCCTCTGATCTGCTCCCCCCCCCCCCCAGCCTCTGATCTGCTCCCCCCCCCCCAGCCTCTGATCTGCTCCCCCCCCCCCCCGCCTCTGATCTGCCCCCCCCCCCCCCCCAGCCTCTGATCTGCTCCCCCCCCCCCCCAGCCTCTGATCTGCTCCCCCCCCCCCCAGCCTCTGATCTGCTCCCCCCCCAGCCTCTGATCTGCTCCCCCCCCCCCCCCCTGACCTGCTCCCCCCCCCCCCAGCCTCTGATCTGCTCCCCCCCCCCCAGCCTCTGATCTGCTCCCCCCCCCAGCCTCTGATCTGCCCCCTATGGTAACTCAAACCTCCCCAGTATTAATCATTGGTGGCAGTGGCCACAGGGTCCCCCCCCCATCATCATTGGTGGCAGTGGGCAGTTCCGATCGGAGTCCCAGCAGTGTAATGCTGGGTCTCCGATCGGTTACCGTGGCAGCCAGGACGCTACTGAAGTCCTGGCTGCGATGGTATGTTACTGAGCAGCATTATACTCACGTGCGCCGTGGCCGCCGGTCGCTCCTTCTTCTCATAGGTCTGTGCGGCGCACGTGAGTATAATGCTGCTCACTAACATACCATCGCAGCCAAGACTTCAGTAGCGTGACTCCTGGCTGCCATGGCAACCGATTGGAGCCCCAGCATTACACTGCTGGGACTCCGATCGGAACTGCCCACTGCCACCAATGATGGGGGGGAGGAGGGGGACCCTGTGGGATATGGCCGGCACATTCATTGGTGGCGCAGTGGCCACAGTCCCTCCCCTCCTCCTCCTACTCTGTCCTCATTGGTGTTCAGCGGCAGCCGCGCACAGTGGGGAGGGACTCCCTCCTTCTCCCTCCACTGTGCCGGCCGGCTCAGGAGAAAATGGTGCGCGCAGAGATCATATCGCGGTCCGGCGATATAGGCGATATGGCGAAAATCCATATTGTGGCCCAAATTTATATTGCATATCGCCTATACCGCCCACCCCTACTGCCACGTAGTGATTTATGGTTCAATGAGCTATCGGACCCTGGGTTTGTTGTACTGTACATCCATCAACATGCAAGTACAGTACAAAATAACTGCGTTTAGAAATAAAATCACTATCATGCAGTGCGTTCGGGTCAGAGGAACCACAAGGGTCATGATTCCATGTGCCCTTACAGAATTTAGTCATTATAGCAGCCTATTTAATCACAATTTTAGCAGTATGAACATACCTTCATGCCTAGATTTACTAATGTGTCTGTATCAAAAATCTGTCTAAAGCGCACAAATTGTCACATTGAGAGTTTCTACACAATTTTTTGGCATTTGACAAAGGGCGGAGCTTCACCAAAAAGGGGGCAGGGCCTAAGCGGCATAATTTTGCTCCAAAACTGAGACACAATTCTGCTATAAAATTCTGTTTCAAAGTAAACCAAGCAACAGATAAGTGTCTATCCCCACCACAGATCTGTCCTCCAGGCTGCGCCCTGTGACACATCCTGGGCATCCGCCACCTTTAGGATTAGTACATCTGGGCCCGCCTCAATGTATTTCTCAACTCCAGTCCTCAGGACCCACCTACCGGTCAGGATTTAACCCCTTAAGGACTCTAAGTGCTGATAACTTTAAAACGCTTTCACTTATCCAGGCCGTTCTGAGATGGTTTTTTCTTCACATATTATACTTCCTGACACTGCTAAAATTGGGTCCAAAAAGTAAAAAAAATTTTGCATAAAAAAATACCATATTTACCAAAATTTTGAAAAAATTTACAAATTTCAGGGGGCGTGGCTAGGCTGCCGAACGAGATGGCCGCTTGAGTGAAGAGCTCCTGCACCTCAGCGACTAACCTAGCCTGCTCGATTCTATCCACCGCAAAGACACCACCCTTCTACCCTCCCAGATGCTCTATTCCTCTGCGGTCACAATGGGGAAAGCGAGGAAGCAATTACAAATGATGCAGAATGGGAATCTCGAAAGTTATTTCGACTGGCGCCAAAGGAGCGGACAAGACGGCACTGAGTTCCCCCATTAGCGCGATGTCACCAGCGCTCACAGCCCGCTCACCCTCCCCACCGGACTTATCGGGCACCAATGACCTGCTCCATGTGACTCCCCCGTCGCTTCCTCCGACACCGGAGGAGGCCAGAGCTTCACGGCAAGCAGCACTGAGGATCCAAGATGGCGCCCGTCCTCTGGAGCGGCAAGAACAGCCGCTTAGCCTCCAGTACCCGCAGCCGACCACGTTAAATCCCGGTGGTCATATGCAGCCGAGTGAGTACACCCCTCATAACACGGTGCCCCTGGACCCCTTCCAATTACTCCCCACCTCAGATAAACCAGTCATTGAGGACTCTCTTAAAAACATGCTTCTGGCACTGAAATCCTCCCTGCGGGCAGATATGGCAGGACTGATTAATCCCCTGGCTGCCAGGCAACAAACCACAGAGGACAAGGTGCAGCATGTGGAGGTGAAAATGGGTGAATTTGCTGCATCACAAAATGCCATAATTGATGCCCATAATGCTATGGCCGATGAGCTGGAGGCCCTCAAGTGGAAAATGGCAGATCTGGAAGATCGCTCCAGACTAAATAATATAAAATTTAGGGGTATCCCTGAAGATGTAGCCTCCCAAGATCTGCAAGCATACCTGAAGGGGCTAATAAAGGCTCTCTTGCAACAGATTCCAACTCCTGATATGATCATTGATAGGGCTCACAGGCTTCCTAAACCTCCACACCTGGGCCCTAATATTCCGCGCGATACCCTAGCGCTCATCCATTTTTTCCACACCAAGGAGGCAATTATGGCTGAAGCGAGGAATAAGTCTGCGCTACCCGCTCCATACCAGAAGGTTAAACTCTACACTGACCTCTCCATGGTCACCCTCCGAAGGCGCAGAGCACTACAGCCTATTACATCTGCTCTTAGGGATAATGACTTCCCATACAAATGGGGCTATCCTCTAAAGATCCTCGTCCGGAAAAATGGACAAACACACGCCATTAAGACCCTGGAGGAAGGAAAGCAGTTACTTCTCCTCTGGCAGATCCCTCTGTCCTCCAGCAAAGTGGGTGCGGACCCCACCACCGTTGTTCCTGATACCCCGCTTACATCGGAGGACTGATCTCCCATGAGTGATGGCTATCGTGCAGGGACTTCTGCAGTGGCGCTATATAGCTCTGTCTACAGTATTGGGACTTACTGTGTTCTATACTCGAGCGCTAACTTAGCGAAGTATCTGGTTAGGTGCAGGTCCCTCTGTCACCATTACCTGTTTTGGTTTATTCTAATCTAGCATTGGAATTTTACCCTGTCTTTACTTAGACGGTTATTCCCGTCCAGTTCAAAACCTACTGAATCTTAGACGGATATTTAAGTCTTATTTGTTTGTCTGTTATTCCTCCCTCTCTCCTCCCTTTCTTCCCCGTTGTAGAACCATAAGTGCCTGTAATCTCTGTCTCATTGATATTTGACCCTGATATTGTGTTTTTTTTTTTTTTCTTCATCTGCTCCAAGAGTTGCAAATAGTGGTTCCCTCTTGACATCATGGGCCTCAAGATTATGTCCCTTAATGTTAACAGTCTGAACTGCCCTCAGAAGAGGTCTTATATGTGGAAAGAAGCTCTGACGGCTAATGTTGATTTTTCTTTTTTTCAAATATCTTTTTATTACGTTTTGTGAGTCTCCATACAGTATCATACAATTCGGTAGCATTACAATCGCTTCCATACAGCATTTCGATACATAAATCATTTCAAAATACAGTACATTTCAAATAGTACAATTGGAGTCTCATTTTCATTTTTCCCCCCCCCCCCACCCCCCTTAAATCATCAATACCCACAGACAAATATCCCTCCCAGTTCCCACCCCCCTCTCCCCCCCAATTGATACGATATGTTGCCCTAGACAGATTCCAGTAAAGACATAGTCACACTGATGGCGCCTCAACATATATAATTTTATA
Source organism: Bufo bufo (assembly GCF_905171765.1). Classification (NCBI taxonomy): domain Eukaryota; kingdom Metazoa; phylum Chordata; class Amphibia; order Anura; family Bufonidae; genus Bufo; species Bufo bufo. The sequence goes on from NC_053397.1 coordinate 137,482,827, forward strand.
ATGAAAAGAAAGGAAAGAAAAGAGAAAGTCCTCCCCCTTAGGGATTTCAGAAAACAACTGGAATATCCTCCCCTCTTCTGGCCGCCTATTTTGACTGATTAATGTATCAATCTAGATTGTTACTGAGATTAACAATAGAATATTAACTGGGAGTTTTTAATGGTCCCAAATCCCCCCTCAAGTCTTCTTTTAGGTACCATGCCGTCAACCTGAATGGGCTCATTATTTTCATGTACTCTGTGTGTGGAATAAACGTCAGGACAAATAATTTCCATGTTTGATAAAGTCGCTGTCCTAGCTTCTCTTTACACTTTAGCACGTCCAACCATTCCAGATGGAATAGGTTGCGCATTTGTGTCACCACCATTTCCATAGTAGGGATCTCTATCGATAGCCATAGACGTAACAGACATTTTTTTGCGACCATAATTAGTTTATGGCCCACTAATGTTGATGTTTTATGTATTCAGGAGACCCATCTACTGCAAGCAGATGCCGACAGAGTACGCCACCGCTTATTCCCTGTTATCCTGCAATCGCACTGTGACAAGAAAAAGAGAGGTACCCTGATTGCGGTTAAAAACACTGTCGCCTACACTCTTATTAAGTCCAAAATTGACCCACAAGGTCGATATATCATCCTAGTTTGCTCCATCAACAGCATTGTATATACGCTGGTGAACCTATATGCCCCTAACTCGCACCAGTTGGCTTTCTTAGGGCTCTTTCACACCTGCGTTCTTGTCTTCCGGCATAGAGTTCCGTCATCGGGGCTCTATGCCGGAAGAATCCTGATCAGGATTATCCCAATGCATTCTGAATGGAGTGAAATCCGTTCAGGATACATCAGGATGTCTTCAGTTCCGGAACGGAACGTTTTTTGGCCGGAGAAAATACCGCAGCATGCTGCGCTTTTTGCTCCGGCCAAAAATCCGGAACACTTGCCGCAAAGTCGGATCCGGAATTAATGCCCATTGAAAGGCATTGATCCGGATCCGGCCTTAAGCTAAACGTCGTTTCAGCGCATTGCCGGAGCCGACATTTAGCTTTTTCTGAATGGTTACCATGGCTGCCGGGACGCTAAAGTCCTGGCAGCCATGGTAAAGTGTAGTGGGGAGCGGGGGAGCAGTATACTTACCGTCCGTGCGGCTCCCCGGGCGCTCCAGAGTGACGTCAGGGCGCCCCAAGCGCATGGATCATGTGATCGCATTGGACACGTCATCCATGCGCATGGGGCGCTCTGACGTCACTCTGGAGCGCCCCGGGAGCCGCACGGACTGTAAGTATACCGCTCCCCCGCTCCTACTATGGCAACCAGGACTTTAAAAGCGTCCTGGGTGCCATAGTAACACTGAAAGCATTTTGAAGACGGTTCAGTCTTCAAATGCTTTCAGTACACTTGCGTTTTTCCGGATCCGGAGTGTAATTCCGGCAAGTGGAGTGCACGCCGGATCCGGACAACGCAAGTGTGAAAGAGGCCAAACAAACTTATGCGCAATGTAAACAAGCTTAAACAAGGGAAAGTGGTTATATGTGGATATTTTAATGCTGTCCTGCACCCTACTATTGACTCCTCATTTTCTGCCAGGCGCTCGGATGCGGGAATATCCACCTTCCTGCACTCTGAGGGCCTCACAGATGTGTGGAGAGCACAACATAGTCTTGAGAGAGACTATACCTTTTTTTCCCCGATACATATGTCCTACTCACGAATTGACATGTTCATGGTGGATCACACAGCTTTACTCCATACTCTTTCCACTGATATTGGCCTAATTAAGTGGTCCGACCATGCCCCGATTACCATTATCCTAGAAGAGCAGTTTCAGTCCACTAGGCCCCCTATATGGAGGAATAACACATTTCTCTTTAACAACCCAAAACATGTATCTGAGCTTTCTGCACAGTTAACTGAATACTTCCAGTTCAACAATGGTTCAGTTTCCAATAAATTCATCTTGTGGCAGGCCCACAAAGCGTATATGCGAGGCTCTCTAATCAAACTGAATTCCGTTGTGAGAAGGCTCAGAGAACGCGATATTACTCAGACATTGGAGGACATCGCTAGATTGGAGACAACCAATAAGTCAGCTCCAAACTATCAATGCTCCACCGAGCTTAGGGAAGCACGAAATAAGCTTAGCAGCTTACTTCTCCAAAACCACAAGTCCCTCCTACGGCTTCGCTCTAAATTCTATTCTCAGAGCAACAAAGCTGGCAGACTCTTAGCCCAACAACTAAAATCCCAGCAATCTAAATCAAAAATTCCCCATCTGTTGCACCCCACGAGCAAAGCAAAGCAAAATTGACGGACCCCCGTGAAATTGCCAACCAATTTAAACTGTATTACCAGTCGCTTTATAATTTAAAAGAGACTGTCCCTCTCCCTGGTGATTACTCTACCTCGGTGGAGAGCTTCCTAACTCAAGCGTCTCTCCCGGCTTTCTCTCTCAGACACAACTGCAATTCCTTAACACTCCATTCTCACGTATTGAGATTAATAAAGTTATCGGGTCTCTTCAGATGGGTAAGTCCCCAGGTCCTGATGGACTATCTAATGAGTACTTCTGCCACTTCCAGAGTATTATTGCTCCTTACATGCTTGACATGTTTAAGTTAGTACAGGATGGTCATCTTTTTCCCCCAGATATGTTGGAAGAACTTATTGTCACTATTCCGAAGCCTGGCAAAATCCCTGATGTGCCCCAGAACTTCCGCCCTATTTCGCTGCTTAACTCCGACATAAAAATTTTCGCCAAACTTATCGCTAATAGGTTGGCTCCACTCCTCCCCTCCCTGATCCATCCTGACCAAACAGGGTTTGTAACTGGCCGATTAGTGTCTGATAACACTAAACGGATTGTAGACTTAATTAATTATGCTGAACTACGTACCCTCCCAATGCTCGCGATCACACTAGATGCGGAGAAAGCATTTGACCGCCTGCACTGGGACTACACGTTCTCTACTCTCCGTCAGATGGGCTTTTCGGGGCAGATACTGCAGACTATTCATAGCTTATATTCTTCTCCTTCTGCGAGGGTCTGGGTTAATGGTGTGGTGTCGGACCCGTTTGCAATTACCAATGGATCCAGGCAGGGTTGCCCCTTATCTCCCCTATTGTTTATCCTGGCATTGAAACCCCTAGCTCAGTCCATAAGAAACTCACCTTCAATAACCGGAATGGAAGTAGGGAATAGTTCCCATAAGATCACACTCTACGCGGATGATATCATTCTTACGTTAACCAACCCCAGTAAATCGCTAGACGCCGCCCTTACTATTATCTCACACTACGGGTCTCTTTCCTACTATAAAATTAATAGCGCCAAGTCTCAAGCCTTACCTATCAATATCCCATTAGCTGAGGTAGCTTCTTTGAAATCCTCCCATGATTTAGACTGGCAAACTTCGGAGATACCTTACTTAGGTGTTAAGATTACCTCTCCTTGCTCCTTGCTTTATAGTAAAAACTACCTCCCCCTTCTTGATACTATGCAGAGAGACCTTAACAGCTTTGCTATGAAAGCTTTGTCCTGGGTGGGTAGAGTGGCATCATTTCAAATGATGACCCTGCCCAAATTCATATACATTTTTCGAGCCCTCCCAATCCCTATGACATTTTTAAAAAAAGCACAGACTGTCCTAGGTAAATACATTTGGGGTCCGACCAAACCTAGAGTAGCATGTGCATTACTATCCAAGAAAAAACAAGTTGGCGGATTAGGCCTCCCGGACATTAGGGATTATTTTCAAGCAATAGCACTCTCTTTTGCCAGAGAATGGTGGTCCCCAGATGACACAAAGGCCTGGATCCAGATTGAGCAGCACACTATAAAACGAGCTTCATTGAAGGACTACCTGATTCATTTGTTGTGGAACCCTTCCCAGCCACGTGGAGACTTACTGACGATAAGACTGGTTGGTAGCCTGTGGTCTTCTATCCACAAGATACAGAGGGACACAGTAGCCACCCTTCTTACACATGCCACTATAGGAACTTTGGAGCTAACCATCCCTGATATTAATTTGACAGTCTGGAGAGAGAGAGGGATCACTTCAATCTCCCAGATTATGTCAAATGACTGTCTCCTCCCCTTTGATTCTCTACACCGCTTGTTTGCATTGCCGCATACAGAATTCTACAATTTTCTTAGAATCAGACACTTCATCGCTAAGATTAAGCAAAGTCCACCCTCTATTAACTCAGACATATGGAGACTGTTCCAACACCCGTCCCTTTTTAAAAAACATACTACGCGATATGTGTATGATGTTTTAGGGGATAAAGCCACTTTTGCCAAAACATTGCCCATCAGGAAATGGGAAACAGAATTGGGGAAAACTTTTCTAGACGAGCAGTGGGTTCAAGCAATCAGATTCCTAGTCTCAAATTTCAAATGTGTCTCCCACTATGAAGCAGGGTTGAAGACCCTCTTACATTGGTATTTCACTCCACAGAGACTGAGCAGAATCTACCCTTCGTCTTCCCCCAACTGTTGGAGGGAATGCGGGGCCAGAGGTTCCTTACTTCATATCTTATGGACATGTCCTGTAATCCACCAATTCTGGCGCAGTGTTTTTGACCTGATCACTGGTATCACCTCCCGGGTTATGGACCCTCACCCTGAACTGGCTCTCTTGTTTCTGGGCATTCACAATATCCCCCTAGTACACAGGAACTTGGTGGGTCACATTTTGCTTAGTGCTAAATTGATCATTACACGTTATTGGAAACAAACTGTTTCGCCAACCATAGCAGAGGTTATACTAGAGGTTAACAAATCATGCAGATATGAAAACCTAGTGCCTTCCACGATTATCCCCCCGAAGTCCAGGCTTCTCACTTGGAGTCCATGGATCATTAACCCAAACTACACCCCCTGAAGTGTAAGGAGGTTCCCAATCCTGGGTTGAGATTAGGGCGAAGCAACATATGCAGGGCGAAATTGATCCTTCAAATTACGACGACTTGTGACAGGGTCTGCCTTACCACCCCCTCTTTTTCCCCTTCCCCTTTTTACCTCGTTAATGTTACGGTCTAATTGTTACAGACCTTACTCACTATGCAAGCTTTTAATGTACACCATTGTCCTACTGTCTAGCTTACTGCGTAGGTGTACATTGTTATGCTTTCTATTACTACGATCTTTGGCTTGATTAGCCAATCATTGAAAATGCCAATAAAAATGATTTACTCTAAAAATTTGCAAATTTCAAAGTTTCAGTTTCTCTACTTCTGTAATACATAGTAATACCCCCAAAAATTGTTATGACTTTACATTCCCCATATGTCTACTTCATGTTTGTAGCATTTTGGGAATGATATTTTATTTTTTGGGGATGTTACAAGGCTTAGAAGTTTAGAAGCAAATCTTGAAATTTTTCAGAAATTTACAAAAATCCAATTTTTAGGGACCACTACAGTTCTGAAGTCACTTTGCGAGGCTTACATAATAGAAACCGCCCAAAAATGACCCCATTCTATAAACTACACCCCTCAAAGTATTCAAAACTGATTTTACAAACTTTGTTAACCCTTTAGGTGTTGCACAAGATTTAATGGAAAATAGAGATACAATTTCAAAATTTCACTTTTTTGGCAGATTTTCCATTTTAATATTTTTTTTCCAGTTACAAAGCAAGGGTTAACAGCCAAACAAAACTCATTATTTATGGCCCTGATTCTGTAGTTTACAGAAACACCCCATATGTGGTCGTAAACCGCTGTACGGGCACACGGCAGGGCGCAGAAGAAAAATAAATGCCATACGGTTTTTGGAAGGCAGATTTTGCTGGACTGGTTTTTTTTACACCATGTCCCATTTGAAGCCCCCCTGATGCACCCCTAGAGTAGAAACTCCAAAAAAGTGACCCCATTTTAGAAACTACGGGTTAGGGTGGCAGTTTTGTTGGTACTAGTTTAGGGTACATATGATTTTTGGTTGCTCTATATTACACTTTTTTGTGCGGCAAGGTAACAAGAAATAGATTTTTTGGCAAGTTTTTATTTTTTGTCATTTACAACATTCATCTGACAGGTTCGATCATGTGGTAATTTTATAGAGCAGGTTGTCACGGACGAGGCGATACCTAATATGTATACAATTTTTTTTATTTATGTAAGTTTTACACAATAATTTCATTTTTAAAACAAAAAAAATGTTTTAGTGTCTTCATAGTCTAAGAGCCATAGTTTTTTCAGTTTTTGGGCGATTATCTTAAGTAGGGTCTAATATTTTGCGGGATGAGATGACGGTTTGATTGGCACTATTTTGGGGTGCATATGACTTTTTGATCGCTTGCTATTACACTTTTTGTGACGTAAGATGACAAAAAATTGCTTTTTTTACACCGTTTTTTTTTTTTTTTTTTTTTTTTACGGTGGTCACCTGAGGGGTTAGGTCATGTGATATTTTTATAGAGCCGGTCGATACGGACGCGTCGATATCTAATATGTATACTTTTTTTTTTTATTTATTTAAGTTTTACACAATGATTTCATTTTTGAAACAAAAAAAATCATGTTTTAGTGTTTCCATAGTCTAAGAGCCATAGTTTTTTCAGTTTTTGGGCGATTATCTTGGGTAGGGTATGATTTTTGTGGGATGAGATGACGGTTTGATTGGTACTATTTTGGCGTGCATGCGACTTTTTGATCACTTTTATTAACTTTTTTGGGAAGTAAGGTGGGCAAAAGTTCAATTTTCTCATAGTTTTTATTTTTTTATTTTTATGGCGTTCACCGTGCGGCGAAAGTAACATGACCGTTTTATAGATCAGGTCGTTACGGACGCGGTGATACCTAATATGTGTAGTGTATTTTTTTTTATTCAGTGATAAATGTGTTTTTTTTAATCTTAACTTTTCTTTACATTTTTTTGACCCAGACCCACTTGGTTCTTGAAGATCCAGTGGGTCTGATGTCTGTATAATACAGCACAGTACACTATATAGGTTACTGTACTGTATTTTACTTACACTTTGTCTGAACAGATCTATGCCTTTAGCATAGATCTGTTCAGCACCATGGACAGCAGGATGCCTGAGAAGGCGTCCTGTTGCCATGGGAACCTTCCCCGTCTGCTCAGTTGTAGCCACAACTGCGCAGACGGGGAAGGGTAAGGACGGGGCTGTCTGGGGGCTCTCTCCCTCTCCCATCGGGGGGCTGCAAAGGCACAGCAGCCCCCTGATGGGAGAGGGAGGGTGCTCCCTGAGCCGTTAACCTTGGTTTAGGGAGCACCGCCTGCGACACCCCCCGCCCACATAATATCATTCAGGGGTGCAGGGGGGTTAATAAAACTTTATTTCAGGCATTTTAAAAAGTTTGGCGGGGATCAGAATCGGCTAAAAGCGTAACAAACCGCAGGTCAGAATTGACCTGCAGTTTGCTGCGATCGCCGATACGGGGGGGGGGGGGGGGGGGGGTCACATGACCGCCCCCGGTGTTGTGACAGGATGCCGGCTGAATGATTTCAGCCGGCATCCCGTTCAGATTAACCCCCGGGGCGCCGCAATCTTATTTTAAACTCATGACGTACCGGTACGTCATGGGTCCTTAAGGACTCGGGACCCATGCCGTACCGATACGTCCTAAGTCCTTAAGGGGTTAAGAATATCCCACAGAATCAATACCTGTGGTAAGTCCTGATGCATTGATACTAATTATAGCTCAATACTAAGGAAATCCTGAAAACGTGACTGTGCGGTATGCCAGACCTTGCAGGGGAATTATGTGTGAGGTCACGGTGTGAGCAATAGGTGGGCCGAGGCAAATACAGTTCTGGTTACTCACGGTTATGTCGTCCCTGGGCAGGCCTGCATAAGTGAAAAGGAGAATGGCACAAGGATTCTCTGGGGCATGCTCTGGTGTAAGGGACACAGGCCAGATGGTGGTTTGAGGTGCCCTTGGTGGTCTGTATTAATGTGCCAGTGGCAAGGTCCCTTGTAGTCGTGACGCCAGTACCTTTTGTATGGAGGTATAACTATTTACTATAGTGTTAAAGGGGTTGTCCGGGATTGGGGACATGGGTGTACATGTACAATGGTCCCCTAAATATTACATTCATGCCTGTCCTTCCCTTACCAGACAATTCTGATTGCCGTTTTTCAGCCGGAAGTGCAGTTTCTATCACCGTCAGTGACGTACCGGGTCCCTTTCTGCATAGCGAAGCCTCTTCTTCCATTTCGCAAGGAGCCCGGTGACGTCACAGTCAGCCTCTAATTATTCCAAGAGCATGGAGGGGCAGTAACTATGCGGCAACAGACCGCGCTAAGCCACACCCCTGACCGCGCTAAGCCACGCCCATCGAGCAGGGCGCATTCTTAGCAAGGAAGGAGGCGTTTAGGGGCGTGACTAAGGCGGAGGAATAGTTGCGGCAGGAGGCGGCATATGAATTAGGGGGGGTGGCTGCACGGAGGAGCAGGCACACACTCGAAACAACGCGATGCTGCGCTGGGACCCAGAAAGCATTGAGGCAGGAAGTTACCACACACAAACAGAAAGGTAAACAATCAGTGGGGGACTGTAGGAGCCCTGCTGAAGTGTAAAAATACCTAAAAACATCTGGGGGAGACCTTCAAACCGCTATTAATAGTGATTTAACTGGTTTTAAAAAAAAAAAAATCTTGATCCCGGACAACCCCTTTAATAGAGGAACTGAGTCTGAGGCAAGCAGAGGGAAACTCCGAATGGCACTTTACTGATGATGACTCTTGATTACAAGGCATTAAACAGTGTCTTGATACAATCCGGCATTAAGCACAATCTCCCATGCATATGGGGAAAGGGAAATGCAAATCCTCAATGAAGTACAGGCTCTTGTAATACATAAGAAAACTACTGCTCAGACTAGGCTGGTAATAATGAAAGTCTTAGACTGGTAACAACTCCCGCCTGATCCTAATCCTTGATTAAAGGTGCTTTTCTGAATCCTGAAACTTCTATTCCAATGCTGTTCTAACAGTTGGCCTGACTGTCCTCAATATTTAAACTGGAGATGTAGATGCTTCAAGCTATCTCCTACACCTAGTACAAAGGTGCCTAATAAATCCTCAGGTAATGACCATCTTGCTAATCCTTTGTCTTGCATGAACGTGATAATTCTTTAAAGGGAACCTGTCACCCCTACTATGCTACCCTCACTGAGCGTTTCTAAATGTTCATTGTGTTACCCTGAACATATAAATTACACTTTTAATTTCATTTGCAGACGAATTCAATAAGTATTATGCATTTTTGTACTTCCCGCCTTTTATGCAAATTAACATAAGAGTCATATCTTACTTGTGTGACCAGAGAAGAGTCATATTTTCAAGCTCTGACTTATCTCAGGTTAATTTGCATATGTATCAAATCAGTTTTTTTACACAATAAAAGCACACAGAGCTATGAGGACTGGATATTGCGGATGTGCTAGCGGCGATCTAGCAACCCATGTCCTCGGCTCTATACCCAAAATCCAGGTGACAGCTTCCCTTTAAATACTCGGCTGCATACATTTTAGACATTGGTCACCCTGGAAGAGCGATCTATAGTAGTGGATTGCTCACCTCTAGGAAGAATACTTTCAGGCCTTAAAGGGAACCTGTCACCAGGATTTTGTGCATAGAGCTGGGGACATGGGCTGATAGATGGCCGCTAGCACATCTGCAATACCCAGTCCCCACAGCTCTCTGCGCTTTTATGGTGTTAAAAAAACGTTTTGATCAATATGCAAATGAACCTGATCTGAGTCCTGTATCCGGATTTGAGTCCAGCGGAAAAGAGCCCAGCACCGCCCCGCGTCCTCCGAATCTCCTCCTTGTTGGCTGATGTCACAGAGCTGGAGCGCTGAAATCTCGCGATGCGCGAGCTAGCGCATGCATAGTTCGTTCCCTGTGCTGATGCCAGCACAGGGAATGAACATGATGCCGACACTGCGCATGCGCTAGCTCGCGCATCGCGAGATTTCGGCGCTCCAGCTCTGTGACGTCAGCCAGCAAGGAGGCGATTCGGAGGACGCGGGGCGGTGCTGGGCTCCTTTCCGCTTGACTCATCTCCGGATACAGGACTCAGATCAGGTTCATTTGCATATTGATCAAAACGGTTTTTTAACACCATAAAAGTGCAGAGAGCTGTGGGGACTGGGTATTGCAGATGTGCTAGCGGCCATCTATCAGCCCATGTCCCCAGCTCTAATCACAAAATCCTGGTGAAGGGTTCCCTTTAATGTCTAGTACATAATTAAGATACGTTTGCGGGGCCCACGGTTACTTGAATGGGACACTGCAACTGGTAGGTGGGTCCCAAAGAACGGAGTTGAGAAACCCTGGTTTACACCAAGGGTGACTGATGAAATCCTCAGGCTGTAAGCAGGGTACCTATACTACAAACGTGCGCACCTGGGTATTCAGTGTGGTTTCAATGTGCGTCACCTGTACAAGCTACACAGCCAAAAACCACGCAATACTTCTGCCATATGGTACGTGCTAGAAAACGTCTGCATGAAGGACAGACACAATTGCAATGCTCACCCAGTCCTTCACTGAAAGTCCCGGTGTAACGAAGTACTGACTTTCCCGAGCTTTTAAAACGAGGCTTGGAACACAGCCCCTAGAAGCGGTGACTTAAAAAACAAGATTCAAACCCACGTGATTTTTAGCTTGTCACGTGACACTGTGACACTGTGACATCACGAGGTCCTTAAGGCGCATGGAGTTAAGCACAACCGCAGCAGATTAGAAACCTAGTAGTGAAGGAAGAGCGAGATAATTACGTCCGGGCAGTGGTTGATCTGAAGCCTGCCATGAATTCCATTCTGTCCTACGAGAGCTTAGTCCACGCGGTGTCTGGAGCGATAGTAAGTCCAATAGTTTTCTTAGATTTGAGACTTCTATAATGTTGTTTGTTGCAAGGGATTATATTAAAGGCGTTGCTTACCTGTCACACAGTCCGAGTACTGGCACTAAAGGTACGGTCAGTGGGGGTTCCACAACATTAGGGGGTCACTGAGACCCCCTGTGATAAAAAGGAGTTGTGGTGCATATGTATGGCCACTTCTGTGGAGATACCTGTGCTGTATAGAAGTCCCAAAATGAAAGAAATCGTCCTTTCCCTTAAAACGTCCTTCATTCTAAAAACTAAATTGGTGTGCTGCCAAAATTGTTGCAAAAAACAAAAACAAAAAACAGCTAACATGATGGAAAAATAAAAATGAAGAGGATCTTTCAATGTGCAAAAAACACATCATTTTATTTTGAATAAAATGTTTGTTGTTCATAAGTATAAAAAAAACTAACAATTTGTAATTGCTGTTATTGTACTGACCCACAGGTTAAAATTTAGTGTACTACAGCAATACCAAATTTTATAATAATTATGTTTTACTTTTTATAAAAAAAAAAAAAAAAAAACATTCACTCCTATAATTTTATTTATTACCATATGTGTTAGGGAGTCTGCATGCGGTGTGGATTTCGTTTGAAAAAACCACAGCGTAAGGGCTCATGCACACGGCCGTATGCCCTCTGAGACACACTGTCCAATGCGCTATGATGCTGTGCGCTCCCGGTGCGCATGTTGTACGTATGCCGCTCAGGGACCGTTTGTTTTTGAGGGCATACGGTTGTGTGCATGAGCCCTAAGGCTAGGGATACACGGCGACATGTGTCGCACAACAATTTTAATAATGATAGTCTATGGTGTCACACTGCGACACGACAGTAGCAAAAAATCCTTCCAAGATGCGACACATGTTGCAGTGTAGTTGTGCCCTATGTGTTGCGTGACTTATTGCTGTCATGTAGCCCTAGCCTAAGGCTACACTCACGCAAAAGTAAGTATTTTGCGGTACACAAAATGCAGATCCGCAAAAAATATAGATGATGTGCGTGTTATTTTTATTTATTTTTTACAAAGCTATTGTAACAATGCCTATCCTTGTCCGCAAAACGGACAAGAATAGGACATTCTCTAGTTTTTGCAGGGCTACGGAACGGACATACGGATGCAGGACCCATTGAAATTAATGGGTCCTCATCCAATCTGCAAAAAACCGGAATGGACACGGAAACAAAATACGTTTGTGTGAATGTAGCCTAATACAGTATCGGGAAAGTGTATGAGATTAGACAAATCTCATGTACACTTTTCTTTTTTTTTCCTTCTGTGCGGATTTTGAAATCTGCAGCGTGTCTATTGTTTTGTTTTTCTTGTGCGGATTTTACCCTTTTCAATGGAAGGGTGAGATCTGTTTAAAATCTGCATCAGATCGACACCAAAAGTGGCATAAAAACACAATAAATAGTGCAGATTTATACTTGTGCTTTTATTGAGCAGGTTTTATGTGGATTTTCTTCACACACATCTAGACTGTTGTCTAATTGCAAAGTCTAAGGCTAGGTCTACACGACGACATTTGAAAAATTTGAAAAATAGGGCGCACCAATGTCGCGCGACAATTTTTATAATGGCAGTCTATGGTGTCGCACTGCAACATGCGACATGCTGCGACTGCGACGCAACAGTCGCAGAAAAATCCATCTCGATGGATTTTCTGCGACTGTTGCGTCGCAGTCGCAGCATGTTGCATGTTGCAGTGCGACACCATAGACTGCCATTATAAAAATTGTCGCGCGACATTGGTGCAACAAAATGTCGTGCGACAAATGTCGTCGTGTAGACCTAGCCTAAGTCTACATGAGATTTGTGTAATCTCATACAATCCCTTCCAAATTATTATACAAATTTATATTCTTCCCACATATACGGGTGCCCACCCTGTTAGCCCAAAGCCAATATATCTGCTATATACAGATCCCAAAAGCCTTGGGAATCTAGTGTCTAATATAGGACCTAGGCCAAAAATCAGAAGAGGGAAAGGAAAAAGAAAATCCCTAAGGCGGCTGACTGATGATATCAGGCATAGTATGTGTACATAGTACTCCTGGACTCTAGGCAATCATCCTAGAACAGGGATCAGCAACCTCCGGCACTACAGATGTTCTGAAACTACAACTCCCAGAGTGTTCCATTCACTTCTATGGGAGTTGTGAGAACAGCCGAGCATGTTTGCATGCTGGGAGTTGTAGTTTCACAGCAGCTGGAGTGCCGAAGGTTGCTGATCCCTGTCCTAGAACGTCAGCCTGTGCAGGTATTTCCTAAAAATATTGTAATCCCTCTATCTACAGTCTTACAGTTTTTTGCGGGAAGAGATGAGGTTTTTATTAGTACTATTTTTGGGTACATATGATTTTTTTTTTTTTGATCGTTCAATATTACACTTTTTGGGGCAAGGTGACTAAAAAATGGTTGTTTTGACATAGTTTTTATTTTACTTTTTTACAGCATTCACCTTAGGCGGTAGAGCATATGATATTTTTATAGAGCAGGCCGTTACAGATGCAGGGATACCTAATATATCAATTTTTTTATTTATTTATTTCAGTTTTACATAATAAAAGCTTTTTTTTTTTTTAAATCATGTTTTTGTGTCTACATTTTCTGAAACACATATAAAAAAAATTCAGGTGATTTTCCTAATGTAGGGATCAGGTGACCGGTGTTGGCACAGTTTTTTTTATTTACTTTTTTTTTTTTTTTTTTTTACGGTGTTCATCTGACAGGGAGAATTATGTAATATATTTTTATAGAGCTGGTCGTTACGGACGCGACGATACCTACGGTAATTATTTTTTCTTTTTACGGTTTTAGGCCTCATGCACATGGCCATTGCTCGCAATTTGCGGTCCTTAATGCATGGGCACTATCCGTGCGACTGACACAATGGATCCAGACTCAACTTGAATGGGTCCGTGATCCGTCCGCATCACATGTTCTATTTATTTTAATTTTTTTTGTGGTGCGGAGGCACGGACAGAAAACCACAGAATCTTCTGTGGGGTTCCTTGCCTCCATTACGCACTGCACCTTCTGGACTATGGACCCATTCAAGTGAATGAGTCCGCATCCGTGATGCGGTGAGGACACGGCCGGTGCCAGCTTATTGTGGACCTACTGTTTGCGGGACACAATACGGGCCTAGCCGGGCAACGGCCGTGTGCATGAGGCCTTTACCTTTTGGAACTACACTTTTTATTTCCATTACGCCCCATGACAGCACCTGTGAGAGATCCTCCCCCTTCCGGACAGGAAACAGGAACTTCCCAGATCTTTAAATTGGTCCACTGCCTTCCACCACTCAGTTCTTTCCTGTTTCCTGCCCAAGACGGGAGGAGTTCTTCTCAGGTCTGTTTTTTGGGGCTGCAGGACCTCTAGGGTTAAAAGGCTGAAACCTATTGGAGGTACCGGTCGGCGTAAGTCTCCACTAGGAGCCGCTGAGAAGCCCGGCGGTTTCCTTCAGCGTCATGGGGGGGATGCCTGGGGTTGCCTCATTGTCCCTTGCCAGGCCGGCGAAGTTTGGCGTGAGGGGGGAGGAGTATCTTCTCCTCTCATTTGGCGGCAGGCCGAATCTGGATGCGCGCGTCGCGCCGGAAGTGACGCGTGCGTTTCACCGGTCGGAAGGGGAGGAGACTAAACATGGCAGGCGTGCGCGGCACATTTGAAGAGGGAAACGCCAGCCAGCCAGCATAGAGGGAGCAGCGGCAAGCCAGATTTTTGACCGGACGGCCAGATCTTCCCTCCATTGCCCCCTTGAAGCAGCATCATGCAGGAAGAAGGGGAAGTTCAACTGCGCGCAGACAGGCAGGAGCTGCATTCTGAATACAGCACGGTACTCCTGGGGGTAAGAGGGGTTAACCCCCACCATCTCCCTTTTGGGGAGTTTATTGTTATGGTCAGAATTAGACTGATTGGGGCTATTTACTATATGCAGGTTAAAGAAGCCCCAAGGGAAGCTACCCACAAAACAAGAGCTAAAGAGTGTGGAATTTGCAAGCGAAAATTGAGCCTGTCCTACCATAAGACATGTTGCCAACCTTGTCTGGATAAGGTAGTAGCAGAGGAGTCGCCATCTTTATTGCAAAACATCCAAGAGTTAGTTAAAAAGGAAGTTCGTTCTTCTGTGGAACATCTTTAAAAAAATCCCTGCCTAGCTCATCCAGACATAAGAAGGCTCAGACAATAGTGGAGGATACTTCGGATTCTGTGTCTGAGGAGGAGGGCGCCATTGCAAGCTCAGATTCCTCCTCTGAAGATTTGACAGGGAAGCCCGTTATTCAGAGTGGAGGATACGGATCTACTATTGAAAGCGGTTAGATCCATGATGGAGCTGGATGAGGAAAAGGAGTCCAGGTCTACAGTCGTGGCCAAAAGTTTTGAGAATGACACAAATATTAGTTTTCACAAAGCTTGCTGCTAAACTGCTTTTAGATCTTTGTTTCAGTTGTTTCTGTGATGTAGTGAAATATAATTACACGCACTTCATACGTTTCAAAGGCTTTTATCGACAATTACATGACATTTATGCAAAGAGTCAGTATTTGCAGTGTTGGCCCTTCTTTTTCAGGACCTCTGCAATTCGACCGGGCATGCTCTCAATCAACTTCTGGGCCAATTCCTGACTGATAGCAACCCTTCTTTCATAATCACTTCTTGGAGTTTGTCAGTATTAGTGGGTTTTTGTTTGTCCACCCGCCTCTTGAGGATTGACCACAAGTTCTCAATGGGATTAAGATCTGGGGAGTTTCCAGGCCATGGACCCAAAATGTCAACGTTTTGGTCCCCGAGCCACTTAGTTATCACTTTTGCCTTATGGCACGGTGCTCCATCGTGCTGGAAAATGCATTGTTCTTCACCAAACTGTTGTTGGGTTGTTGGAAGAAGTTGCTGTTGGAGGGTGTTTTGGTACCATTCTTTATTCATGGCTGTGTTTTTGGGCAAAATTGTGAGTGAGCCCACTCCCTTGGATGAGAAGCAACCCCACACATGAATGGTCTCAGGATACTTTACTGTTGGCATTACACAGGACTGATGGTAGCGCTCACCTTTTCTTCTCCGGACAAGCCTTTTTCCAGATGCCCCAAACAATCGGAAAGAGGCTTCATCTGAGAATATGACTTTGCCCCAGTCCTCAGCAGTCCATTCACCATACTTTCTGCAGAAGATTAATCTGTCCCTGATGTTTTTTTTTGGAGAGAAGTGGCTTCTTTGCTGCCCTTCTTGACACCAGGCCATCTTCCAAAAGTCTTCGCCTCACTGTGCGTGCAGATGTGCTCACACCTGCCTGCTGCCATTCCTGAGCAAGCTCTGCACTGGTGGCACTCCGATCCCGCAGCTGAATCCTCTTTAGGAGACTATCCTGGCGCTTGCTGGACTTTCTTGGACACCCTGAAGCCTTCTTAACAAGAATTGAACCTCTTTCCTTGAAGTTCTTGATCCTATAAATTGTTGATTGAGGTGCAATCTTAGTAGCCACAATATCCTTGCCTGTGAAGCCATTTTTATGCAACCCAATGATGGCTGCACGCGTTTCTTTGCAGGTCACCATGGTTAACAATGGAAGAACAATGATTTCAAGCATCACCCTCTTTTTAACATGTCAAGTCTGCCATTTTAACCCAATCAGCCTGACATAATGATCTCCAGCCTTGTGCTCGTCAACATTCTCACCTGAGTTAACAAGACGATTACTGAAATGATCTCTGCAGGTCCTTTAATGACAGCAATAAAATGCAGTGGAAAGGTTTTTTTGGGATTAAGTTAATTTTCGTGGCAAAGACTATGCAATTCATCTGATCACTGTTCATAACATTCTGGAATATATGTAAATTGCTATTATAAAAACTTAAGCAGCAACTTTTCCAATTTCCAATATTTATGTAATTCTCAAAACTTTTGGCCACGACTGTAGACCAGAACTCATGTTTGAATGCCTGATGCCAAAAAAGTCTAGGGTGTTCCCTATTTAGGATTGTATCAAAGACCTGATTAAGCGTGAATGGGAAAAGCCAGACAAAAAATTCTTTATCCCTAGGGTGTTTAAGAGAAAGTATCCCTTTGATGATGAACAAGTATCAGGTTGGCAGGAGATACCCAGGATAGATGCCCCTGTAGCTAAAATAAATAAAAAGTCAGCTCTTCCAATGGACAAAAGGGCAGACGCCTACTTAAGAAAAAATTGGGAGGGGTCCACGTCAGCCTTCAAACCAAATATAGCAACTACTTCAGTGGCAAGGTCATTAAAGAGGACCTTTCACCGATTCTTACCCTATGAACTAACTATACAGATATGTAGAGCGGCGCCCGGGGATCTCACTGCACTTACTATTATCCCCGGGTGCCGCTCCGTTCTCCTGCTATGTCCTCCGGTATCTCCGTTCCCTAAGTTATGGTAGGCGGAGTCTGCCCTAGCGCTGGCCAATCGCAGCGCAGAGCTCACAGCCTGGGAGGTTATTTTCTCCCAGGCTGTGAGCTCTGCAATGCGATTGGCCAGCGTTAGGGCAGACTCCGCCTACCATAACTTAGGGAACGGAGATACCGGAGGGCATAGCAGGAGAACGGAGCGGCGCCCGGGGATAATAGTAAGTGCAGTGAGATCCCCGGGCGCCGCTCTACATATCTGTATACTTAGTTCATAGGGTAAGAATCGGTGAAAGGTCCTCTTTAAAAGTCTGGTTGGGGGAACTAGAGTCTCATATAGAGAATAAGACTCCTAGGGATCAGCTTCTGCAAGCTATCCCAACCATGTCCAGAGTAGTAGACTTTATTTCTGATGCCTCTGCTGATGCACTGAGACTATCTGCTAGAGCGGCCGCTCTATCTAATTCTGCCAGAAGGTCCCTATGGTTGAAAGGTTGGAAGGGTGATGTGGCATCAAAGTCTAAGCTATGCGCCCTTCCTTGTCAAGGAAATTTTTTTGTTTGGGTCAGCTTTAGATGACATTTTAGATAAGGCATCAGATAAGAAAAAAGGATTTCCAACGCCGTCCTTTCCTAAACAGGGAAAGCCATTTCGGTATAGCGAGAAAAATAGGGGTTTTGGGGATCAAAGAAAATGAAGAGAATGGAGATCAGATGAATCAAAAAGTGTGCTGTTTAAATCCAGATCTCAGACTTCGAATTCCTCTCAACAATGACGCCAGACCCCAGGTAGGCGGTCGTCTTTCTTCGTTTTCTCCTGCCTGGCGAAATATTACTGCAAGCACCTGGGTAAGGCGTATTTATAGAGGAAGGCTACCGCCTAGTCTTCAAAAAGCTACCACCCAGGACATTAAAAATCACATCCATAAACCAACATTCTCCAAAACAGGTGGCTCTTATGGAAGAAATAAACAGCCTCCTGGCCAAGCAGTCTTTGTACCAGTCCCAGAAAGCGAACAAGGAGAGGGCTTCTATTCGACCCTATTTTTGGTTCCCAAACCCAACGGTTCATTCCAACTGATAATAAATTTGAAGAACCTCAACCAATATCTGACGTACCAAAAGTTCAGGAAGGAGTCAATCTCCTCCACAGTCCTTCATCTGTTCCCCAACTGCGTGATGGCCTCAATAGATATAAAAGATGCTTACTATCACGCGCCCATTCATCTGTCATCTCAGAAATACCTCAGGGTAGCAGTAAAGATAGGGGAGTCGATTGTCTATCTGCAGTTCAGAGCACTTCCCTTCGGGATATCGCAGGCGCCGAGGCTCTTCACAAAACTAATGGTAGAGATAAGAAGATCAGACATCATTATAATCTCATACCTGGACGACCTTCTCTTGGTAGGGCACCCCCAGAGGTGTTAATATCTCAAATACAGGAGGTCCTAATAAGTCTCGGCTGGTTAATAAATTGGGAAAAATCATCCCTGATTCCAACCTCCAGATGTATCTTCCTAGGCGTCTGACTAGATTCCCAGACGCAGAAATTTTATCTTCCGATGGAGAAAAAGAGAGCTATTCAGCAGAAAATAAGGGCTTTCAGCAGAACCAAGAAGGTGTCCCTAAGAAAAGTAATGTCTATTCTCGGTCTGATGACGGCTTGCATTCCTGCTGTGAGGTGGGCCCAATTCAGGTCCAGAGTCCTTCAATTGCACATTTTGTCCATTTGGGACAGGAGGTTGCTATCCCTGGATCACATGATAAGGTTATTGGGGAAGTTCCCTCGGGTCCTCCCCACCCTATTTCAACCGTAACTACCAACCTCCCCCACCCCATCATCCCACCAATAAAGACACTGAGGCAGATAATTATAATTGGAATAATTGGAATTAAATGGCCACAGCAGCCTTTTATTAATATAACATAACATAAAACATGTACATCAAGAACCCGACGAAGGAGGTCCTGAAAGCCCTAGCTTCACTTTAAAACAAGTGCACCAAAAACACCCGGGTAAATACAACTTGCCTCCAGCCACACCACACCAGCTTGGAGACCCCCGAGTGCTGTATCTCCCTTAAACCGACCGATTACCAAAACCTGGGAGTCCACCCCCACCAATTGAGGCCCTCCCATCCACAAAACACCAAGTCCTAGCCCAGCTTCCAGGACCTCCTACCGCCACAGATGCGCAACTTGAAACAACTACTTCAAGCTTGCGCGCCCCTCCACACCACCAACGCCTGTTCAATCCCGCCCTGCAGACCCAGGGCCCATAAATCAACGCCCACCGCATTAAGGTGAACCCCGTTCGCTCTCCAAAAAGCCCCCTCGCCAGACTCCAAGTCAAAATGCCGAACCACCACCGAACCATTACGGGCCACAAATTTTCCGACCGCCCGATTCACCTTTATACGAGCCCTGTTGATCCACTCCAGACCGCGCTTCCCGCCAATTCTTCCTCGGGACAATATCTGACCACACCACCACCAGCCTCGGAAACAAGGCCCACAATCTCAGCAAATCAAATTTAATGTCTCCTATCAGCTCCCTCACCGGCTTCACTCCCAAATCCTTACCACCCGCATGAACCACTAGGACATCCTGGGGGCGATCCAGCTGAACAAAGCGATGCACCTCCCTCAAAACCCCTCCCCACAACATACCTCGATAGCCCATCCACCAGATGGCCGCAACACCCAGCTGCCGCCCGTTAGGCCTGACGTCAGCACGCAACGCCCCCCAGAAAACAAAGGAATGGCCGATAATCCACACCAGCGCCGGTGAACAACCTAAAATACAAAAGAAACAAACATAAGAAAACAAGACCCATTCCACAACCCATTAAACTTCCCCAAGACGCACGTATGAGCGGAACCTACTAGACTCCCAGTGCCCAATCCTCTGAATGACCGCATCACTCATACCCCTCCGCGCAGCCTCCGTGGCTGCCCCTATCCTGAACGAGTGACCCGTGTAGCACCTCGGATCCACCCCCAGACTCTGCAAACACCTCTTCAATACGGCCAGAAACTGATACCGAGACAAAAATGCTCCATCCTTGTGCCGAAGCAACGGGGCGCCCACCTCCCGCAAGCCCGCACAATACTCCCGCAAGCAGACCACCGGGCACATAGCACAGCCCGGGACTGGAAACAAACAAACACAATGGCCCCGCCCCTCTTGATCCGTTTTCGACGCCCTCAGCCGAATCACCACCCGATCCGGAAACACATCCACATCATCATCCTGCAACCCTCCAGCACAGCGAACACTCCCACTCACCAGCTCCCCCAACCGAAAAGCCCCGAAAAAGGCCAGCGAATATGCTGCCTTAAACAAACGAATCTCGCTCCCCGAGCTGCAGACCAACTCAACCTGCACCCCCAGTTTCAGCACCAAATCGAATGACACCGGCCGACGCCGATCCTCTGACCGCCAGCCCCTCAAAACCTGTCGAACCACAAAAGCCTTGGTAAAGTCCTCTAACCCCGCACCCGGAAACCAAACGCCAGACCCGCCATGCACCTGTTAACCCTGGCAACCGACCAACCCTCCTCCTTCTTCCACCCCAAGAACAGCACCAGAGGAATCTCCCCAGCATCCACCCCCACTCCCAACATACCACACCATCTCACCCAAGCGGCCTCGTACGCCGCCCACGTACCAGCCGACAGGGACGCCCTGAACAGCCTGCTCACCGTACCTCCAAGGTCTCCCACAACAACCCCGGGCACTCCATCCCGTCGACCTCCGCTTCCGTCACCAACTGCCGAAAACGATCCCACTGCAAACGAGAAAGAGAGCATCCGCAATACCGTTAGAAACACCCGGCACATGCACTGCCACAGCCCAAACATTCAACGACAAACAACTCAAAACCATATGCTGCAACAACCTTACAACCTGAGGGGAAGAAGCCGACAACTGATTAATTGCCTGCACTACCTCCAAATTGTCACAATGAAAACGCACCTTTTTGTTCCTAAACTTGTCCCCCCACAACTCCAATGCTAACACAATGGGAAACAACTCCAGCAACGCAACATTCTTGACCCAACCCCTCTCCACCCACAACGTAGGCCAGCGATCAGCACACCACTGCCCGTTACAATAAACCCCAAAACCAACCCCACCTGCCGCATCTGAGAAAAGGTAAAAATCCACACTATCCACCGCATCCCCCAAAACCAGCGCCCTCCCGTTGAATTCCTCCAAAAACCGAGCCCACACCCCCAAATCCCCCCGCAGCCCCCTCCCCAATCGGATGAAATGGTGAGGAGCTTTCACCCCAGCGGTCGCCGCCGCCAACCGCCTGCAAAATATACGCCCCATGGGCATAATACGACGAAATTCAACTTCCCCCAACAATGACTGCAAATCCCGCAAACGAATCTTAACTAACCGGCTCGCCCCGGCCACCTCCGCACGCAAATCCAACAACTTATCCTCGGGAAGCCTACACTCCATGGCCACCGTATCCAACACAATACCCAAAAAACTAAGTTCTGTCGTGGGCCCCACCGTCTTACCCACCGCCAACGGAACCCCAAAAGACGCAAACACCGATTGCAACGTAGCAAGCAATACTGCGCAAACCCAGGAATCAGCCAGACCTAAACACAAAAAATCATCCAAGTAATGGATGACCGACGTACTCCCCGCAACCTCCTTCACCACCCACTCCAAAAAACAACTAAACGTCTCAAAATACGCGCAGGACAGGGAACAACCCATCGGCAAACACCTGTCCACATAAAAACCCCCGTCCCAAAAACACCCCAACAAATGCAGGCTATCTGGAGGCAGCCGAAACACCACTTCGATATCCGTCTTTGCCAACAGTTTCCCCGGACCCAACCGCCGAACCCACGCCACAGCCGCATCAAACGAGGTATAGACCACCGAACATAATTTGGGGTCAATGCCCTCATTGACCGACGCACCCTTCGGGTATGATAGGTGATGAATCAACCGAAACTTGTTCGGCTCCTTCTTAGGAACCACCCCCAAAGGTGAGACCCGAAAATTAGGCAAAGGCGGACCCAAAAATGGGCCAGCCATCCTCCCCAACCCCACCTCCTTAGCCAATTTTTCCGCCACCACCCCGGATGGTCTCCCGCCGAACGCAAATTCTTACCCACAAAGGGGGCCGGCCCCGGATCCGACGGAATCCTGAACCCGGAACTAAAACCGTCCAACAACTGCGCCGCGACCCGATTCGGGTACCTATCTAGAAACGGCAACATCTTTTCCACCCGTACCGGCGTCCTGCCCTTTTCCACCATTTCCCCCCTCCCCGCTGCCTTCCACCCCTGAAACACCGGGACGCTCCATGCCCCCCACCGCAATTGGTGCACTCGTGCTTGAACTTGCACTTAGCGCAGAACTTACAGGTTCCATCATTAAAGAGGAAACGCAATCCCTTTGCCACCGCTGTTGACAAATCCAACGTGCCAGCCCCAGAACCCCCGTCCCCCCGAAAGGACTGCCCCGGCGCCGTCACCCGCATCCACAACCCGATATCCTTATGGTTCCACCGCAAAGTCGGGCGGACCGCTCTCCTCTGCCTGAATTGTTCATCATACCGAAGCCAACCCACACCCCCATAGAACCGATACGCCTCCCCAATCGCATCCATGTAGCAAAACCGCGCGGAGCAACACTCCGGCGCCTTTTCCCCAATCACGCTAGCCAGTATCGCGAACTCCTGCAACCAATTAGAGAACGTGCGCGGAATCAAACGATACTGCTGCTTCTCATCCTCTTCCTTCTTCCCCTCCTTGTGACGCGCCCTATCCAGGTTAAACCTCTCCAGCGTCAACAACGAAAAAATTTCAATATACTCCCCTTTCCAAATCCTCTCTCACATCCTGCTTCAAATGTGCCCCGAAGGGGCCCTCGAAACAGACGTATACCTCCCCTTGCGCAGCATCATCAACCTTGCGCCTCTCCTCCTCTCCACCCGCCTGCGTCTGCACCGAAACCGCCTCACTCGCTCGACCCGTCACACCAGGAAACCCAGCACAAACCCCGCCCGGCCCCGAGGAAGCCTCAGGCCCCCCCCACGCTGGCGACGGAGACACCCCCCCCCCCCCCCAAACCAGCCACCCATCCCGACGGACTACCTAAAAGTTGGCTAAGGCCCCCAATCAATTCCCCTTGACCGCCCCCAACCCCTACACCCCCTTGAACACTAGCTAATGCCTGCAATGAATTCCCCACGGTCCTACCTGGCTGCCCGGGCGCTGTGAACCCCGCAGCCGTGGATCCGGAATCCTGCTGATCCATCCTCTGCGACGAGACGTCATCAATGGGCACCACCATGGAACAGGAACCCTGCACCCCAGCCTCCATGCTGCTGGGTGCGCCAGAAGATGGCGAAGATGAGGCAGGCGGCTCCTCTTCACGCCTGCGCTCCGCTGGGCCCGCTTCATCCAACTCTGCATCCCAAGGCCTGGGCCGCCTGCCACCACGCGCCCAGCCTCGACTCTACCACATGCACTGCTCCCTCGTCGCGCAAGCCTCCCCACCCCAGGGGAGGGGAGGGGGGGGGGGGGGGGGGCTGGGGCACCCTGCAGGCCCTGGTCTGGATCCCACACCGCTAGCAGGGGAAAGCAGGGTGGTGGAAACCCTGCCCTGCACAGGGCTCCGCCGTGCTGCTGGGGGTCTGCTGAGTCCTTCCCGGCGCGGAGGGTCCCTTAAGGGGCTCCCAATCCGGCGCCGAGCCCATGGGGTATTACTCGGGCTAAGGCGCGCCGGCGGCCATACCCGCCGCGGCCGTCTGCCCTCTGGCGACACGCTGCCCTCTTCAGCTCCTCCCCCTTCCAGCTAACCGCTACCTCCCACCACTTAACCCCTTTCTCACCTCTCTAGCCCTCACCTACTTACCCTGCGTCCCCTCGCTCCCCAAAACCTATCATGGCAGCCTCCCTTAAAGGCTGTCGCCCCCCCCCAGTACAGCTGCACTAGATTTGTGATCCCGTGGTCAGTAACCCGGTCCCTAACTTGGTGGCTGAAATCTCCCATCCTGAGTCAGGGAGTAGATTGGTTGAAGCAGGATCCCCTAATAATTACCACCGACGCAAGCCCTTGGGGGTGGGGGGCCCATTCAGTTTTGGTTTTTTTCCAAGGCCCTAGGTCAAGAAGCCAGAGTGCTCAATCCCAAAATGCCAGGGAGTTAAGGGCTGTCCTGTGCGCATTAAAGAAAAGTCTCCCATCATTGCCTCAAAAACATGTCAGGATCCTATCCGACAACGCCTCGGTAGTAGCATACATCAACAGACAAGGGGGGACGAGATCTCCTCCGCTAATGCAGCTAGCATCCAGGATCTTCTTGCTAATACAGGGGAAAGCTCTTTCTCTCTCAGCGATCCATTTAAAAGGCTCAGAGAATCACCAGGCGGACTTTCTCAGCAGGCACAGATTCAGCCAGGCGAATTGGTGTCTGAATCAGGAAGTATTTCACCAAATAGAAGCCCTATGGGGATCTCCCACAATAGATCTATTCGCCTCGATAGAGAACAAAAAATGCGAAAGATTATTTTCTCTAAGCAGGGGAGATCAGTCTATAGGCGCAGATGTGCTCTCACAACCATGGGGGAAGGATCTAGTCTATGCGTTTCCTCCCATCAGCCTACTGCCCAGAGTGATTCAGAAGATCAGGAGGGAGCAGGCAACAGTGATCCTTATAGCACCGTTCTGGCCGAGAAGAGTCTGGTTTGCCTGGTTGAGGAGACTATCAATAGCGGATCCCTGGTTACTTCCAGAAGGGCAGGACCTACTATATCAGGGCCCTCTACATCATCCGGAGGTGAAGAACCTGCACCTGACAGCCTGGATTTTGAGAGGCGATTCTTCAGGTCCAGAGGTTCATCAGAGCAAGTGATTGGGACTCTTCTAGCTAGTAGGAAAAAGGTCACCTCCAAAATCTATCAGAGTATGGAAGACCTTCCTTCAGTTTGCGGGGCCAGGCCTTGATTTGAGCTCGCCCAAAATCCCTTTTAATTCTGAGTTTCTTGCAGGAAGACCATAACAAAAAGCTTAAACCTAGCACTCTCAAAGTCCAGGTCTCGGCACTGAGTGCCCTCTTTGTCTTTAGATTAGCTACTCATCCCTGGTCAAAAGGTTTATTAAGGGTTCCTCTGGAGTCTAGACTATGTCCTACAGTTAAATCGAAGTCTGCCCCGTGGGACCTTAACTTGGTGCTATCTGCTCTAACCAATGCCCCGTTTTAGCCCCTTGGAGACATCCCCTTAAACATGCTTTCCTATAAAAAACTGTATTTTTAGTGGTCATTACATCCGCCAGACGAGTAGAACTATCCGCTTTGTCATCTTCCCCGCCATATACCCAAATTCTAGAGGATAGAATTGTGTTCAAACCGGATCCTGCATTCCTACCGAAAGTAGTTTCTGTATTCCATAAATCTCAGGAAATAGTTCTCCCCTCCTTTTGTCAAAACCCAAAGAATGAGGGGGAAGAGTCCTTCCATACTAGACGTGAGAAGGTGTGTCTTCACATATTTAGAGTCTACGAAGGACTTTAGGAAAACCCCACAACTCTTTGTTCAGTTTCAGGGTCAGTACAGAGGCTTGAAAGTCACAAGCCGTAACTTAGCCAGATGGATTAAGAGAGCGATAGGTCTGGCATATTCACAGTCAGGTTGTCAAGTGCCTTTGGATTTTTCAGCTCATTCCACTAGGGCAGTAGCCTCTTCTTGGGCAGAAAAGGGGTGCGCTACCGTTGAGCAAATTTGTAGGGCAGCAACGTGGAGTTCTCCCTCCACGTTTTACAAGCACTACAGATTGGACCTTTCGTCTATGCCGGACATGTCTTTTGGGAGAAAGGTGCTGCAGGCTGTAGTCCCTCCCTAGTAGTCATCTAGTCTAATCTCTCACAGGTGCTGTCATGGGGCGTAATGGAAATACTTAAATTACTCTTACCGGTAATATGTTTTCCATGAGCCCATGACAGCACCTACATAATTCCCTCCCTAAAATAAATAAATTAAAAAAAAGAAATAATATATATATATATATATATATATATATTTTAATAGCAAAAAAAATTACAAATCTATATCTACATATAGGCAAGTGTTGTGTCAGAGGGTATATGCCCGGGCATATATTTGTCACAGTTTTTCTTGTGTTATTTTTTTGCTTATGTTCTTAGTTTCACTGTATATAGGTGTATTGCTGGTCCCAGGAATCTTGTCAAATACTGAGTGGTGGAAGGCAGTGGACCAATTTAAAGATCTGGGAAGTTCCTGTTTCCTGTCCGGAAGGGGGAGGATCTCTCACAGGTGCTGTCATGGGCTCATGGAAAACATATTACCGGTAAGAGTAATTTAAGTATTTTTGTCCCACTGTGGGACTTCAACCTTTGTGTATTGTAATGCATTATTAGCTGTCGGCTTTTACTCTGACAGAATGCCTATGAGATGTGGGGGCTGGATCTCGTAAGGTTCTGTAGAAGGCAAGCCCTGATGCCATTGGGTCCTCATCACTGCAGTGAGGGGGCCCGATGGGGTGGAGGAGGGTGCCCTCCGCAAACCCTGTGCATGCCGCAGTTAAACTGACATTGGGTTAATACGCCGGCATCTGTGCCCGATCAGAGTGCCTTAAGTCAAGGCTCGCAGTGCCGTACATGTACACAAATAGAGTCAAATAGACCCCTTTTTCAGGTGTCCGTTTTTTTTGTGAAAAAGAAAAAAAAGTCTTGCATGCAGGACTTTTTTGTCTGCTCTTTTTGTCTGCTCACATCACTTGTAAGGCCTTGTTCACACTTCAGTTATTTGATCATTTTTTCCCATCAGTTATTGGAAGCCAAAACCAGGTGCGGGTCAAAAACACAGAACAGGTGAATATCTTTTCATTACACCTGATCTCTGAGTAGCCTCTTCTCCTGGTTTTGGCTCACAAAAACTCATGGAAATAACTGACCAAAAAACTGATGTGTGAACTGGGCCTTACATGAGGTAAATCAAGCCTAAATGCCACCATACACGTTATTGTTTGTTTGGCTGAACCTGCAGTGAATGGCAGGTTCGACCAACAGTCTGTAAGGGGAACACCAGACTCTCCCCCTACAGATGTCGTCAGGGGAGAGAAGGATCAGTCAAAGTGAATATTTTTGCCAGATCATTTTTTTTTTTTTTTTCCTCCCAGGAGATGAGCTTTCTCTCCTCTCCGTACTGGCTGAACCTAATGTGTATGGGGAAGTTTTGAAGGAGTTGGGAGTGATAGCTGACGGCTGACAGCAGTTTAATGCGGTCCCCAATGCACGGGCAACTTCAGTGCAGCAGGCCGGACCCATTCAACTTGAATGGGTCTGTGGTCAGTCCGCACCGCAAAAAACATGACATGTCATATTTTTTTTTGCGGTGCGGAACAACGGAAAGAAACACCACGGAAGCACTCTGTAGTGCTTCCGGTGTTCTGTTCCGAATCTCCGGAATTGCGGACCCATTCAAGTGGCCGACCCACGGTTTGCCGGCCCCAATATGGCCACGGCCGCCCAACGGCCGTGTGCATGAGGCCTTAGGTTGCTTTCAGACGAGCATGTTGCATACTGCAGACTCGCAGCGTGAGTATAAGGCAGCTCCCGTCCTGAACTTCCAACACTGCCGGGGTTGCATAGCATTATATTGACTTATGATGCTATGTAACCCTTACTGTTCTGGAATGTATTGGATAACGCTGACATAATGATGTCAGTGTTATCCTACACACTCGCTCGTCTGAAAGCAGAGAAACCGCGTGCCTTAGCTCTGTAGATCCAGCATTGCCAGATGGTACTGGAATGCCCATCGGCCCCATTAACTGCAGAGAAAAAGGGGACAAAAAACGCTGCACTTTTCTTAGTGCTGCACCTCCGATTTTCCTCCAATTCTCTGTATGCAAGACTGCAGCAGTGACATCAAGGTGTATGGCAGCAGCTCAGTGGTTCGCACTGGACAACATCTGCATGCAGTTTGTATGTTCTCACGGTGCTTGCTGGGTTTCCTCCCACACTCCAAAGACATACTGATCGGGAACTTAGATTATGAGCCCCACTGGGGACAACTTGATGCTAATGTCTGTAAAGCGCAGCGAAATATGTCAGCACCATAT
The DNA here is from genome assembly GCF_905171765.1 of Bufo bufo. Lineage (NCBI taxonomy): Eukaryota > Metazoa > Chordata > Amphibia > Anura > Bufonidae > Bufo > Bufo bufo. The sequence continues at coordinate 137,511,185 of NC_053397.1, forward strand.
AAGTGCATAAAATAAATAAAATGGCATGTGACTTATGCAGCCCATCACTGGCCTCAGTAGAGACAACAATCCACAGCCAACAGTCTCCAGTCCTCTTCCATTTTCTTCCCTAATAATGATCTTTGCTTCCAGCAGTATATGGCCTACAACAGAGGGCTGTGGAGTCGGAGTCAAGGAGTCGGAGGCAATTTTGGGTACCTGGAATCAGCAAAAAATGAACAGACTCCTACTAGATTTAAATTGGAATAAAAAAAAAAGCAAGTTTAAATGCCCAATTCACAAAAAGTTGAACCAAAAGGTGGGTTTTGAACTTATGGGGGCATCTGTGGATGGCACTGTTATGGGGGCATCTGTGGATGGCACTGTTATGGGGGCATCTGTGGATGGCACTGTTATGGGGGCATCTGTGGATGGCACTGTTATGGGGGATCATTGTGGGGGCATCTGTGGATGACACATATATAGCATCTTATCTTATGTGTCATCCACAGATTTTCCCTCCTCCCCATAACAGTGCCCCTGTGTAGTGAATAGGGGCTGGCATCTGTTTCTGTAATGGCAGCGGGGCATCGTGCCTGCTTCATTCATAAAGTGGGTGGAGCAGGCGCGTGATGTAGTGAGCTACGCTACGAGCGCCCACCCGGCCTCCTGACTGCCAAGAAGTTAGTAGAAAGTAGTACAGCGCTAGATTTAAGATGATTGGCATACTTTAACAATACCCACAAGTTAGATATGATTACCGTATACTACAGTGAGCGGGGCCCGGTGTAGTAGAATACAGTGACTGCACTGGGCCCCGCTGCCATTACAGAAACAGATGCCGGCCCCCAGCCCCTCCTCCCTCTCAGCCTATTCACCGGACGGTCGCAGCATTCACCCCATAAGACGCACTGCTATTTTCTCCCCACTTTTGCAAAAAATACGGTACTTCTCTACTGTAAGAATAAAGGCCAATGCATGCAGTGCGTCACGTTACCGCAAAACGAACACGTTAAGTGACCATGAAGAAGCATGCTTTTCATATGCTTCACTATATGGCACGCAACGCACAGTTAAGGAGCGGCAATACTTATACTTTCCATTGTGTTGTGTTCCGCTGTTACAGGGAACGCAACGCCCATGGTTAACCTAGCCTCTCACTGATAACTGATTAAGTAAATATGTTTTTTCCAGGACTAGACACTTGTATAAGTGAAGGGAATGGATAGTCAATAGTTCAAGACTGAAGCTGTAAACCATTTGAAAAACTGCTGTCATTCAGTTAAGGCTATAAAAACTTGTAAACTCAGATTGTTAGCTTAAACTTTAAACATGACTATGGGATTCTACTAGGGAAATCATGTTTTTAAAAAAATGCCCCTTCCTGGCTCCTCCCACTGCCCTATCTTCAGCAGAAGATCAGCACACAAAGGAGAAGGCAGCAGCTTCCTAGCCAGTAGTTCTGTGGTAATGGCATGTACTGTATGTTGCCTTTCTTTCCTTCAAGGAATGTATAAAATACATTTGCATATTAAATACAGAGGAGTCGGAAGTACCAAAAACTGAGGAGTCTGAGTCGGAGCATTTATCTACCGACTCCACAGCCCTGCTACAACATCCCTAGTTTTTAGAGGGAGTTGGTGAACAATAGAGCAAGCCAGAGGAGGGTGTGATAGGAAATTACATCACTTGCGCCATAAACCCAATACTGTTGCAACTTAGGACAAGGCCTAAGAGGTAGGGTTCAAGTTTGACCATATTGTTTCCAAAGTTAGTGATAAGTTAAAAAAAAAAAATTCCATCCACATAGCGATATGAGGGCTTGTGTTTTTTTTTTTTTTTTCATGGAACTTATTTTTTAGAATTAAAGATAACAGGTGCATACGGACATATGGGGTCATTTATTAAGACTTGTGTTTTAGACGCCGGTCTTAATAACCCCTATATGTGGCGGTGGATCTGCTGAAGTTATGAAGAGGCGCAGACCTCTACATAACTTCGGCGCATCCAGCACCAGTCTAAATGTAAGACTGCTTCCTAGCTGGCTTACATTTACATCATTTTCTACGTTAAAAACAGAAAATGATGAATGTGATGGACCTGCTGGCCTGTCCCCTGCCCACACCACACCCACTTTTTTGAGACCTGGCTTGAGCGGGGAAAAGTCGCACTGCGCTGATGAGTGTGGGGGAAAAGTCTAAGGCGTATTGGTATACCTTAGAACTTTTCCAGGGAGTAAAATCACTTGAACAAGCGTCACTGCGTCCTCTGTTTCTGCCTTATCCAGGAAATTAGTAGTTCAGGTGGTTAATGCTCTAGGCTGAGGCACACCATCATTCTCCACCAAATTCATTCAAGCTACGCACCTGGAATCTTAATTTTGTCTGCTGGAAATCTCACGCAGGCGCAGTACCAATAGTTCCTGAGGGAAACAGCCTCAAAAGTGTCACTGGGCGTGCGCCGAGCCCAGTGACGTCTTCTTATCGCTGTTGCCCTCAGGAGCTATTGAATCGCACAGGAGTAGGCGGTACTGCGCCTGCGTGAGATTTCCGGCAGACGAAATAAAGATTCCAGGTGCGTAGCTTGAATGAATTAGTTGACGTAGCAGAGGGGGCGGCACCGTTAAACTAGGCTGTGGGACGATAGTTCATAACAAGGAGGCGTGCTTGGGCTCTAAACTAAGGCGGGCTAGGCACTAGGGATCGACCGATTTATCGGTTTGGCCGATATTGAGGATTTTGAACTTTATCGGCATCAATTTTGCCGATATACCGATAACGTATGGGGAACACAGAACGCGCTGCTGACAGCGCTCTCTGTGTTCCCTCCGCAGCACAGGGGAGAAGGAAGCAGTGTCTCCTCCCCCTGTGCTGCTGCCGCTGCCGCCAGTGAGGGGATAGAACATAAGAGGAGGGGAGGGGCTGTGGCCGCTGCGCCACCAATGAAGATAAGCCTTTCATTCATTCATATATACAGGAGGCGGGAGCTGGCTGCAGAATCACATAGCCGGCTCCCGACCTCTATGAGCAATAGCTGCGGTCCGCGGTAGTTAACTCCTCAGGTGCCGCGGATCGCAGCTACCGCTGATAGAGGTCGGGAGCCGGCTATGTGATTCTGCAGCCAGCTCCCGCCTCCTGTATATGAATGATCGATAGACTTATCTTCATTGGTGGCGCAGTGCGCCCCCCCAAGCCCCCCAGTATTAATCATTGGTGGCGCAGTGCGCCCCCCACCCCAATCCCGGCCAATAGTAAAAACATTGGTGCCCGTTCAGTCCCTTTGGATGGAGTTGCCAAAAACTCCTAGGGATTGTTAGGGGCGAGAAGAGTGATTTGTGTCCGAAAAACACACGATAGGGTACCTCTTTGGCACACAGGGACGACCACAGTTTCAGGTTTTTAGGTATAAATACTATTTATTGTTCAGTTGACAACGCGTTTCGGAGTTTATAACTCCTTTTTCAAGTCTAAAGTGAAACAACAAAGAAAAAGAGGGAAAGAAATAACCAAAAATCCACAGAAAGGGCCCCCACACGGTTGGGGGGGAGGATAGAGATATATATATATATATACACAGTTGCAAGAAAAATATGTGAACCCTTTGGAATGATATGGATTTTTGCACAAATTGGTCATAAAATGTGATCTGATCTTCATCTAAGTCACAACCATAGACAATCACAGTCTGCTTAAACTAATAACACACAAAGAATTAAATGTTACCATGTTTTTATTGAACACACCATGTAAACATTCACAGTGCAGGTGGAAAAAGTATGTGAACCCCTAGACTAATGACATCTCTAAGAGCTAATTGGAGTAAGGTGTCAGCCAACTGGAGTCCAATCAATGAGATGAGATTGGAGGTGTTGGTTACAGTTGCCCTGCCCTATAAAAAACACACACAAATTCTGAGTTTGCTTTTCACAAGAAGCATTGCCTGATGTGAATGATGCCTCGCACAAAAGAGCTCTCAGAAGACCTACGATTAAGAATTGTTGACTTGCATAAAGCTGGAAAGGGTTATAAAAGTATCTCCAAAAGCCTTGCTGTTCATCAGTCCACGGTAAGACAAATTGTCTATAAATGGAGAAAGTTCAGCACTGCTGCTACTCTCCCTTGGAGTGGCCGTCCTGTAAAGATGACTGCAAGAGCACAGCGCAGACTGCTCAATGAGGTGAAGAAGAATCCTAGAGTGTCAGCTAAAGACTTACAAAAGTCTCTGGCATATGCTAACATCCCTGTTAGCGAATCTACGATACATAAAACACTAAACAAGAATGGATTTCATGGGAGGATACCACAGAGGAAGCCACTGCTGAACAAAAAAAAACATTGCTGCACGTTTACAGTTTGCACAAGAGCACCTGGATGTTCCACAGCAGTACTGGCAAAATATTCTGTGGACAAATGAAACCAAAGTTGAGTTGTTTGGAAGAAACACACAACACTATGTGTGGAGAAAAAGAGGCACAGCGCACCAACATCAAAACCTCATCCCAACTGTGAAGTTATGGTGGTGGGGGCATCATGGTTTGGAGCTGCTTTGCTGCGTCAGGGACTGGACGGATTGCTATCCTCAAAGGAAAAATGAATTCCCAAGTTTATCAAGACATTTTGCAGGAGAACTTAAGGCCATCTGTCCACCAGCTGAAGCTCAACAGAAGATGGATGTTGCAACAGGACAATAACCCAAAGCATAGAATAAAATCAACAGAATGGCTTAAACAGAAGAAAATATGCCTTCTGGAGTGGCCCAGTCAGAGTCCTGACCTCAACCCGATTAAGATGCTGTGGCATGACCTCAAGAAAGCGATTCACACCAGACATCCCAAGAATATTGCTGAACTGAAACAGTTCTGTAAAGAGGAATGGTCAAGAATTACTCCTGACCGTTGTGCACGTCTGGTCTGCAACTACAGGAAACGTTTGGTTGAAGTTATTGCTGCCAAAGGAGGTTCAACCAGTTATTAAATCCAAGGGTTCACATACTTTTTCCACCTGCACTGTGAATGTTTACATGGTGTGTTCAATAAAAACATGGTAACATTTAATTCTTTGTGTGTTATTAGTTTAAGCAGATTGTGATTGTCTATTGTTGTGACTTAGATGAAGATCAGATCACATTTTATGACCAATTTGTGCAGAAATCCATATCATTCCAAAGGGTTCACGTACTTTTTTCTTGCAACTGTGTGTGTGTGTGTGTGTGTGTGTGTGTGTGTGTGTATGTTGAGGTACCAGAGCCCATTTTGCAAAAGGGGGTGGTGGTCTCTGCATTACACTCAGGTTTGGAGGGGAGGGTGTTGGAAGCTCAGGGGGACGCCCCGGCCTCCTGCCCCTCGGGTAAACTGTTTGTGCCAGAAAATTTACGACTGGAGATACTAAAAGAACACCATAACTCCACACTGGCAGGACACCCAGGTAGTAGGGCAACCTCTGAGTTAGTGTCTCGTCGGTTCTGGTGGCCTAAATGGCGCCAGGAGGTGTTGAATTTTGTGTCTGCATGTGCTACCTGTGCTCGTTCTAAGGTAGATCATACTCGTCCGGCAGGGCGTCTTTTACCTCTGGCCATCCCCAACAGGCCTTGGACGCACCTGTCAATGGATTTCATTACGGATCTACCAGTATCAGCGGGGAAGACAGCAACAAACAAACTATATCAGAGATAGACTTATCCAGTCACGAGCAGAGAAGGCGATCCCAATCACGACAGTCCACGCCGGACAAGAGCTCCACAGCAACACCATCAAACGATCTCCTTCAAAGGTCAGAATAGAACTGGAAGTAAGGACTATATCTGGCAATGACTGCAAGTGAAAGTGAAACTAATATAGTAGCTGGGAGTGGCAGACAGGACTCACCTGAGAAGGATGCCTACAAACTCCCAGTCAGGACAAAAAGGTTCACAAGGCAAAACCCAGATGACATACCCTGAACCACGGAGCAAACTCACAAGCTATCGCGAGTAGCAAGTCGCTGCGACCTTCTCCTCCCAGACCTGTCTGGATCAGTCACAGTCGTGACAATTTATTAGAGAATGCTTCAACTATAGAATAAACCCAGGATATTTGCGTAGTTATCTTTTTTAAATTGGAGAAATATTATTCATAAGGTGTGCTAGGGCCAGAGTCTCCAGAGCAGGGGTGGGCAATTATTTTTTCGATGGGGCCACATGAGAAACTGAAAATATTTTGGAGGGCCGGGCCAAAAGGCTAAACTCAATACTGCATAAAATCACCGCGTCCTGGCACAGGCGGGCGTGATGACATCATCATGCCTGCCTGCGCTGGGATTTCACTACCAAATAGACCTCAGGCCTGTAGCCTATGACAAGTCTTGTCGCCATCTGCAAATTTTAAGGCGCATTGGCGACCATTTTGGTCGCCATCTGGAGCGCTGTATTGCATCAGTGACATGAACACTCTCCACATAGAATGTTATATTACATCAGTGACATCACCGCTCTCCACATATAAGTGATATTTTACATCAGTGACATCACCGCTCTCCACATATAATGTTATATTACATCAGTGACATCACCGCTGTCCACATATAGGCGATATATTACATCAGTGACATCACCGCTCTCCACATATATGTGATGAGCGGTGATGTCACTGATGTAATGTATTACTTACCGGTATATGTGGACAGCAGTGATGTCACTGATGTAATATATTACTTATGTGTGGAGAGTGGTGATGTCACTGATGTAATATATCACTTATAAGTAATATATTACATCTGTGACATCACCGCTCTCCACATATAAGAGGCATATTACATCAGTGACGTCATCCCTTGGCGCTGGGGTGCGCAGCCAGGGCCGGCCTTAGGTGTTCAGGCGCCCTGTGTGAGCTAACCTTGTGGTAGTGTTACCTGCAGTCCTATGTAAAACCACAGATAACACTAGTGCTAAATAATGTAGTAGTGTTACCTGCAGTCCTATGTAAAACCACAGATAACACTAGTGTAGATCATGTGGAAGTGTTACCTTCGTCCTTAGTGTGCCTCCCTGTGTCTATCGCACAGACTCCATGCTGGCGCTGCCTCCTCTTCCATCTTCTTCCCCGCACAGAACGTTCTGAAGCAGCTGCGTCAAGACATAGGAACACTGTGGGCAAGGTGATACACACAGGGAGAGACATACACACAGGGACGGGGACACACACAAAGGGACAGACACACTCACACACACACAAAGGGACGGACACACACAAAGGGACAGACACACACGGACGGACACACACAGGGACGGGGACACACACACAAAGGGACAAACACACACACACAGGGATGGACACACACACACACACACAAAGGGACAAACACACACACACAGGGATAGACACACACACACAAAGGGACAGACACACACACAGGGACGGACACACACACACACACAAAGGGACAGACACACACACACAGGGACGGACACACACACACTGGCACACTCAACATCAGCAGCAAGTCCAACCCTTAATGACCCCCACAATCCCTGGGGGGGGGGGGGTGATGTAGTAGCAGGCAGGAAAGCACACACTGTCCCCCTGTCCTATATGAGCCACCCCCACCCCCACCAAATACCTGTAAGTTCTGTTAGTTGCTTGGCTTTGGCTGTGGCTGCTGGCTGGGGCTCCGCCTCCTTCCTCTTTCTGCCTGTGCGGCAGCTGCATCACGCTCCAGCAGCCACTGGTCTGCTCTGTTAAAGAGACAGGCAGGCCAGGCAGCAGAGCGGAGCGCAGAGCGGCCGCGGGCCCCGCCCCCTCCTCACTCCGGACAGTGACTCCGTGCTGTTACAGGGCCGGCGGCGGCGGCGGCAACAAAAATGCCGGGGGCCGGATTAAAAGGTCCGCCGGGCCGTATACGGCCCGCGGGCCGTAGTTTGCCCAGGTCTGCTCCAGAGGGTAAAGAGGAAAGAAAATGCCTCAGTTGCAGATAGTTGTAAAATTCGTAACAAGGAATATTATGGATGATCTTGATGTAGTGGAAGGAACATGGGGTATAGTTTTGTATATGATTGCCCAAGTTGGTGAAAGTAGCACTTAGTGAGGTAAGCATTTATGTTCAGCAATTTTCGCCCCTCCAGCTGCTGTGAAACTACAACTCCCAGCATGCACAGTTCGGCTGTTCTTGTAACTCCGATAGAAGTGAAAAGAGAATTCTGTGAGTTATAGTTACATAATAACTGGTTGGAGATTACTGATCCCTGCTCTTTGTAGAGCTGATAAGGTCACAAAAGAGATAAGGAAGAGAATAATCTCTGGCACTTGTAGTTAAGCAAAAATCACTGAGAAAAGAGAAAAAAACAGAGCTAAAAACATCCTGCATGATATGATAAATAACTGTGAAAACTACAGGATTTTATGTTTTTTGTTTAAATCTAGATAGAAAATTAAAAACAATACCTAAAAATAAATAAATAAAAATTTAAAGGGCATCTGTCAGCAGATTTGTACCTATGAAACTGGCTGACCTGTTACATGTGCACTTGGCAGCTGAAGGCATCTGTGTTGGTTTCCTGTTTATTGTGCTGGCATTGCTGAGAATTTTTTTTAAATATATGCAAATGAGCCTCTAGGAGCAATGTGGGGGGGGGGAGGGGGGCCTTGCTTTTACAACAAAGAGCCTCTGTTCTCTCTGCAACTGCCAAGGCCAGACATGATGACATGTACCATTTAATTAGAGTGGGAGGTATTTCCTAATTTAGTTCTTTATTATAAGGCTGCCCAGTTGGTTAAGTTAGTGGTTGGCTAGACCCTTTAAATGGGAAGCTTTGTTATGGGGGAATGTGGCAATACCTATAGAAATGAAGAAACATGGGGGTCTTATGCATCATTCTGTTTTGTTGGTTAGGGAGATGAATAGAAGAATTACGTTATGTTCATTCAGATCCCTTAAGGATGTTAAACACTAAGATATCTGTGCTTTGACCAGGTTTGGAACAAGTACAATTTAGTTGGTAGGTATCTAAGGGATTCAATTATAATACATCCTTCCTGCAAGATGGAAATTTATTGAAATAGGAATAGTATGTTGATAAACTGGAAATTCCAGGGTGTGGACTAAATACCATAACATCTTCAGGCAGCATGTTGTACAGCAGGAAGCGATGAACCGATTGATATATGCCGTATTTTTCGCTTTGTAATATGCACCTCCCCCCCCCCCCCAAAAAAAAAGGGTGTGGGGGGGGGGGGGGGTGGTAGGTAGAGAGTCAGTGTGTGTTATAAAGCAAAACTGCCCAGAAACATGGCTGGCTGAACATTGCAGGCCAATATCCAGGAGCGCACTGCCAGTGTTGAGAAGTGAGGCGGCACCCTCTAGGAGAAAGTGTGGGGAAGGTGACAGCTATTGAAGTTGAATGCCACCAGCCTGCATTTCCTGTGCTCCGCAGCCGGAGTCCCACTGCAAAGCAGAGGAGCAGGAGAGCAATTATCCTCTGCACTGCCACACTGCATGTTGAGCTGATTGGTGGTGAGCGCAGGAACCGCTTCCACCAGTCGGCTCAGTCAGTCGCCCAGCTGCTCACCGCTGCTGTAAGATAAGAGAAAGGAGGGAGGGGATGTTGCTGGTCATCAGGCGCCTCTAAGTCACCACTGATATCCCCTGGGACTCCTGAACTGAAGTTCCTGGGTAAGTGACAGCCAGGATGTCAAAAAGGGGAGCTCGGTGGCCGACCCGGACATTAAATATGCTTGAAATATTGCAGTACATGTGTGTATTCTTATGGATGAGAGGGGTTATAGTCACATTATAAAAACACTGTCCAGGGATTGTACCGTAATTGGCCTAAGTGTTTATATTAAATGTGACCGTAACCCCCCTCATCCATAGGAATTCACCAATTTACTGCAGTATGTGGGTGCATTCCTATGGATGAGGGGGAGGTTATAAAACTTAGGCCAATTACAGTACAGTCCCTGGACAGTGTTTGTATTCAATTTGACTAACCCTTCTCATCCATAGGAATGAACCCATGTACTGAACATACTGTATTTTTTGAATTATAAGATGCATCTGATCAGGTTTTAAGAGACGGAAAATAAAATAAAAAATGTCTTTTTTCATCAGACACAAATACAGTATTTTAGCACACCATTTGGTTTTAAATATTTTTTTTTTTTCCCTTATTCTCCTCCTCTAAAACCTAGGTGTGTCTTATCAGGCTAAAAATATGGTAGTTTTGTGGGAAGCAGTTCAGTAAAACATGTAATTTATACATTTTAAATATCTGCTTTTTGCCCTGTATAAAACTATTAGTGACCGACAGTTGTTACACAGTGAATGCACTGGGCTGTGCTGCTGCGCAGTCTAGTATCTCTGAACATGAGCGTGCTGCAGTCTCTCCCTCCCCCCTGTGCTGCTGCTGCTGCCACCAATGAGAAGAGAGGGGCGGTCGCACTGCGCCACCAATGATAGGACTTTTCCTGGGTCCAGACTTTAAGTAGCAGACTACACAGAGCAGCGCTCAGAGATGTCCCAGCACTTACTATTATTCCTGGGCGCCGCTCCGTTCGCCCGCTGTGCCCCATTACTGTCTCCTGCTCCATATGCTAATTACTATCGGAGCAATGGGGAGGAGACATCAGCTTCTCTAGTGGGCGTTCCTTCTCCCTGGCTGTAGCGCTGTCCAATCGCAGCGCAGGGAGAAGGAACACCCACTAGAGAAGCTGATGTCTCCTCCCTATTGCTCCGATAGTATTTAGCATATGGAGCAGGAGACCGTAATGGGGCACAGCGGGCGAACGGAGCGGCGCCCAGGAATAATAGTAAGTGCTGGGACATCTCTGGCCGCCGCTCTGTGTAGTCTGCTACTTAAAGTCCGGACCCATATAAGGTCGTCTTTAACACATAATACAGGTGCCGGCAGCGGAATCGCTGCGATCAGCGGCAGTTAACTCCTCAGGTGCGGCACCTGAGGGGTTAACTGCCGCTGATCTGCTGCCAGTACCCGCCTCCTGTATTAAGGGTTAATTATCATTGTTGTCACAGTGCGCCCTCCCCTCTCAACCCCCAGTATTAAAATCATTGGTGGCAGTGGCCAGAGGGTCCCCTCCTCTTTATTGGTGGTGCAGTGGCAGTTCTGATCAGAGCCCCAGCAGTGTAATCCTGGGGCTCCGATCAGTTACCATGGCAGCCAGGACACTACTGAAGCCCTGGCTGCCATAATCAGCTCCCTGCTGCTGTGTGCACAGAGCAGCAGGGAGAGTGTGAGGTCCTTTTCACCCTAATAGAGATCTATTGGGTTGAATAGGACAAGGGATTAGAAGATCCCAGGTTCTGGCCACTAAGGGGGGAAATGGTTATTAACCGCCTCCGGACCGCCTAACGCAGGATCGCGTTCCGGAGGCGGCAGCTATGCGCAGAGTCGCGCATATACGCATCATCTCGCGAGACGCGAGATTTCGCTCAAAGCCGGCCCGCGCATGCGCATCGCGGGCCGGCAAAAGTTTAAGGAGTATTTTGTCAGCAACCTGCCAGCCAATGATCGTTGCTGGCAGGTTGCTGATTTTTAAAAAATCAAATCAGAAGCCATCTAACACCTTATATTTATAAATATAAGGTGTTAAATGGCTTCTCTGCTCCTCTGCTGGTCCTTTTGGTCGGTTGGTTTCAGCAGAGGAGCAGACATCACAGTGAATACACCCAACACCACACTTAACCCCCAGATCCCCCCCCATCACCCCAATTAACCCCTTGATCGCCCCTGTCAATCACTAGTGAAAGGGAAAAAAATGATCAGTGTATACTGTCACTTTTTTTTCACACTAGTATTGACTGTTAGGTTTAGGATAGTTTAGGTCCCTTGGTTAGGTAGTTTAGCGTCAGTTAGCGCCCACCGCACCGCAGTCACTGATTCGCTGATTAGCGTATCGCTAATCAGCATTTGTACTTTATAGTATCTGTAAGTGATCAAAACTGATCACAGTCAGATCTATAATTGTATTAGTGTCACCTTAGTTCACCCTCCACCCAAAACGCAGTGTTTGCCTGATCGGTAGCCCACACGTGCGTTCACCCACGCCCGCCCCGCCGCAGTGACAAAAAAAATTTTTTTTTTTGATCACTGCACAATCACTTTACAAGCGCTGCGGCGATAAAAAAAAAAATCTGTTTTGATATTTTTTTATCAATCGCAGCGGCCTCCGGTACTTCGCTAGCCTCCCATTTGTAAGACAGGCTTGCTTTTTTTCTTGGGTAGTCTCAGGGAATACCCCTAAATTTAGTAGTCCAAATTTCAAACAGGGGGTATTCTTCTGAAGAGGCCTACAGGCTTCTGACCCAGTCGGATGAGGAATGGGAACCCTCATCTGACGAATCTAGCGGGTCAGAATATGAACCTGTAGAAAGCAGTGGCAGACTGACCCAAAGTTCGGACGAGGAGGTTGAGGTCCCTGATAGCACCAGGCGTACCCGGCCCCGTGTCGCTAGACCACAGGTTGCGCAGTATCCGCTTCAAGAGCAGCAGAGTGGGGCTGGCGCTGTCGGATTACGTGGTGAGGCATACATCAGCAGCGCAGCCCTCCCTGGACCTAGTACCAGCACTGCCGTACAACATGGTGAAGTGGCGAGCACCAGAAGGGCAGTTGAAGCTGGTACGGTGGCACGTGCAATAGTTACCCCGTCGCAGCCACCGCACAGACAGGCCCGTAGAGCCCCCTAGAATCCCTGAGGTGCTGGCAAACCCTGATTGGCAGTCCCCAACTTCAGCCGCACCTGTAGTTCCCCCTTTCACCGCCCAGTCTGGAGTTCAGGTTGAGACAGCTCAGATCGGTTCGGCACTGGGATTTTTTGAGCTGTTCTTGACTGCGGAGCTCTTGGACTTAGTCGTGGCAGAAACAAATCTGTATGCCACTCAATTTATAGCCGCCAACCCGGGAAGCTATTATGCCCAGCCTTTCCGGTGGAAACCAGTCCAAGTTTCCGAATTAAAACATTTTCTGGGCCTTCTCCTGAACATGGGTCTAACCAAAAAGCATGAATTGCGGTCATATTGGTCCACGAACCTGATTCATCACATGCCCATGTTCTCTGCTGCTATGTCCAGGGCACGTTTTGAGACCATCCTGCGTTTCCTGCACTTTAGCGACAACAGCACCTCCCGTCCCAGATGCCAGCCAGCTTTTGACCGGCTCCACAAAATTTGGCCCCTCATAGACAACTTCAACCAGAAATTTGCAGATTTGTATACCCCTGAGCAAAACATCTGCGTAGACGAGTCCCTTATACATTTTACCGGGTGCCTTGGCTTCAAACAATACATCCCAAGCAAGCGCGCCCGGTATGGGGTCAAATTGTATAAGCTCTGTGAAAGGGCCACATGCTATACCCACAAATTTCGGATCTATGAGGGAAAAGATCAGACCCTGGAGCCGGTCGGTTGCCCTGACTACCTGGGGAGCAGTGGGAAGACAGTCTGGGACTTGGTGTCACCCTTATTTGGCAAGGGGTACCATCTTTATGTGGACAATTTTTACACAAGTGTGCCCCTCTTCAGGCATTTGTTCCTAGAACAGATTGGCTGCTGTGGCACCGTGCGACCTAGTCGCCAGGGCTTCCCCCAACGGCTCGTTACCACCCGTCTTGCAAGGGTGGGAGAGGGCTGCCTTGTGTAACGAAGAACTGCTCGCGGTGAAATGGAGAGACAAGCGTGACATTTACATGCTCGCCTCCATTCACGCAGACACGACAATACAAATTGAACGGGCAACCCGTGTCATTGAAAAGCCCCTCTCAGTCCACGACTATAATGCGCTCATGGGAGGGGTGGACTTCAATGACCAGATGTTGGCTCCCTATTTAGTTTCCCGACGCACCAGACGCTGGTATAAGAAGGTGTCTGTATATTTGATTCAATTGGGGATGTACAATAGTTTTGTTCTCTACAGTAAGGCTGGGAGAACGGGATCCTTCCTCAAATTTCAGGAAGAGATCATCGCAAACCTCCTGTATCCAGGAGGTTCCGTGGCCCCATCCACCAGTGTAGTGAACCGTCTACACGAGCGACATTTCCCCAGTGTCGTTGCTGGTACCTCAACCCAACCGTCACCCCGAAAAAGATGTAGTGTCTGTAGCAGGAGTGGAATAAGGCGTGACACCCGCTATTTCTGTCCTGACTGCCCTGACCACCCTGCCCTATGCTTTGGAGAGTGTTTCCGGAAGTACCACACACAGGTACACTTAGCATAGGGATTGCATCTCACAGGACAGGCACACAGGGCTATTAGGGCCCTTTTACTCACAGCTGCTGCAAACCTCTTTCACCTGGGATAAAGTGCATAATGTACTTCGCCACATCTTTGGGCGATTTGCGCTTTGCGCATTGTCCCATGGGGAAGGAGAGGTTTGTCCTATAAAGGTAAAAAAAAAAAAAAAAAAACACCGGTAAGCAAAAAAGTTAACGTTCAGTTCAAAAAGTTAAATAAAGTTTATATGTTCCGTTCAAATTTTATTATAAAGTTAATACATTTATTGCGTTGCGGCCTGGTTTTTTCTTTTTTGTTTTGTTTTTTTTACCTTCCAGGTGGACCAACCGATGAACCAGCTGCAGCACTGATGTGCATTCTGACAGAAGCAGATTACACAAAAGTCAGTGTATGCGGCGCTGCAAGACGAGATTTCTCCTCTGCAGTAAAAGATACGTTTGCCGAGGCATATGAGCTGAGGAGGTGGCGGTGTTCATATACTTTGGCAAACACTTTGTATATAAAAAAAAAAAAAATCCCGGCAATGATTTATTCATCCACATCGATTGATGTGAATGGAGAAATCGGGTTTGCCAGGGCATACGAGCTAAGTGGGTATGGATGTTGGGCGGAGCTCCTATGTCCTGGCAGACGCCTTTCCCCTCCTTTTTTTTTTTGCAGAGATTTTTTCATCCACATTGATCGATGCGAATGAAGAAATCTGTGCCGTTCATTTTTTCTTTCAGCCCAGAGGCTGAACGAAAAAAAATAAATCTCATTACCCGTATGCTCAATATAAGGAGAATAGCAGAAACTCCTAATGCTGGCCATACATGTAATGATTGCGGAGACCCTCAAATGCCAGGGCAGTACAAACACCCCACAAATGACCCCATTTTGGAAAGAAGACACCCCAAGGTATTCACTGAGGGGCATATTGAGTCCATGAAAGATTGAAATTTTTGTCCCAAGTTAGCGGAAAGGGAGACTTTGTGAGAAAAACAAAAAAATATCAATTTCCGCTAACTTGTGGCAAAAAAAAATAAAATTCTATGAACTCCCCATGCCCCTCATTGAATACCTTGGGGTGTCTTCTTTCCAAAATGGGGTCACATGTGGGGTATTTATACTGCCCTGGCATTTTAGGGGCCCTAAAGTGTGAGAAGAAGTCTGGGATCCAAATGTCTAAAAATGCCCTCCTAAAAGGAATGTGGGCCCCTTTGCGCATCTAGGCTGCAAAAAAGTGTCGCACATGTGGTATTGCCGTACTCAGGAGAAGTTGGGGAATGTATTTTGGGGTGTCATTTTACATATACCCATGCTGGGTGAGAGAAATATCTCGGTCAAATGCCAACTTTGTATAAACAAAATGGGAAAAGTTGTCTTTTGCCAAGATATTTATCTCGCCTAGCATGGGTATATGTAAAATGACACCCCAAAACACATTGCCCATACGGCAATACCACATGTGTGACACTTTTTTGCAGCCTAGGTGGGCAAAGGGGCCCACATTCCAAAGAGCACCTTTCGGATTTCACTGGCCATTTTTTTTACAGATTTTGATTTCAAACTACTTTGCACGCATTTGGGCCCCTAAAATGCCAGGGCAGTATAACTACCCCACAAGTGATCCCATTTTGGAAAGACACCCCAAGGTATTTCGTGATGGGCATAGTGAGTTCATGGAAGTTTTTATTTTTTGTCACAAGGTAGTGGAATATGAGACTTTGTAAGAAGAAAAAAAAAAAATCATCATTTTCCGCTAACTTGTGACAAAAAATAAAAAGTTCTATGAACTCACTATGCCCATCAACGAATTTTTACCCAAACATTTTTTTTTTTAATCAAAGACATGTAGAACAATAAATTTTGAGAAAAATTTATATATGGATGTCTTTTTTTTTTTTTGCAAAACTTTACAACTGAAAATGAAAAATGTCATTTTTTTTGCAAAAAAAAATCGTTAAATTTCGATTAATAACAAAAAAAGTTAAAATGTTAGAAGAAAAGGAGGTAAAATTCATTTGGGTGGTAAGTTGCATGACCGAGCAATAAACGGTGAAAGTAGTGTAGGTCAGAAGTGTAAAAAGTGGCCTGGTCATTAAGGGTGTTTAAGCTAAGGGGGCTGAAGTGGTTAAATAAGTGTAAAAAAAAACAAAACACCAAAATATTAAGTATAAATCACCCCCTTTCCCAATTTCACATAGAAAATATATAAACAATAAATAAATAAACATATCACACATCGCCACGTCAGAAAAGTCCAAACTATTAAAATATTAAAAAAATCTATGCGGTGAATGCCGAAACAGAAAAAATAAATAAATAAAAACTGCACGATTTGGCATTTTAAAAAATGCGGAATGCACGTGGATTTTTTTTTTTGCGTGGTATAGAGTCTCGCAATACTTTTTTATGGTATCGAAATCAAATCAAATTTGGTATCGCAACAACTCTAGTACCCAGAAAGATTATCAAAATTAGGGTTATTTAGTTTAGGGAATAAAAAAAAGACTGAGGGGAGATTGAATAACTATGTATAAATATGTCAGGGGTCAGTACAGAAATCTCTCCCATCATGTATTTATTTCCAGGGCTGTGACGAGGGGACATCCTCTGCGTCTGGAGGAAAGAGGGTTTGTACACAAACATAGATGAGGATTCTTTACGGTAGGAGCAGTGAGACTATGGAACTCTCTGCCTGAGGAGGTGGTGATGGTGAATTCACTAAAAGAGTTCAAGAGGGGCCTGAATGTATTTCTGGAGTATAATAATATTACAGGCTATAGCTAATTAGAGAGGGGTTGTTGATCCAGGGAGTTATTCTGATTGCCTGATTGGAGTTGGGGAGGGGATTTTATTTTTATTTTTTTTGCCTTCCTCTGTATCAATTTTCAGCATAACAGGATGAACTGGATGGACAGATGTCTTTTTTTCAGACTAATAAGCTATGTTACTATGAAGAAAGAGGAGTGATTTTAAATGTATAAATTGCAAGTTTTACTGAATATTTTCCCAAAAATATATATATCGATCTTCTCTGCTTCTCCTGCTCTATAGCCTGCTACCTACAGGTTGCATTGCATTTTGTGGTGACAGGTCCTCTCTAAACTGAAATTTCCCTTTAAATAGTTACTGTATCATTGTAAAATACATTTGCATACCTTCTTAATCTCAATCATTTTTTTTTCCTTCTTAGGGTAGCATGACTGCTATGACTGTCTTCTATCCATTAGACACTGCTCGTCTCATATTGCAAGGTAATCTATAAAGGTCTGTTTAATGTGGCAGTAGGGTTTTGACAAACCGCTTTGTCTCTGTTTTTCCTCTGTAAATGCTATAGCTGTTTACTGCTATATCCCTATAGGTACATTTAGATTTTTTTTTATCGTATTTATTGTGATTACTGCAAAACCCCATGGTAAAAAGTAGTACTGCTACATCTGAATATATACTAACAATAATTTTACCTCATTTCACTCCTGAGTTTAGCATAACCTCACAGCCAAGAAGAACAAAAGCGGCTGTACATCAGTCCTACTATAGCCTTCACCAGTTTAGCTATTTTTGTAAAAATACAAGCTGATGGGGAACATTTATCATTGGAAGTATGTGTGGGGGTTTTTTTTTTGGCAGTAATTTATTGCAAATTTTGGCATGTCATTTTCAGAGCAAGAACTGGAATTTCACCTGGACTGTGGGACAGTTATGTTAAAAGTGGCATCTCCACGACAGGCAACCCCCTGGTACTTATACAGCACATAACTTTTGCTTCAAAATTTGAGAAAACCTTACAAAGCAGAAACGGATATAAAAATTACACAAAAACCACCACAAAAGATCCCCCGCACCCATGTTTGTTTTTGTTTTAACTCCTTAGGCTACTTTCACACCTGCGTTAGGTGCGGATCCGTCTGGTATCTGCACAGACGGATCCGCACCTATAATGCAAACGTTTAGATCCGTTCAGAACGGATCCGTTTGCATTACTATGAACATTATGATGCAAACTGATCCGTTTTGACTTTACATTGAAAGTCAATGGGGGACGGATCCGTTTGAAAATTGAGCCATACTGTGTCAACTTCAAACGGATCCGTCCCCATTGACTTACATTGTAAGTCTGGACGGATCTGTTTGCCTCCGCACGGCCAGGCGGACACCCGAACGCTGCAGGCTGCGTTCAGGTGTCCGCCTGCTGAGCGGAGCGGAGGACAAACGGTGCCAGACTGATGCATTCTGAGCGGATCCGCATCCACTCAGAATGCATTAGGGCTGGACGGATCCGTTCGGGGCCGCTTGTGAGAGCCTTCAAACGGAACTCACAAGCGGAGCCCCGAACGCTAGTGTGAAAGTAGCCTTAAGGACACAGCCATATTTCACCTTAAGGACCAGGTCAATATTTGCAAATCGGACCAATGTCACTTTATGTGGTGACAACTTTAAAACGCTTTGACTTATCCAGGCCATTCTGAGATTGATTTTTCGTCACATATTGTAATTCATGACACTGGTAAAATAGAGTAAAAAAAAAAATCTTTTTTATTTATAAAAAAAAAGCCAAATTTACCAATTTTTTTAAAAAAAATTAGCAAATTTCCAAGTTTCAATTTCTCTACTTCTAGAATACATAGTAATACCTCCAAAAATAGTTATTACTTTACATTCCCCATATGTCTACTTCATGTTTGGATCATTTTAGGAATGACATTTTAGTTTTTGGGGACGTTACAAGGCTTAGAAGTTTAGAAGCAAATCTTGACATTTTCAAAAACCCAATTTTTAGGGACCAGTTCAGGTCTGAAGTCACTTTGTGAGGCTTACATAATAGAAACCACCCAAAAATGACCCTATTCTAGAAACTACACCCCTCAAGGTATTCAAAACTGATTTTACAAACTTTGTTAACCCTTTAGGTGTTGCACAAGAGTTATTGGCAAATGGAGATGAAATTTGAGAATTTAAATTTTTTTTGGGCAAATTTTCCATAGAAACATAGAATGTGTCGGCAGATAAGAACCATTTGGCCCATCTAGTCTGCCCAATATATCTGAATACTATGGATAGCCCCTGGCCCTATCTTATATGAAGGATAGCCATATGCCTATCCCATGCACGCTTAAACTCCATTTTAATCCATTTTTTTTCCCAGTAACAAAGCAAGGGTTAACAGCCAAACAAAATGCTATATTTATTGCCCCGATTCTGTAGTTTGCAGAAACACCCCATATGTGTCCGTAAACTACTGTACGGTCACACAGCAGGGCGTAGAGGGAAAGGTGCGCCATGTGGTTTTTGGAAGGCAGATTTTGCTGGACTGGTTTATTTACACCATGTCCCATTTGAAGCCCCCCTGATGCACCCCTAGAGTAGAAACTCCATAAAAGTGACCCCATTTTGGAAACTACGGGATAAGGTGGCAGTTTTGTTGGGACTATTTTTAAGGTACATATGATTTTTGGTTGCTCTGTATTACATTTTTGTGAGGCAAGGTTACCAAAAATAGAAATTCTGAAATTTCATCTCCATTTGCCATAAACTGTTTAGGAACACCTAAAGGGTAATAAAGTTTGTAAAATCAGTTTTGAATACCTTGAGGGGTGTAGTTTCTTAGATGGTCGCTTTTATGAAGTTTTTACTTTAGGGGTGCATCAGGGGGGCTTCAAATGGGACATGGTGCCAAAAAAAAGGCTATCAAAATCTGACTTCCAGAAACCATACGGCGTTCCTTTCCTTCTGCACCCTGCCGTTTGGTCATACAGCAGTTTATGACCACATATGGGGTGTTTCTGTAAACTGCAGAATCAGGGTAATAAATATTAAGTTTTGTTTGGCTGTTAACCCTTGCTTTGTTACTGGAAAAAAACTGATTTAAAATGGAAAATTTGCCCAAAAATTGCTGTTTTGGCACCGTTTTTTTCTGACCGTGTTCATCTGAGGGGTTAGGTCATGGAGTATTTTTATAGAGCAGGTTCTTACGGACGCAGCGATACCTTTTTATGTCAACTTTTTTTTATTTATTTTAGTTTAACTAAATAATATTTTTGAAATTTTTTTTTGTTTTAGTGTCTCAAGTCTGAGAACCATAGTTTTTTTTTTTTTTATCCTATTGTCAGTGGCTAAATTGGGGAAGGGGAACATAAATTTAGTACTCCATGGAAGTGTGGTACCCACTGAAGCAACCAATAATGCAGAGGCCTGGATGATCGAGGAACGTGTCACGCTGAGTAGTGGTGTCCTTCCGTATCCCCCCTCCTGTGACGCACTCTGCACCTTTTATGGGTCTGTCCCTTCTTTCCAGTATGGGGGACCACACCTGGAAAGTGTTGGCCAGGGACGATCCGGGCGCCTCCAGTTCCCGAGGTACTCCGGCCTGCTCTTTCCCTGTGCGAAAAGATCAGGGCCTTGAAGTGCATCATAGAACTGAAGGAATGTCCGTGTTGCCAGTGCTCCGTTTGTACAAGGCAACCTGTACCAAGTAGACCGCAACTTTTTTGTACCATGCCTGGGTTTTGCGCATGGAATTGTATGGCTTGAGGACTTGATCAGAGAGATCAACTCCTCCCATATACTGATTGTAGTCGACTACAAATCGGGCTTGAGGACCGTTGCCGCGGTACCTCGCACAGGGACAGGGGTGATGCCGTTATCATGAATTGTGGACAGTACAAGGACATCCCTCTTGTCCTTTATATCTGACCAGCAACAGGTTTCCACTGGTAAGGGCACGGGTCTCACCCCTGGGGATAGGTACCTGGAGGGGGTGGGTAGAGAGGCCACGTTGATTTTTCCGCACAATCCCACAAGCGGACGTGGATCTGGCGGCGAGGGACTGGAACAAGGGGATACTAGTATAAAAGTTATCCACGTACAGGTGGTAACCCTTTATCTAGCAGTGGGTGCATAAGGTCCCACACAAGTTTCCCGCTAGTACCCAGAGTGGCGGGACATTCTGAGGGTTGAATACGGGAATCTCGCCCCTCGTACACACGAAACTTGTAAGTGTACCCTGAGGTACTCTCACAAAGTTTGTACAGCTTCACGCCTGTGGCGAAAGCCACTTCGCCACAGTGTTTTGGAGGGGGCTGTTTGCCCGCCTCCTGCCCCAGGATTATGGCCCATACTAACTTTGAAGGAGAAGACAGACCGGCCGCACAGCTTAAATCTGTGGAACTGTTTTGAGCAGGAAAGCCATGCTTGCGGCCGGCCAAATGTGACTTCCATGGAATTCGGGAACCCCTGCTCGGATCTGGGTGATTTTTGGATATGTTTGCCCAGATCAGAGCTATGCATGGATGTATACATTATGGGGATATGTGGGGTTTCTGGGTGTTTTCTGTGTTTGGGGGAAAAATGTGTGTTTTCTGTCTGTGAGTGATTAAGTTAGCCCATTACGTTTGGTAATTGTATTTTGTGGATTGCGTCTCAGACAATGCCAGTGTGTTAGTTAATTGCGTCACAGACAATGCTCATTGTATTTTGTTGATTGCGTTACAGACAGAGGGAAGGGGATTTTGTGTACAATTGCTGGGAAGGTTCAATACTGTAAATGCATGTGATTGGCTAAAATATAAACTGTCACAGTCTTTTACAAGGGCCCCAGGGGGAGTGTCCCTTGCTAGGAGACCTGCATAAAAGGCTGAAAAATAACCCATTAAAGAGCTCTGCTTGACCTCAAAACGAAGTGTCGTCTCGTTATTGGGGGAATTGGATTGTATGCTGATTGCCAGGAGTGTAAGCCGATTGTATGCTTTTCCTGTTCCGCGGTTTCCAGTGTTCGTGTAGTTTTCAGTTCGGCAGACTGGTGCTTGCAGTAGCTGCCTGTGCATTGGAAAGGGGAATATCGTCTGAACGGAGTTGTGTGCTGAACGGTCCGTTACAACGCCATACCTCGCCTGCTTAGAAGGAACATACTGGCGGAAAATGAGTCTCCTCTTGAATGCAACGAGAGACTCCTCAACCGCGACCTCCCTTCCAGGTACATAGGCCTGCACAAATTTGGCCCCAAAGTGATCGATGACATGCTGCATTATCTGCATAATGTAGGCATTTCCGGATGGCCTCAAACCGGGAGCGTGTCATGGCCGTACTGTAAAGTGGGGTCTGGTAGAGGACTTTCCCACTCCAGTAACGCCTGACACTAGGTTTCTTGACTAGGCCCATGTGCAGCACGAGGCCCCAAAACGTCCTCCTCTCAGCTGTACTGACCGGAATCCAGCCACCGGGCCTAGCCAAAAAGGAGCCCGGGTGTTGAGCAACAAACTGTTGGGCGTACAGGTTTGTTTGCTCCACCATTAGATTTGCAAAGTGGTCACTGAAAAAAAGACTAAAATAGTCATATTCAGTGAAGCCCACTGTGGAAATCTGGATTCCTGGTTGGCCTACAAAATCAGAAATCACGGGCTCAAAACTCTCTGGGGTATACCAGACAAGTTCACCGGCAGGGGGCTCCAGTGGACTTAACTGGTGGGTCAGAAAAGTAGTACGAGGCCCCAGAGCTGCTCGTACTAGTGTGGGCCACAGGGTCCCTAGCATGGCTGTCTCCTTGCTCTGGGGGGCTAATCATCATCGCCAGATGATGAGGAGGACGTGGATGACAAAAGGAACGTGGGGTCATCCTCGTCCTCACTGGGGCTCTCTGACTCGGAGGCAAGCTGGGCGTATGCCTCCTCGGCCGAGAACATCCGGCGGGCCATAGGGGAGTGTGTGCGTGATAAACTTTATTTGGTGTCCGTGGGCACGGGTGTTCGCGAACTTACCCTATACCTAACAGACAAAAATAAATAAATAACAAAAAAGGGCAAAAAATGTGAAAAAATAAATTCGTTGATCAGCGGTGGGGTGTGAGATGCGCTAACAGTGGCCGGACGCTAAGAGTGGCGGCCACAGTCAGCGTATGCAGAATTTTTTTTATAAAATGCTTGCGCCCCCAACAAAAAGTTGTGGGGGGGAGCAGGGGGCACGCTGCAGCACCCCTGGGGGGGTCTAGGGTCACACAGCTTTTTTTTTTTCTTTTCACTAACTTTTTCCCTGAATATCCCTGTCTAACCTAACCTTTCCCTAAATACCTTGGTGCACAGATGGGGGTGCTGGGGCACAGATGGGGTGCTCGCTCTGAGATCCCATGCTGCTCCCCTCTCTCCTTGGCTCCCGGACTGAAAAGGAGCAGGAGAGGAGCGCTGCAGTAATTTGAACTGCTCGCCCGCCCAGCCGACCAATGAGAGGCGATCCTGAGAGGTCGCCATCACCTCTCAGGATCGCAGGGTGGTGATCGGTGGTGTGATAATACACCACCAAACACCATCCTGTATCGGGTTATCGGGTCCCCAGAGACCCGAATAACCCGGAAATGCAGCAAACCGCAGGTCTGAATTAACCTGCGGTTTGCTGCGATCGCCGACATGGGAAAGGTCTTTCAGGCTCCTTAGTACCCAGTGATATCCTGGCAACACTGTGTGGTGGCAAATGAGCAGAGACTAAAGGTCCTTTTACACTGACCAATGATCAGGCAGATTATCGGGGATTAGTGTTAGTATAGCTCTAGTTCTTGATAATTGGCCTATCGGCAATCACCCGATGAGCAGGCAAACCCTCGTCCATTGGGTGATCGTGTAATAGGAATAATCATACCTATGCAGCAGATCGTACTGTCTAAGCAGCGATATGCGGCTCAGAATCAATTCTTTTCCACGGGGACAACATATTGCTTGTCCCCATATAGCGGAGGTGATTTGCTGCATATGAAAGCAGCCCTCCTCTCCGCTGACGAGCAAGCAATAATCAGGAATGTCTGGTTAATTCCCGATAATTGCTTGATACATTGGTCCAGTTAAAAGGACCTTTTAACTGGACCAATGTGTCAAGCATTTATCTGGGTATAGGGGATAACTAATAGGATCCATTCACACATCCGCATAATGGGTCTGCATCAGTTCTGCAATTTTGCTGAACGGGTGCGCTGACTCATTCACTTTCAATGAAAAAAAAATAGGGCATGTCCTATTCTTGGCTGGCACCATCGTAGAAATGCCTATTCTTGTCCATGGATGCGGATATGCGCTGTCCGCAAAATGCAGAACACACATGGCCAGTGTCTGTAATTTGCGGACCGCAAAACAGTTGCAGACGTGTGAATGGATCTTTAGATTGGTGGGTGTCCTACCGCTGGGTCCTCCCCAATCACTAGAACAGGGGCCCCGTACCCTCTGCAGCCCCCTGAAATGAACGGAGTGGCCATGCATGCAGCTGGTCCATTAATTTCTATGGGAATTCTGGAGATGGCCAAGCTCACCGTCTCTTCCTCCCTGTACCAAGGCTACTAATTAGCATACAGGGCGGCAAAGTACATTTTGGGTACAGCAGGGGAATGGAGGTATCTGAATAAAAGAAAAAAAAGAAAAAACGCACTGACCTCTATTGATCATGCCCTTTCCTGCCATGTACTCATATTTTAATGTCAGGACCAGTGAAAGGTCCTCTTTAATCTAAATGGAATACCCCTTTAATGCAAATGAAGGCATCAATCTTCTTTCTTGCAGGTGTAGAGCAAGGACTGTAAATGCCTACCACAGGTGGTAACAAAATTTCATATAATTTTCCCTGCTGACAAGTTTTAGGAATTTTGCTTGCCCTAGATCACGCTTTCTAGGATGGAAATGTTTGTTTGTTATGCAAGTCATCTAATGTGTCTTTGCGGATTCTATGGTGCATTAATACAGCCAGATTATTGGGCCAATTATTAGGAACAAGCATTTTATACAAATCAGGGTGGATTTGATTTAAAGAGAACCTTTCACTAGAATAAAAAATCTAAACTAAGCATACAGACATGGAGAGCGGCACCCAGGGATCTACCTGCACTTACTGTTATACCTGGGCGCCGCTCCGTTCTCCCGGTATAGCCTCCGGTATCGTCATATGTTCGGCTCTCAGGCTATGAGCTGAGCGCTGCGATTGGCCAGCGCTACAGCATGGGAGAAGGAGACGCTGGCAGGTTCAACTGGGTGGAGCTGAACATATGAAGATACCGGAGGCTATACCGGGAGAACGGAGCGGCGCCCAGGTATAACAGTAAGTGCAGGGGGATCCCTGGGCGCTGCTCTCCATGTCTGTATACTTAGTTTAGATTTTTTATTCTAGTGAAAGGTCCTCTTTAAATCAAAATGATTTAAATCACTAGTCAGTAAGGCTTGCTGGTATAACTTATAATATGCAAGTAGATGACGATTTTTAGAATAACAACTTTTCATATTAGTTTGATTAGGTTGATTCTGCATTCATAGGTTTGTAGAAGTTAGGATTAAGGTATTTTTCTTAAAGGGTTTCTGTCACCCCACAAAACTCTTCTTTTTTTTTTTTTTTTTTTTTTTTTTGGATAGTTAGATTCCTCATAGCGCGATATAGGAGAATATAATAGTCTTACTTACTTTCATGCGGCCGATTCTTTATAAAACGAAGTTTTATAATATGCAAATCAGGGCTCTACCAGCAAGTAGGGCGTCTACTTGCTGGTAGCCGCAGCAGAAATCCGCCCCCTCCTCTTGTTGATTGACAGGGCCAGCCGTGATCTCCTCCGGCCGGCCGGCCCTGTCAGTATTTCAAAAATCGCGCGCCTCTGGTCATTCGGCGCAGGCGCTCTGAGATAAGGAGGCTCGTCTCCTCAGCACTCCCTCAGTGCGCCTGCGCCGATGACGTCTTCTCTTTCGGTGATGTCATCGGCGCAGGCGCACTGAGGGAGTGCTGAGGAGACGAGCCTCCTCATCTCAGAGCGCCTGCGCCGAATGACCAGAGGCGCGCGATTTTTGAATTACTGACAGGGCCGGCCGGAGGAGGAGATCACGGCTGGCCCTGTCAATCAACACGGCGAGGGGGCGGTTTTCTGCTGCGGCTACCAGCAAGTAGACGCCCTACTTGCTGGTAGAGCCCTCATTTACATATTATAAAACTTCGTTTTCTAAAGAATCGGCCGCATGAAAGTAAGTAAGACTATTATATTCTCCTATATCGCCCTATAAGGAATGTAACTATCCAAAAAAAAAAAAAGAGTTTTGTGGGGTGACAGAAACCCTTTAACTCTGTTCATGTTATTAAATTTTTTCTGTGAAGAGGCATGTGATCTCTGCTGAGTCAAATTCAGTTTTGAGAACTGCAAAAGTAAACCAAGCATCTGTGATAATATCTTGTAGGCAGAGAAACTGCCCAATAATCTTACAAAAACCTCTGGAAGAGCATGACATTGTGAATGGATTAATGGAATTTATTTACCAGAAAAATTACACATATAGAAACATAGAATGTGTCGGCAGATAAGAACCATTTGGCCCATCTAGTCTGCCCAATATACTGAATACTATGGCCCTATCTTATATGAAGGATGGCCTTATGCCTATCCCATGCATGCTTAATCTCCTTCACTGTATTTGCAGCTAGCACTTCTGCAGGAAGGCTATTCCATGCATCCACTACTCTCTCAGTAAAGTAATACTTCCTGATATTACTTTTAAACCTTTGCCCCTCTAATTTAAAACTATGTCCTCTTGTAGCGTTTTTTTCTTCTTTTAAATATTCTCTCCTCTTTTACCTTGTTGATTCCCTTTATGTAGTTTCTATCATATCCCCTCTGTCTCGTCTTTCTTCCAAGCTATACATGTTAAGGTCCTTTAATCTTTCCTGATAAGTTTTATCCTGCAATCCATGTACTAGTTTAGTAGCTCTTCTGTGAACTCTCTCCAAAGTATCAATATCCTTCTGGAGATATGGTCTCCAGTACTGCGCACAATACTCCAAATGAGGTCTCACTAGTGCTCTGTAGAGCGGCATGAGCACCTCCCTCTTTCTACTGGTAATTCCTCTCCCTATACACCCTAGCATTCTACTAGCATTTCCTGCTGCTCTATGACATTGTCTGCCTACCTTTAAGTCTTCTGAAATAATGATCCCTAAATCCCTTTCCTCAGATACTGAGGTTAGGACTGTATCACTGATTTTATATTTTGCTCTTGGGTTTTTACGCCCCAGGTGCATTATCTTGCACTTATCAACATTTAATTTTAGTTGCCAGATTTTTGACCATTCCTCTAGTTTTGCTAAATCCTTTTCCATTTGGTGTATCCCTCCAGGAACATAAACCCTGTTACAAATCTTTGTGTCATCCGCAAAAATACACACCTTACCATCGAGACCTTCTGCAATTTTGCTGATAAAGATATTAAACAATATGGGTCCCAGGAGGTACCCCACTGGTAACAAGACCATGGTCTGAATATACTCCATTGACTACATTTTATTTTATTTTTTTAAATCATTGATTTTTATCCACCCTGATACAAATGCTTTCTCCCAATAATTGACCCATGTAAATATGCTGCTGATCACCCAAGAAATGGGCAAAAGCTTTTTGATGTAATTGTTTATGCACCACATAAAATCTTTAGTCAATAGCATCTTGCTCTGTGTAAAAATAGCAGCCGACAAACAATGTCACAGTATGGGAGCATAGAATCATAGTAATGATCATTTATCCCCATACTAGGGAGGTGATAATTGCATGGAAATGCAGCTAATGAACAGACAATGATGGGGAAGAAACAGTTTGTATCTAGGTTTGAGCGAACCCGAAAGCTGTGATTGGCCAGTGCAGCATGTGACCCAGCCTCTATATAAGCTGGAGTCACGTAGCGCTGCATGTTACTCTGCTGTTACTAGTGTAGGGAGAGGATGCTGCTGGTAATTTTAGGGAGAGAATCATTGTTCAGAACATGAATCTAACTCATTGATCGACATACATTTAGTTTTGTGGGTGCAGGGCACAATCTTTTTACCCTGCCCTGAGCCCAGTGACCGAAAAAATAATATAACTTTTATCCGTCTGTTAGGTGGGCGGCGGCGGCCATTTTATGCAAGCTCAGTGCACCAGCACTGCATCTGAGCTTTTGTGACATTGAAATCCATTCTTGGAAAACTGCTCTAATAATCTGGTTGTAAAAAAATCACCCTTTTTTGACAATCTACAACATCTGGTGCATTTGCAGGATTAGTCGGTGTGCAATTTAAGCTAAAAATACAGCCATAATTTTCTGGATTTTTAAAAACCTTTTTTTTTTCCTTTCAAAATCCACTATAATATATACAGCTTTCATATTCTGTTAGTAAAAAAACACACTTTTTTGGCAATATACAACATCTGGATTAGTCAGTGTGCAATTTAAGCTAGAAATACAGCCATAATTTTTATTTTTTTTTAAAACACCCTTTTTGTGCAAAATACACTATTTTACATCCCTAGCTGCATCTGCACGTGTGAAATTCAAACGTTATATACAGCTTTCATATTTTGTTATTAAACAAACATCCGTTTGGGGGAAAAAAGTTTATTTTGCAGCCTTTGCTGCATATGTCATTGTGAGATACATACTTTAGATACTGTGGTTCTATTCAGGTATTTGAAATGCAGCCATTTTGGGCAAACAAATTTAATCGAGGCCTAGTCTGGATCAGGGCGTGTGAGATACTCTTGTTCTATTCTGCTATTAATTAAACTCCCATTTAGGGCAAAATTTGAGAAATGCGAGGAGAGCGTTAAATAAGGGACGTGGCCCAGGACGTGGTGCTGCTGGTGGAGCTCCTGTTGCAGGGAGAGGACGTGGTCGATCTGTGCCAGCTACATGCACAAGTGAAACCCCTTCCTCAGGTGCGAGTAGGCGACGGAACCTGCAGCAGTATTTGGTCGGGCCTAATGCGGCTCTACGAATGTTGAGGCCTGAACAAGTACAGGCGATAGTAGATTGGGTTGCTGACGGTGGCTCCAGTTCCTTCACATTGTCTCCTACCCAGTCTACTGCTGAAAGATCAGAGTTGGCACCTGCAGCCCATGTCCATTAGTCTTTCACCTCACCCCTTTGCAAATCAGCCAAGCAGTCTGAGCCCCAAGTCATGCAGCAGTCTCTTCTGCTTTTTGATGACTGTTAGCAGGGTTTCCCAGGGCCATCCACCTAGCCCTGCCCCAGAAGTGGAAGAGATTAAGTGCACCGATGCCTAACCACTTATCTTTCAAGATGAGTACATGGGAGGACCATCGCAGCACGTCTCGGATGATGATGAAACACAGGTGCCAACTGCTGGGGCTTTCTGCAGTGTGCAGACCGACAAGAAGTGCAGGGGTGAAGACTGGGTGGAAGATGATCTAGAGGACGATTAGGTCCTCGACCCCCACATGGAATCAAGGTCTTGCGAGTGACCGATGTAGTTCGGAGGAAGAGGCGGTGGTCGCATAAAGCCACCAGCACAGCAGAAGAGGGAGCAGGGTGCAAAAGCGGAGCGGCCGTCTTCTAGACAGTACGCCTTCTACTGCCCACCAAGGGACAGAGGACCCCAAAGCCAGCTCCAAGGAGTTCCCTGGCGTGGCAGTTCTTCAGACAATGTACTGACGACAAAACACGATGTTGTGCAATCAGAGCCTGAAGTGCGGCATAAACGTTCTCATCCTGAGCACAACCTGCATGACCAGGCATTTAAAGGGAATCTGTCACCTATTTTGACCATATAAAACCGTTAACATAGCAATGTGCAATAAAGTACCTTCTTACCTACATGTGTCTTCTTTCTTTTATTCAACTTTTCATTCTTATTAAAAAGAGATTTTTCTGATATGCAAATGAGGTCTCAAGGTGCCCAGAGGGGCGTTATTACTCTGCTCTAGTGCCCAGTAACGCCCCCCTGCAGTGCCCAGCCCGCCTTTCTTCCAAGCCCAGCACGCCTCCTCATAAATAAATGTCCTCCCACATACTTGCCGAACGGCGCCGCCCCCTCCCCACTACGTCATTTAATTTATTCACTGCACGCATCGGCCCTTGCTTCCTCCTCTCTTGTCCTCCGAAATCCCGTGCAGGCGCAGTATCGCTGAGTGCCAGTGCCTGCGCCTGCACGATGCTCCTGCTCCAGAGGGCAACAGCCTCACTAGTGTCACTGGGCATGCGCCGAGCCCAGTGACGTAATCAGAGCGCTGTTGCCTCTGAGAGATTCTAGAGGAGGAAGCAAGGGCCGATGCGTGCAGTGAATAAATTAAATGACGTAGTGGGGAGGGGGCGGCGCCGTAGGCAAAGCGGAGGGAGCACAGACGAATCGGTGAATAAATTAAATGACGTAGTGGGGAGGGGGCGGCGCCGTTCGGCAAGAATGTGGGAGGATATTTATTTATGAGGAGGCGTGCTGGGCTTGGAAGAAAGGTGGCTGGACACTGCAGGGGGGCGTTACTGGGCACTAGAGCAGAGTAATAACGCCCCTCTGGGCCCCTTGAGACCTCATTTGCATATCAGAAAAATCTCTTTTTAATAAGAATGAAAAGTTGAATAAAAGAAATAAGACACATGTAGGTAAGAAGGTACTTTATTGCACATTGCTATGTTAACGGTTTTATATGGTCAAAATAGGTGACAGATTCCCTTTTAAGTGCTAAGCACGAGTTGCAGTGGAGTAGTCACCTCAAACTAAGAAAGGTCTCAGGCTCCTGCTGCTTCCTCTTCTGCTGCAGTCTCTGCCTTTTCATCCACCTCTTAAGTGACAGTGCCACCTGCCACCCCGCAACCAGAGGATCTTCCAGCAACACCACCACCTGGGTCACCAAGCATCTCCACAATGTCCAATGGAAGCGTTCAGCTCTCCATATCCAAAACACTGGAGAGGAAGAGAAAGTACCTCCCTACCCACCCGCGATCCCTAGCCCTGAATGCCAGCATTTCTAAATTACTGGCCTTTGAATGCTGTCATTCCGTCTGGTGGAGACGGATAGTTTTAAAGGCCTTATGTTGGTGGCTGTCCCACAGTACGTCGTGCCCAGCCGCCACTACTTTTCCAGGCGAGTCATCCCTTCCCTGCACAACCAAGTAGGGGACAAAATCAGGTGTGCACTGCTCAACGCCATCTGTGGCAAGGTGCACCTCACTACGGATGCGTGGACCAGTAAGCACAGTCAGGGACGTTATATCGCAGGAGCTGTGGACGGGCCTTGAACAACAGACCGATGAGTGGTTGGTGCCAGTGAGCCTCAAGCCCGGCCTGGTGGTGTGCGATAATGGGAGAAATCTCGTTGCAGCTCTGGGATTAGCCGGTTTGACACACATCCCTTGCCTGGCACATGTGCTGAATTTGGTGGTGCAAAGATTCCTTAAAAACTACCCCGATATGTCAGCTGCTGCATAAAGTGCGGGCCATCTGTGCGGGCTTTCAGCGTTTTCACCCTGCTGCTGCTCGCCTGTCAGCGCTGCAGCATAACTTTGGCCTTCCCGCTTACAACCTCATATGCAACGTGCCCATAAGGTCGAACTCTACCTTGCACATGCTGGCCAGACTGTGCGAGCAGCAGGCGATAGTGGAGTTACAGCTGCAGCACGCACGGGTGAGTCACTCTGCGGAACAGCACCACTTCACCACCAATGACTGGGCCTCCATGCAAGACCTGTGTTCCTTGTTGCGCTGTTTCGAGTACTCCACCAACATGGCCAGTGCCGATAACTCCGTTCTCAGCGTAACTATCCCACTTCTATGCCTCCTTGAAAAAATGCTGCTGGCAATGATGGAAGAGGATGTGGCTACGATGGTGGGTTCCTGCACCCACAAACGCCAGGTACACAATTGTCCAGCCAGGGCACAGTTCTGGAGGATGACGAGGTAGAGGATGAGGAGGAACCATGTTCACAGCAGGGTGGCACCCAGACCAGTTCACGGCCATCACTGGTGCGTGGCTGGGGGGATACAGAGGACACAGACGATACACCTCCCACAGAGGACAGCTTTTCGTTGCCTCTGGGCAGCCTGGCACACATGAGCGATTACATGCTGCAGTGTCTCCGCAACGACCTCTGAGTTGCCCACATTCTAACTTGTGCTGATTACTGGGTGGCCATGCTGCTGGATACCCGTTACAGTGTACCGTCCTTAATTCCATCACTGGAGCGTGATCGTAAGATGCGCCAGTACAAGCGCACGCTGGTAGACGCGCTGCTGGTGGCATTCCCACCTGACAGCGGGGGCACAGTGGAAGCACAAGGCGAAGGAAGAGGAAGAGGTCGCCAACGCAGGTGGGGCACTGCCAGCACCTCAGAAGGCAGGGTTAGGCTATTTTCACACTTGCGTTAGGTGGGGATCCGTCTGGTATCTGCACAGACTGATCCGCACCTATAAATACAATCGATGGTATCCGTTCAGTACGCATTCGTCTGCATAACAGCTTTTTCAGATCCGACAGTATATTTTAACACAGAGGCGTTCCCATGGTGATGGGGACGCTTCAAATTAGAATATACTAAGAACTGTGTACATAACTGCCCCCTGCTGCCTGGCAGCACCCGATCTCATACAGGGGACTGTGATCCGCACAATTAACCCCTCAGGTGCCGCACCTGAGGGGTTAATTGTGCGGATCTCAGCCCCCTGATTGGGTGCTGCCAGGCAGCAGGGGCCAGACCCCCCTCCCTCCCAAGTATTAAAAGCATTGGTGGCCAGTGCGGCCCGCCCCTTCCTCCCTCTCCAGTATTAAAAGCATTGGCCTCCCTCCCCAGTATTAAAAGCATTGGTGGCCAGTGCGCCACTTGGGGGGTTAATTGTGCGGATATCAGCCCCCTGATCGGGTGCTGCCAGGCAGCAGGGGCCAGACCCCCCTCCCTCCCAAGTATTAAAAGCATTGGTGGCCAGTGCGGCCCGCCCCTTCCTCCCTCTCCATTATTAAAAGCATTGGCCTCCCTCCCCAGTATTAAAAGCATTGGTGGCCAGTGCGCCACTTGGGGGGTTAATTGTGCGGATATTAGCCCCCTGATCGGGTGCTGCCAGGCAGCAGGGGCCAGACCCGCACTGGCCACCAATGCTTTTAATACTGCGGAGGGAGGGGGGTCTGGCCCCTGCTGCCTGGCAGCACCCGATCAGGGGGCTGAGATCCGCACAATTAACCCCTCAAGTGCCGTTAATTGTGCGGATCACAGCCCCCTGTAAGAGATCGGGTACTGCCAGGCAGCAGGGGGCAGTTATGTACACAGTTCTTAGTATATTCTAACTTGAAGCGTCCCCATCACTTTGGGAACGCCTCTGTGTTAGAATATACTGTCGGATCTGAGTTTTCACGATCTAACTCAAATCCGATGGTATATTCTAACATAGAGGCGTTCCCATGGTGATGGGGACGCTTCAAATTAAAATATACCATCGGATTGGAGAAAACTCCGATCCGATGGTATATTAATAGGGACTCCTGACTTTACATTGAAAGTCAATGGGGGACGGATCCGTTTGCAATTGCACCATATTGTGTCAACGTCAAACGGATCCATCCCCATTGACTTGCATTGTAAGTCAGGACGGATCAGTTTGGCTCCGCACGGCCAGGCGACACCAAAACGCTGCAAGCAGCGTTTTGGTGTCCGCCTCCAGAGCGGAATGGAGGTAGAACGGATCCTTATCCATTCAGAATGCATTGGGGATGAACGGATCTGTTCGGGGCCGCTTGTGAGAGCCCTCAAACGGATCTCACAAGCGGAACCCCAAACGCAAGTGTGAAAGTAGCCTTAGCATGGTCGAAATTTGGAAAAGCTTTGTCACAACAACCAGCACCACCAGCTGATATGGAACGTCTTGGCAGGAGGCAGCATTTCACCAACATGGTGGAGCAGTATGTGTGCACACGCCTACACTTACTGAATGACTGGTCTGCCCCCTTCAACTTCTGGGTCTCCAAATTGGGCACATGGCCTAAGCTTGCCCTTTACGCCTTGGAGGTGCTGGCCTGCCCTGCAGCCAGTGTATTATCTGAACGTGTGTTTAGCACGGCAGGTGGCGTTATCACAGACAAGCGCAGCCGCCTGTCCACAGCCAATGTGGACAAGCTCACGTTCATTAAATGAACCAGGCATGGATCCCACAGGACTTGTCCATACCTTGTGCAGAATAGACATGTATACCTGCCTTAACCAGCCATTGTTATACTGCAGCGCAATTGCTCATTCTTGTACAGGTCCTTCTCAACAAAATTAGCATATTGTGATAAAGTTTATTATTTTCTGTAATGTACTGATAAACATTAGACTTTCATATATTTTAGATTCATTACACACAACTGAAGTAGTTCAAGCCTTTTCTTTTAATATTGATGATTTTGGCATACAGCCCATGAAAACCCAAAATTCCTATCTCAAAAAATTAGCATATCATGAAAAGGTTCTCTAAACGAGCTATTAACCTAATCATCTGAATCAACTAATTAACTCTAAACACCTGCAAAAGATTCCTGAGGCTTTTAAAAACTCCCAGCCTGGTTCATTACTCAAAACCGCAATCATGGGTAAGACTGCCGACCTGACTGCTGTCCAGAAGGCCATCATTGACACCCTCAAGCAAGAGGGTAAGACACAGAAAGAAATTTCTGAACGAATAGGCTGTTCCCAGAGTGCTGTATCAAGGAACCTCAGTGGGAAGTTTGTGGGAAGGAAAAAGTGTGGCAGAAAACTCTGCACAACGAGAAGAGGTGACCGGACCCTGAGGAAGATTGTGGAGAAGGACCGATTCCAGACCTTGGGGGACCTGCGGAAGCAGTGGACTGAGTTTGGAGTAGAAACATCCAGAGCCACCGTGTACAGGCGTGTGCAGGAAATGGGCTACAGGTGCCGCATTCCCCAGGTCAAGCCACTTTTGAACCAGAAACAGCGGCAGAAGCGCCTGACCTGGGCTACAGAGAAGCAGCACTGGACTGTTGCTCAGTGGTCCAAAGTACTTTTTTCGGATGAAAGCAAATTTTGCATGTCATTCAGAAATCAAGGTGCCAGAGTCTGGAGGAAGACTGGGAAGTGGGAAATGCCAAAATGCCTGAAGTCCAGTGTCAAGTACTCACAGTCAGTGATGGTGTTGGTCCACTGTGTTTTATCAAGGGCAGGGTCAATACAGCTAGCTATCAGGAGATTTTGGAGCACTTCATGCTTCCATCTGCTGAAAAGCTTTATGGAGATGAAGATTTCATTTTTCAGCACGACCTGGCACCTGCTCACAGTGCCAAAACCACTGGTAAATGGTTTACTGACCATGGTATTACTGTGCTCAATTGGCCTGCCAACTCTCCTGACCTGAACCCCATAGAGAATCTGTGGGATATTGGGAAGAGAAAGTGGAGAGACGCAAGACCCAACACTCTGGATGAGCTTAAGGCCGCTATCGAAGCATCCTGGGCCTCCATAACACCTCAGCAGTGCCACAGGCTGATTGCCTCCATGCCACGCCGCATTGAAGCAGTCATTTCTGCAAAAGGATTCCCGACCAAGTATTGAGTGCATAACTGAACTTAATTATTTGAAGGTTGACTTTTTTTGTATTAAAAACACTTTTCTTTTATTGGTCGGATGAAATATGCTAATGTTTTGAGATAGGAATTTTGGGTTTTCATAAGCTGTATGCCAAAATCATCAATATTTAAAACAAGAAAAGGCTTGAACTACTTCAGTTGTGTGTAATGAATCTAAAATATATGAATGTCTAATGTTTATCAGTACATTACAGAAAATAATGAACTTTATCACAATATGCTAATTTTTTGAGAAGGACCTGTATTTTAGATATTTCACTCTCTCTTTTTTGGAGTGTACCCTAATAAAAAAAAAAAAAAATAAAAAATAATAATAATTTAAACCAAAAACCAGTGTTGGCTACCTCGTCCTCTTCCACCGCCGCTTCCACCTACACCGCAAAGTCCACCGCCTCCTCAAACTCCTACTCCATATGGAATTCCACCTCATAAATCAAATATTTTTTATTAAAATTTTTTATATTTGTACGTATTTTTTATTTTGTCATTTCACTACTTTGTCAGTTACATTTTTCGGGTGAAATTCACAAATTTTTGGGTGTAATATACCCCTCCTCTACCTAGTTGACAGCTTAATAAATTTCATAAATTTTTTTTTTTACATTTTCGGGTGACAAACAATTTTTTTTTCTCTCCTAGACCCCTACTTTATCTAGTAGACAGGTTAATACGTTTCTGTAATTTTTCTGATACATTCTTGGCTTGACATTTTGGACGTGAATAAACCCCTGCTCTGCATAGGTGACAGGGAATAAAATTTCTGAAATTCTTCTTTAATTGATGCGCGCCACCTCCTTTCATTCAATGCTTAAACTTTAACATTTGCGCTTCAATAAATTTTCCCACATTATGCTTCAATAACTTTTCCCACATTTGCGCTATCCACATTTGTTTGCAGAGCACTTGCCATGCTCTTAACCACATTTTGATGCCATTTGCAGCCCTCTAGCCCTTCCCATGACATTTGTACAGCCATTTTAGTGCTCAAAAGTTTGGGGTCAAGTTCGGGTCCTGAACTCAACTTTTTTGTGAAGTTTGGCCGAACCCATCGAACCTGAACATCCAGGTGTCCGCTCAACTCTATTTGTATCAGCCCAGGTTAAAAGGCCCTAAGCGAGAGGCTAGTTACATCAACTTTTTATTAATGCCACTTAACTATATTTAGGACACTTTTTATAATCCTTAATTTAATCTGTTTGTGTAGGTACCGTGACTGGCCCAGTTGTATCTGTTCACACTTGCGTTTTTCTCTTCCGGCATAGAGTTCCGTCCTAGGGGCTCTATACAGGAAAAGAACTGATCAGTTTTATCCCCATGCATTCTGAATGGAGAGCAATCCGTTCAGGATGTCTTCAGTTCAGTCTTTTTGACTGTTCAGGCCGGAGATAATACCGCAGCATGCTGCGGTTATATCTCTGGCCAAAAAAACTGAACACTTGCCTGAATGCCGTATTCGGCATTTTTTCCATAGTGCCAGATCTGGCATTAAAAATACTGCAGACCTTTAAAAATGTGAAGAAAAAAAGAAACTGATCCGTTTGTCCGTATGACAGACTGATCCGTTCTTGCAATGCATCTGTGAGACGGATCCGCATACGGATCAGTCTACAAATGCTGTCCATTCGCATGCAGATTGCCGGAACCGGCAGGAAGTTCCAGGGACGGAACTGCTTGCCGCAGGTGTGAAACTACCCTTAACCATCTGTAATAGTGGCCCTGTTCATACTGCTGCCATATACAACTGCAGTAATTCACCCTTAGGATACCAGAGGTTGTTTTGTTTTCATTTTTCTTCCTGGAGCCATAACTTTTTTTTATTTATCCATATAAGGGTCTTTTTTTTTGTGGGACAAGTTGTACTTTCTAAGGCCACCATTTAAAATGGCATACCATGTATAGGGAAGCGGGAAAAATATTGCAAATGGGGTGGAATTGGAAAAAAATCACCCCCTTTTCCTTAAAAAAAAAAAAGAAAATAAATAAAATATATAGATATAGATAGATAGATAGAGAGATATGAGATATAATATACACACACTCACCTAAAGAATTATTAGGAACACCATACTAATACGGTGTTGGACTCCCTTTTGCCTTCAGAACTGCCTTAATTCAACGTGGCATTGATTCAACAAGGTGCTGATAGCATTCTTTAGAAATGTTGGCCCATATTGATAGGATAGCATCTTGCAGTTGATGGAGATTTGAGGGATGCACATCCAGGGCACGAAGCTCCCATTCCACCACATCCCAAAGATGCTCTATTGGGTTGAGATCTGGTGACTGTGGGGGCCATTTTAGTACAGTGAACTCATTGTCATGTTCAAGAAACCAATTTGAAATGATTCAAGCTTTGTGACATGGTGCATTATCCTGCTGGAAGTAGCCATCAGAGGATGGATACATGTTCTCATTCTGTTTACACCAAATTCGGACTCTACCATTTGAATGTCTCAACAGAAATCGAGACTCATCAGACCAGGCAACATTTTTCCAGTCTTCAACAGTCCAATTTTGGTGAGCTCGTGCAAATTGTAGCCTCTTTTTCCTATTTGTAGTGGAGATGAGTGGTACCCGGTGGGGTCTTCTGCTGTTGTAGCCCATCCACCTCAAGGTTGTGCGTCTTGTGGCTTCACAAATGCTTTGCTGCATACCTTGGTTGTAACGAGTGGTTATTTCAGTCAACGTTGCTCTTCTATCAGCTTGAATCAATCGGCCCATTCTCCTCTGACCTCTAGCATCCACAAGGCATTTTTGCCCACAGGACTGCCGCATACTGGATGTTTTTCCCTTTTCACACCATTCTTTGTAAACCCTAGAAATGGTTGTGCGTGAAAATCCCAGTAACTGAGCAGATTGTGAAATACTCAGACCGGCCCGTCTGGCACCAACAACCATGCCAAGCTCAAAATTGCTTAAATCACCTTTCTTTCCCATTCTGACATTCAGTTTGGAGTTCAGGAGATTGTCTTGACCAGGACCACACCCCTAAATGCATTGAAGCAACTGCCATGTGATTGGTTGACTAGATAATTGCATTAATGAGAAATATATTTAGGTGAGTGTATATTTCCCCAGTCGTCTCCATGACAGCACAAACTGAGATTGCCTTCCTCTGATAGGACAGGAAAAAGCACACAGAGAGGTTAAAAAACCCACCCCCACCCCTCATCGCCAGTGTTTTTTCCTGTCAAGGAAGGAATGCCAGAGAGGTGCTGGGAGCCCTTCTGGGTTCCCTAGTTTCTTTTTTATTTTTTTTTATTTTTACCCTTTTTCTTCTCACCCTGCTACGGCGGGGTGTCACCTGTTAGACCGGAGGTCGGTTCCGGGGTCCGGCTCTCCCTCCTCCAGGCGCGGTCTATGCTCAGGTCACCCTCACTCATGGTGATACCGGCGAAGTTCCCTCTACGGCGGCCCAGACGGGCTTAAAGCAGTAAAGTAGGGCGGCTGGAGCGACGCTGTGGCGCGCTTCCCTCCAGTCGCCAGGTGATGACGCCAGATGCCGGGAGGCGTGGCCAGCGTCGTGAGAAGATAAGCGCCCCTACAGCCACTGGCTCGGGTCCTGAGCCCCCTACCACTCTGGGCGGTGTGAGTAGCCTGCTGGCACCCTTTCATATTGCTTTTTTTTCCCTGCAGTGGTTGACCCTTTCCTCCCTTGGTGTTGCAGGGAGAAAAGGAGTCTTCCTCCTCCGTTAAATCCAGACCCAGGAAGTGCGGCGTCTGTTCTAAGTGCCTTGCTTCCTCAGGGTCCAAGTTACTATGTAAGGACTGCACTTCTACCGTGGTGAAGGCAGAGTCCTCTAGCTTCATGTAGGAGATCAAGACCCTTGTCAGAACGGAGGTCCAATCAGCGTTGGCCGCTAGGGACCCCCCTGCCTCCCCTATACCCCAGCCCGGTCAGGGCCGCAGACCACCCTCTTCCAGAGGCCTGGACTACTCCGGGAGTGATCTGGACTCGGCCGACTCTGTTTTGTCAGATGCGGGGACTTCGGCTAGATCTCAGGAATTGGAGGAAAGTAGTGAGTACAGGAGATTCCTCTTTAACCCAGAGGATATAGAAGAATTGATCCGAACCATCAGGGCTACTATTAAGATGGAGGTCCCTAAGAGGTCCAAGTCAGTCCAGGAGGAGATTTTCGGGGGTTTAGGGGAGAGGCACAAATCGGTGTTCCCGGACAATATCCAGAAGATGATACGGGCAGAATGGGAGAAGCCAGAGAAGGGTTCCTTTATCCCACGGGGCCTCAAAAGGCGATACCCCTTCGACAAAGCGGACTGTGCTGACTGGGAGGCCATTCCCAGGGTGGATGCTCCCGTTGCTAAGGTAGCGAAACGAACGGTCCTTCCGTTTGAGGACGCAGCGCAGCTCAAGGACCCTCTAGATAGGAAAGCCGAGAGTCTGCTCAAGAGAACCTGGGAAGCTACAGCAGCTCTCCTAAAACCGGGGGTAGCAGCGACATGTGTGGCTCATACACTCGCAGTGTGGCTTGAGCAACTAGAGCACCATATAGCGAATAAGGCCCCTCGGGAGGAGATCCTGGATAGTATTCCTCTTCTGAAGAAGGCTACTTTCTTCCTTGCCTATGCCGCTGCAGAATCGGTTAGGCTTTCTGCCCGCACGGCGGTTCTGTCCAATACCACCAGACTGGTACTATGGCTTAAAGCCTGGTCGGGCGACACCGTATCGAAAAATAGGCTGATATCTCTATCCTTTCACGGTCAGTACGTGTTCGGGTCCGACCTGGACAAAATCCTTGAGAATGCCACGGACCGTAAGAAGGGCTTTCCAGAGGACAAATCCAAGTCCAGGAGACAGTTTTTTCGGAGGCCCTAGCAGGATCCCAGGGCCGATAGGAGGAGCCGCGAGGGTCGCGGATTTACGAGAGGCGGGAGAGGAAAAGTTTTTTTTCCCTTAATCCCAACAGGGGAGATCCCTCTCCCTCTTCATCAAAACAATGACATCATCCCGGTCGGAGGAAGGCTCAGCTCCTTTCTGGGGGTTTGTGAACAAACCATCCCGGATCCGTATATATTAGGCATCGTAGAACATCGCTACACAATAGAACTGGATTCCCTTCCTCCGCAGAGATTTGTCCTGACCAAGATCACCAGGGGCCTCGAGTCTCCCTTATCCGAGAGCGTAAGAAGCTTATTACACCTGGGGGCAGTAGAAAAGGTACCTGCCAGAGATTTGGGGAGGGGTCACTATTCCCCCTTATTCCTGGTCCGGAAATCGAATGGCAATTTTCGGACCATCATAAATTTAAAACCCCTGAACAAACACATCACCTACCACAAGTTCAGGATGGAGACAGTCAAGTCAGCGGTGAAGCTCATCAAAAGAGGGTCTATGATGGCTACAATAGACCTCTCCGACGCATACTTCCATATCCCAATACAGGTCCGTTCCAGAAGATATCTGAGGTTCGCGGTGGAGCAAGGCGGGACAGTTTGCCACTATCAGTTCAAATGCCTCCCGTTCGGCATATCATCGGCACCCCGCATATTCACCAAGGTGATGGCGGAGGTCGTAGCCTCCTTAAGCAAGGAGGGGATAATAATCGTCCCTTACCTAGACGACCTGCTAATAGTAGCAGAAACCTCAGATCTCCTTCATAGACACATCCAAGTGGTTCTCTCGCGCCTCCAGAACTTGGGCTGGTTGATCAACCGGGA
Source organism: Bufo bufo (assembly GCF_905171765.1). Taxonomy (NCBI): domain Eukaryota; kingdom Metazoa; phylum Chordata; class Amphibia; order Anura; family Bufonidae; genus Bufo; species Bufo bufo. The sequence continues at coordinate 137,552,368 of NC_053397.1, forward strand.
GAAGTCCGACATGTTCCCAGACCATCGGAAGGTATTCCTGGGTATTCTCTTGGATTCAGTTCTTCAAAAATCTTTTCTCCCTCCGCTAAAGGTACAGAAGCTGAGGTCAAGGGTCCTCCACTTCACCAAGCAGTCCCGTTGCTCAATAAGGCAGGGCATGGAAATGCTGGGTCATCTCACCTCCTGCATCCCTGCGGTAGCCTAGGCCCAATTCCATACGAGACCTTTACAGAAGCTGGTTCTAAAACAATGGAACGGGTATCAATCATCCCTGGACCAGGAGTTGTCGGTGTCCGGGAGGTAATTGCTTCACTGGGCTGGTGGCTCAAGACCAAGAACCTGGAATCGGGAGTTCCATGGAGGCAGGAAAGTGTGTTTTCCCTCACGACGGATGCCAGCTCTTGGGGCTGGGGGGCCCTCACGGCTTCGGAGACTTTTCAAGGGATTTGGTCCGAGGGCCAGAGAAAGATGTCCTCCAACTACAGAGAACTCCGTGCGGTGTGGGAAGGCCTCAGGTCCATCCAAATACAGGCCAAAAATCGCCACGTCCTGGTCCATTCGGACAATTCCACAGCGGTGGCATTTATCCAGCACCAAGGAGGAACAAGACACTGTCATCTCCAGAGGCTCTCAGACCGAATCTTCCTTTGGGCAGAAAAGAATCTACAATCCCTTGCGGCAGTACATCTAAAGGGATCCCTGAATCTCCAGGCGGATTACCTCAGTCGGCAAAGTCTGGATCCAGGCGAGTGGTCTTTGTCCCAGACCGCTTTCCAACAGATTTGCGACCGTTGGGGGAATCCCATCCTAGACCTGTTCGCATCAGCAAAGAATCTCAAGGTTCAGAATTTCTTCTCCCTCAATCGAAGAGACCCATGTGTGGCAATAGACGCTTTTACCCAGAGCTGGATGACGGTCCTAGTCTACGCTTTTCCCCCGATACCAGTAATCCCAAGAGTGCTCTAAAAGTTTCAGTCCGAAAGGTGCACACTGATTCTGGTGGTCCCATTCTGGCCCAGGAGAAGCTGGTTCGGGCTCCTCAGGTCCCTCAGCCCGGAAGATCCCATTCGTTTCCGGCCGGAGGCGGGTCTTCTAACCCAGGGTCCCATACCGCACCCCAATACCAACCTCCTCAAGCTGTCTGCTTGGATTCTGAGCAATCCCTCTTGCTAGGGCTAGGGCTCTCTGAAAGAGTAGTTAAGACCCTCTTACTCAGTAGGTAGTCCAACACCTCCAAAGCGTACCTCAAGGTTTGGAGGAAGTTCGCCTCCTGGGGCGGAGTCGGGTTCAACCAGTCCACCCCTAATATCCCACTTATCCTGGAATTCCTCCAGGATGGGCTGGATTTGGGTCTTGCTCCTAACACATTGCGAGTTCAGGTGTCTGCCTTGGGGGCCCTCTATAATACCAGCCTTTATGAGGTCCCCTGGGTAGCAAGATTCCTGAAAGCGGCAGATCGACTAAAACCCCGAGTCAGGAATATGGTCGCACCATGGAACCTCAACACCGTCCTTGTAGGGCTGTCAGATGTTCCGTTTGAGCCTCTGCTCTCCCTATCTATTAAGTGGCTCACTCTGAAAACCATCTTCCTAGTGGCCATATCCTCCGCAAGGAGGGTTTGCGAGCTCCAGGCCCTGTCCATACAGGAACCCTTCTTCAAGGTGCTAGACGACAAGCTTGTTTTTCAAATTAGACCCCTGTTTTCTCCCCAAGGTGGTCTCCTCCTTTCATAGGTCGCAAGATATAGTTATCCCGTCTTTTTTTCCTAACCCTAAAGACGAGCAGGAATCTAGATTCCACAATTTAGATGTTAGGCGTTCAGTTCTTCATTATTTACACACCACAGAGGAGTGGCGTATCGACAAGAATTTATTTATCCAGTTTTCAGGTCCAAATAAGGATAAGAAGGCAGCTAAGAGCTCTATATCCCTCTGGATTAGATGCACCATTTCCGAGGCCTATAAAGCATCCGGTAGAGAGGCTCCTCCATCCCTTAGAGCCCACTCAGTTAGATCGGTCTCCACTTCTTGGGCTGAAAGAGCCTCTGCTTCGTTAGAACAGATCTGCAGGGCAGCTACCTGGAAGAGGGCCCACACCTTCACCAAGCATTATAGGGTGGATGTGTTTGCTGACGAGGACTTGGCCTTTGGACGTAAAGTCCTAGGTTCTGTAGTCCCCCCTTAAGTTACTTTGTTAGTTCTCAGTTTGTGCTGTCATGGAGACGACTGGGGAAATGAGTATTGCGCTCACCGGTAATCCGGTTTCCTGGAAGTCTCCATGACAGCACAACTTTGTCCCGCCCTTGTTTTTTCTTTGTCAATAGACTATTTGGCTAGTTTTACGTTCTACCCCTTGTCCTAGTCCTGTTATAATACACTGGCGATGAGGGGTGGGGGTGGGGTTTTTAACCTCTCTGTGTGCTTTTTCCTGTGTGCTTTTTCCTGTCCTATCGGAGGAAGGCAATCTCAGTTTGTGCTGTCATGGAGACTATATATATATATATATATATATATATACGGAAAATGCAAATGTGATCGCACACTACATCCAGCACTCTGCCCTCCATGCTGGATGAGACATTGGTTTATATTTTGGCCAAAGCATAGTAAGCCACTCACCGCGTCAAGGCTGTCTCATGAGTGGTCCCTAACTCTTGTTCCTACCTGTTCATGGGCCATGACAGCCACACAAAATCCAGGGAATGCAGGTCAGCATGCAAGCCAAGTACACTTTGCTTGTAACCCCGTCCGGTGCCATTACAGCTTTCATCGGATCCAGGGATGCAAGTACCAACATGCATGCTGAACCCACCATACACTTCTCCTGGAGCCAAATGGCTAATGGTAGGCTCTATCCACCAGACCCAGTTCTATACTGACTTCAAAACCAGCCTCAAGGACAGACCAACTGGTCAGGTGTGCAATGACTCCAAGGAGATCGCCACGCCTCCAATATATACTACAAAGAAAAAAATAAGGGGTTGGGTCAGCACAACCTGCCTGTAGGTGCAGATCGCTATGGCGAAATACATATACAAACGGAAAATGCAAATGTGATCGCACACTACATCCAGCACTCTGCCCTCCATGCTGGATGAGACATTGGTTTATATTTTGGCCAAAGCATAGTAAGCCACTCACCGCGTCAAGGCTGTCTCATGAGTGGTCCCTAACTCTTGTTCCTACCTGTTCATGGGCCATGACAGCCACACAAAATCCAGGGAATGCAGGTCAGCATGCAAGCCAAGTACACTTTGCTTGTAACCCCGTCCGGTGCCATTACAGCTTTCATCGGATCCAGGGATGCAAGTACCAACATGCATGCTGAACCCACCATACACTTCTCCTGGAGCCAAATGGCTAATGGTAGGCTCTATACAAGCAGACCCAGTTCTATACTGACTTCAAAACCAGCCTCAAGGACAGACCAACTGGTCAGGTGTGCAATGACTCCAAGGAGATCGCCACGCCTCCAATATATACTACAAAGAAAAAAATAAGGGGTTGGGTCAGCACAACCTGCCTGTAGGTGCGGATCGCTATGGCGAAATACATATACAAACGGAAAATGCAAATGTGATCGCACACTACATCCAGCACTCTGCCCTCCATGCTGGATGAGACATTGGTTTATATTTTGGCCAAAGCATAGTAAGCCACTCACCGCGTCAAGGCTGTCTCATGAGTGGTCCCTAACTCTTGTTCCTACCTGTTCATGGGCCATGACAGCCACACAAAATCCAGGGAATGCAGGTCAGCATGCAAGCCAAGTACACTTTGCTTGTAACCCCGTCCGGTGCCATTACAGCTTTCATCGGATCCAGGGATGCAAGTACCAACATGCATGCTGAACCCACCATACACTTCTCCTGGAGCCAAATGGCTAATGGTAGGCTCTATACAAGCAGACCCAGTTCTATACTGACTTCAAAACCAGCCTCAAGGACAGACCAACTGGTCAGGTGTGCAATGACTCCAAGGAGATCGCCACGCCTCCAATATATACTACAAAGAAAAAAATAAGGGGTTGGGTCAGCACAACCTGCCTGTAGGTGCAGATCGCTATGGCGAAATACATATACAAACGGAAAATGCAAATGTGATCGCACACTACATCCAGCACTCTGCCCTCCATGCTGGATGAGACATTGGTTTATATTTTGGCCAAAGCATAGTAAGCCACTCACCGCGTCAAGGCTGTCTCATGAGTGGTCCCTAACTCTTGTTCCTACCTGTTCATGGGCCATGACAGCCACACAAAATCCAGGGAATGCAGGTCAGCATGCAAGCCAAGTACACTTTGCTTGTAACCCCGTCCGGTGCCATTACAGCTTTCATCGGATCCAGGGATGCAAGTACCAACATGCATGCTGAACCCACCATACACTTCTCCTGGAGCCAAATGGCTAATGGTAGGCTCTATACAAGCAGACCCAGTTCTATACTGACTTCAAAACCAGCCTCAAGGACAGACCAACTGGTCAGGTGTGCAATGACTCCATATATATAATTAGTGGGTTGCGAAAGTTTGGGCAACCTTGTTAATCGTCATGATTTCCCTGTATAAATCGTTGGTTGCTACGATAAAAAATGTCAGTTAAATATATCATATAGGAGACACACACACAGTGATATTTGAGAAGTGAAATGAAGTTTATTGAATTTACAGAAAGTGTACTGTAATTGTTTAAACAAAATTAGGCAGGTGCATAAATTTGGGCACTGTTGTCTTTTTATCGATTCCAAAACCTTTAGAACTAATTATTGGAACTCAAATTGCCTTGGTAAGCTCAGTGACCCCTACATACACAGGTAAATCCAATTATGAGAGAGTATTTAAAGGGTTTCTATCACTTCGTTTCACCTATTTAGCTTTCAGACACTAGCGATCCGCTAGTGTCTGCTCTATCTAACCATCCTAATATAAGAGCTTATTGTCCTGCCGTTTAGCTAAAAAAATAACTTATATAGATATGCAAATGAGCCTCTAGGTGCTATGGGGGCGTGATTAGCACCTAGAGGCTCCGTCTACCTTAACAAACTGCCGCCGCCCAGCGCGTCCCTCCAGCCCGCCCATCTCCAGCTGAAGCGATCCTCTCCGTGCGCGTCTCTGTTCTGCGCATGCGCAGTGAATGTCTGATCGCTTCCCTGCTCAGACATCTCCACTGCGCCTGTTCCTCGGAGCGCTATGACGTCATCGGCGCAGGTGCAGTGGAGATGTCTGAGCAGGGAAGCGATCAGACATTCACTGCGCATGCGCCGAATACGAGGAGCATCGCATTCCGGAGGAGATGGGCGGGCTGGAGGGACGCGCTGGGCGGCGGCAGTTTGTTAAGGTAGACGGAGCCTCTAGGTGCTAATCACGCCCCCATAGCACCTAGAGGCTCATTTGCATATCTATATAAGTTATTTTTTTAGCTAAACGGCAGGACAATAAGCTCTTATATTAGGATGGTTAGATAGAGCAGACACTAGCGGATCGCTAGTGTCTGAAAGCTAAATAGGTGAAACGAAGTGATAGAAACCCTTTAAGGGGGTCAATTGTAAGTTTCCCTCCTCTTTTAATTTTCTCTGAAGAGTAGCAACATGGGGGTCTCAAAACAACTCTCAAATGACCTGAAGACAAAGATTGTTCACCATCATGGTTTAGGGGAAGGATACAGAAAGCTGTCTCAGAGATTTCAGCTGTCTGTTTCCACAGTTAGGAACATATTGAGAAAATGGAAGACCACAGGCTCAGTTCAAGTTAAAGGGCTTCTGTCACCCCACTAAACTTTTTTTTTTTTTTGCTTACTTATAATCCCCACACTACGATTTATGCCTACATAATCAAATTAATCATTTTGGTCCTGTAGATTTTGTTTAAAACATGCTTTTAAAATATGCAAATTACCTTGCTACCAGCAAGTAGGGCGGCTACTTGCTGGTAGCAGCCGCATCCTCCGATCCTAAAGACGCCCCCTCCGCATTGTGATTGACAGGGCCAGGGAACGGAATCGTTCTCTGCTGGCCCTGCCTGTTAGCATTCAAAATCTGGTGCCTGCGCCGCGGCCGTACCTGTCTTCAATCGGCGCAGGCGCACTGAGAGGCAGCCCTCGCTCGGCCACTCCATCCTCAATGCGCCTGCACCAATGACGTCACATCTACACCAGGCGCATTGAGGATGGAGCGGCCGAGCGAGCGCCTGCGCCGATTGAAGACAGGTACGGCCGCGGCGCAGGCGCCAGATTTTGAATGCTAACAGGCAGGGCCAGCAGAGAACGATTCCGTTTCCTAGCCCTGTCAATCACAATGCGGAGGGGGCGTCTTTAGGATCGGAGGATGCGGCTGCTACCAGCAAGTAGCCGCCCTACTTGCTGGTAGCAAGGTAATTTGCATATTTTAAAAGTATGTTTTAAACAAAATCTACAGGACCAAAATGATTAATTTGATTATGTAGGCATAAATCGCAGTGTGGGGATTATAAGTAAGCAAAAAAAAATAATAATAAGGTTTAGTGGGGTGACAGAAGCCCTTTAAGGCTCGAAGTGGCAGACCAAGAAAAATCTCGGATAGACAGAAGCGACGAATGGTGAGAACAGTCAGTCAACCCACAGACCAGCACCAAAGACCTACAACTTCATCTTGCTGCAGATGGAGTCACTGTGCATCGTTCAACCATTCGGCGCACTTTACACAAGGAGATGCTGTATGCAAGAGTGATGCAGAGGAAGCCTTATCTCCGCCCACAGCACAAAAAGTGACGCTTGAGGTGGGCTAAAGCACATTTGTACAAGCCAGCTTCATTTTGGAATAAAGTGCTGTGGACTGATGAAACAAAAATGTAGTTATTTGGCCATAACAAGGGGCGTTATGCATGGAGGAAAAAGAACACAGCATTCCAAGAAAAACACCTGCTACCTACAGTAAAATATGGTGGTGGTTCCATCATGCTGTGTGGCCAGTGCAGGGACTGGGAATCTTGTCAAAGTTGAGGGACGCATGGATTCCACTCAGTATCAGCAGATTCTGGAGACCAATGTCCAGGAATCAGTGACAAAGCCGAAGCTGCTCCGGGGCTGGATCTTTCAACAAGACAACGACCCTAAGCACTGCTCAAAATCCACTAAGGCATTTATGCAGAGGAACAAGTACAACGTTCTGGAATGGCCATCTCAGTCCCCAGACCTGAATATAATTGAAAATCTGTGGTGTGACTTAGAGAGCTGTCCATGCTCGGAAGCCATCAAACCTGAATGAACTAAAGATGTTTTGTAAAGAGGAATGGTCCAAAATACCTTCAACCAGAATCCAGACTCTCATTGGAACCTACAGGAAGCGTTTAGAGGCTGTAATTTCTGCAAAGGAGGATCTACTAAATATTGATTTCATATTTTTTTGTGGTGCCCAAATTTATGCACCTGCCTAATTTTGTTTAAACAATTATAGCACACTTTCTGTAAATCCAATAAACTTCATTTCACTTCTCAAATATCACTGTGTGTGTCTCCTATATGATATATTTTACTGACATTTTATATCGTAACAACCAACGATTTATACAGGAAAATCATGACGATTAACAAGGTTGCCCAAACTTTCGCATCCCACTGTATGTGTGTGTGTGTGTGTGTGTGTATATATATATATATATATATATATATATATATATATATATATATATATATATATAATTATAATATGAAAATAACTTTATTTACCCATATGGCTGATGCGACGTTTCGGCTCTACACAGGAGCCTTCCTCAGGCAGTGAGGAAGGCTCCTGTGTAGAGCCGAAACGTTGCATCAGCCTTATGGGTAAATAAAGTTATTTTCATTTTTATCCGCTGGAGTGCTGCCCGTTTTTACACGTTGTATTCATCTGGATTGGCTTATATCCACATTGGGCTTGTGCACCCTTCATCCATTTTTTCCATTTATGACGGTGCTGCCATTATATTATAATCCAGCGGGAGCACCAACCAGGATTTGGGTGCAAAGTCCAGTGCAGGGTAACGGCTATACCCAATATTGTAGAGACGAAGAAAGTAGGACTGCACTCCAGAATAATGGTGAAATAAAGTGTTTAATCACCCATAGTATGGCAAACTTGCGACGTTTCGGCTCACAAGAGCTTGAGGAAGGCTCTTGTGAGCCGAAATGTCGCAAGTTTACAGTTTAAATTTTTGTAGTCTCTTTAGGAGGCCACAATGTCCACTACTACATTTTCTTTTTTATTGTTGAATATTTCCATACTGCAAAAAGCAGTATAGTAATATGTGGATTGCTCATTTCTTATGTTGGCCTGCCACCTGCCACCTCTCTTCAGACCCAGCCTATTAGAATTCATTACCTGCATCCCTAATCGTCAAACGGGGATGCCGATGTTAACCCGGAAGCGCTCTCTTCTGGGTTTTTCATTCTTAAGATGTTGTGATCACACGATTTAGTGTTAATCTACCTATTGGTATGCAATCTATGCTATGCTACAAGAAAATTGTGAAACTTTTAAGGGCCCTTTACATGGGCCAAGAATCGCAGATTATCGCTAACAAGCATTCATAGTAACACTCGTTAGAGATGATTAAGGTGTGTAATTGTACTGCCAATTACCTGATTGAGTGAAATGCTCGTTCATCGTTCATTTGTGCACACGTAAAAATGATCGTTTACCGGCAGCAGATTGTGCCGTGTAAACACGATCTGCCAGTAAACAACGAGTCCCTATGGGGAACAACGATGGCATTAGCAATCATTCCTCCCCATACTCTGGAGGAGATCACTGCATTCCTCCGCTAGCTATCAGCAGAACGCTTCCTTCCCAACAATCTGCTGTAATATTGGCACGTGTAAAGGGACATTTTCTCAATAGTGTGTCCAATCACTCTCCAATACATACCGAAGTAATGTTGGTTGGGGGTTTTCAAATTAGGAATGCTGTTTAGAAGTTAAAAACTTTTTGGATTCAGCTAGTGAATGAAGGGAAAGCTAGTGTCACAGTTTGAGACACTATGAAAGCCTATGTTTTGGCTATATGTTTAGAAAATAAGTTATCACCAAACCAGAATTGGGGAGTTCACAGAGATTCTGCAAAACATGTATTATACGTAGAATGAGCGTTTATGGATTTCTGACTTCAGAAGCCAACTGGTGGAGACTCATTTTGACCGTTTGAGAACCTGGAAGATTTAGTGTTCAGGACCAGACGCTGTTCAGATGTTTTTCCTATGTTAGGCCTCATGCACACGACCGTATTTTTTTGCGGTCCGCAAAAACGGGTTCCGTTTTTCCGTGACCGTTTTTTCGTCCGTGGGTCTTCCTTGATTTTTGGAGGATCCACGGACATGAAAAAAAAGTCGTTTTGGTGTCCGCCTGGCCGTGCGGAGCCAAACGGATCCGTCCTGAATTACAATGCAAGTCAATGGGGACGGATCCGTTTGACGTTGACACAATATGGTGCAATTTCAAACGGATCCGTCCCCCATTGACTTTCAATGTAAAGTCAGGAGTTAATATACCATAGGATCTGAGTTTTCTCCAATCCGATGGTATATTTTAACTTGAAGCGTCCCCATTACCATGGGAACGCCTCTATGTTAGAATATACTGTCGGATAGGAGTTAGATCGTGAAACTCAAATCCGACAGTATATTCTAACACAGAGGCGTTCCCATGGTGATGGGGACGCTTCAGGTTAGAATATACTAAAAGAACTGTGTACATGACTGCCTCCTGCTGCCTGGCAGGTGCTGCCAGGCAGAGGGGGCAGCCCCCCCCCTGTAGTTAACACATTGGTGGCCAGTGCGGCCGCCCCCCCCTCCCTCCCCTGTAGTTAACTCGTTGGTGGCCAGAGGGCCCCCTCCTCCCTCCCCTGTAGTTAACTCGTTGGTGGCCAGTGGGCCCCCCTCCCTCCCCTGTAGTTAACTCGTTGGTGGCCAGTGGGCCCTCTCCCTCCCCCTCCTAATTAAAATCTCCCCCCCTATCATTGGTGGCAGCGGAGAGTACCGATCTGAGTCCCAGTTTAATTGCTGGGGCTCCGATCGGTAACCATGACAACCAGGACGCTACTGCAGTCCCGGTTGCCATGGTTACTTAGCAATTTGTAGAAGCATTATACTTACCTGCGAGCTGCGATGTCTGCGTCCGGCCGGGAGCTCCTCCTACTGGTAAGTGACAGGTCTGTGCGGCGCATTGCTTAATGACCTGTCACTTACCATTAGGAGGAGCTCCCGGCCGGACGCAGACATCGCAGCTCGCAGGTAAGTATAATGCTTCTACAAATTGCTAAGTAACCATGGCAACCGGGACAGCAGTAGCGTCCTGGTTGCCATGGTTACCGATCAGAGCCCCAGCGATTAAACTGGGACTCCGATCGGTACTCTCCGCTGCCACCAATGATCGGGGGGGGAGATTTTAATTAGGAGGGGGAGGGAGGGGAGAGGGCCCACTGGCCACCAACGAGTTAACTACAGGGGAGGGAGGGGGGGCGGCCGCACTGGCCACCAATGTTTTAACTACAGGGGGGGGGGGGCTGCCCCCTGCTGCCTGGCAGCACCTGCCAGGCAGCAGGGGGCAGTCATGTACACAGTTCTTTTAGTATATTCTAACCTGAAGCGCCCCCATCACCATGGGAACGCCTCTGTGTTAGAATATACTGTCGGATCTGAGTTTTCACGAAGTGAAAACTCTGCTCTGAAAAAGCTTTTATGCAGACGGATCTTCGGATCCGTCTGTATTAAAGTAACCTACGGCCACGGATCACGGACACGGATGCCAATCTTGTGTGCATCCGTGTTCTTTCACGGACCCATTGACTTGAATGGGTCCGTGAACCGTTGTCCGTCAAAAAAATAGGACAGGTCATATTTTTTTGACGGACAGGATACACGGATCACTGTCTCGGCTGCAAAACGGTGCATTTTTCGATTTTTCCACGGACCCATTGAAGGTCAATGGGTCCGCGAAAAGAAAACGGAAAACGGCACAATGGCCACGGATGCACACAACGGTCGTGTGCATGAGGCCTTACTTTAACAACTAGAACTTGTGATTTAAATTTACCACTTTATAAATTCCTCGTAAAACACATCTTGAATATTGGCTCCACTTACTATAAGGGGTATAGGAAAGCTAAAAGGGTTCATAGGTAGGCAGTAGGGGTGGGCGATATGGCCTAAAATCTATATTGCGATATAATTTGAATCATGTGCGATATATATTGCGATATAATATTTTCTTCTGTATGTATACAAAAAATGCAAATTAATAAACTTTGCAAGAAATTGATCTTTTTCTAAACAATGTAAAGATGAAGTGTTAGTAAAACACACATTTCTTGAAAATAAAGTGCAAATTGCAAAATGTAAAATAATAAATAACATCACATTTCTTCCTCCTATCCTGATTACTTAGGCTCCCCTCCATCCATATCACCGTTTCTCCTTTTTGGCTCGGTTGAGGAGCAGGAGAACGGAAAGGACGGATTTGGCACATAACTGACCACTAACTGAGCGTAACAGAGCCTAAAGACCCCATAGACAATAATGGGGTCCGTTCCGTGTCCACTCAGAACATGATTTTTGAGCGGAGACAAAAGTCGTGCATGCAGGACTTTCGTCTCTGCTAAAAAATCATGTTCTGAGCGGACACGGAATGGACCCCTTTATTGTCTATGGGGTCCTTAGGCTCCGTTACGCCCAGTTAGGTGTGTCAGTTATCTGCAGAATCCGTCCTTTTCGTTCTCCTGCTCCTTAATGGAGCTGGAGAACGGAAAGGAGAAACGGTGATGTGTGAACGAGCCCTTACTTATATTGCACAAAAATAAAAAGTTGCACATATTTGAACGAAAAAGCCTTCAAGTTCAACAGGTTTCTTAACGGTAAACTGTTAAAGGGAACTTGACACCTCTCATCAACTTTATGCTGCCCAGACTAACAGCAGCATAAAGTAGAGACAGGTGAGTTGATTTCATCAGTCTGCATAGTTTCAAAGTAAGTGGTTGCCCGAGAACCACCATCACATTAATTGCTGACTGGGCCTGGAAAAGAGTCATGGCCACCTGAGAAGAGTCATGGTTATTCATGAATTCCTGCTGTCCCTGCCCACCAGCTGATGACTGACCGGCTTCTACCTAGTTTTCTCCCTTTCTGTCTAGGAGAGAACTGCCAATCATCAGCAGATGGACGGGAGAGCAGGAGATTCTGAGTAACCAGGACTCTTCTCAGGTAGATCTGACTCTTTTCAAGGCCTGTGCTGCAGTGATTATGATGCTGGTTCTCAGCAACCACTTACTTTTAGTTAATGAGAGACACACCGCTGAAATCAGAATTTTTGTCATTATTTTATGCTGCTGTCAGTGAGGTCAGCATAAAGGTGATGACAGGACAGGTTCCCTTTAAATATATAACAAATTGCAAACTTGCAAATCAATATGTAGTGCGAGTGCGACTGAACATCAGCCTTGCGTGCCGTCATTACATTTAATATCTCCTTATTGGTCCAGAGGACCTGAGCGAGCGTTACTTTCGCACACTCACTGAATAGTTTTATAAAAATTCTACTTTATTGATATATCCTTTAAAATCACTTTGTGTTAGACAAGGAACTCAAAAATGTGATTAAAATTACTCAGGGAGGCCACGTCCCTTCCCTATAACCTGAACTCCCTGAGTAATTTTAATCACATTTTTGAGTTCCACTTCCTTGTCTAACACTAAGTGATTTTAAAGGATATATCAATATCAATAAAGTAGAATTTCAATAAAACTATTCAGTGAGGGTGCGAAAGTAACGCTTAGGTCCTCTGGAGTCGCCAGTAAGGAGATAATAAATACAGGAGTATAGCGTTGCACGCCTCCTCAGGGGTCCTGTCATTACATAATGCACTTCAGCCAAGGTTTTTCGCCAGGAACACAAGTTTGTCCACAGTCTCGGGCTTCAGTGCAGATCGGTGGCATGTTACTATATTGCCACTGGTGCTGAATGCCCTTTCTGAAGGGGCACTTGTGGCAGGAATGCAAAGATATTTCTTGGCTAGGCTTGCCACCCTGGGAAAATTAGCCTGGTGCAACCTCCACCACTCCAGTGGGTCAGCTTCTCCTTCTACATCCAGTGCCTGCAGGTAACTCTTAAGCTCAATTTTAATCACTTCTCTGCCAGTGAGGGCAGCTGGGCCAGGCTGAGCAGATGCATTTTTTAAAAAGCTGCCCAGACTTCGTTTACTCCTCTTGGGTTCTCTCTGGGCTTCTCCAGCAGCTCCTGTGCTTGTGTGTGATGGTGGTGCTGACTCTGTGGCAGACACAGCTTGCGTCTCTAGCAGTGCCTGAATTTCTGCTGCTGCCTTTGTGAAGATGAACTCTCTTCGGTCATCTGCTATATATGATGATCTGAAGCGTGGGTTGACCAAGGAGGCCATATCCAGGAGGTCATCAGTTGCAACGTCCGAGTACTTCTCATTTAAATACTTGAGGATGGCTGTCTTCGTGTCCTCCGTCAGTTCTGTGTCAATGTTGTCATCAGCTAGAGGAAGAACTGTGGTGTTTAGAAGGTGGAGCACAGGTTTGACAGTCGACACACTCACATACTCTTCTCCAGACAGAGCATCTGTAAACTCCAACAGGGGACTGAGGGTCTTGTTCATAGATTCTAACACATCAATGTCCTGCCAAGTTGGTACCAGGTGCCTGGTTTTCCGGTCTGCTTTCAGGACCTGTGATATGGCCTTCTCTTGTTCGAGCAGCCGCTGAATTATTTGCTGTCGAGACCCCCATCTTGTTGGTGTTTCAGTGATGAGGCGGTGAGGAGGCAGGTTTAGCTCAGCCTGGGCATTAGCCATTTCTCTCTTCCTTTTCCAAGCGTAAGAAAAGGCACTCACTATTTTCTTGCATTTGCCAATGGCATGTTCAACACGGGCGTCTTTCACACTTCTCTCTAAGGACAAAATTGGAAGATATCATTAGCACATCAACCCCAGTGCATAATGTAACTAGTCTAGGACTAAAAGAAACGTCTACCTACCTATGGCGAGGTGGAGCCTGTGACCAAAGCACTGCAGTCTTGTCCAGCCGTTAATTTCCACTGCTTTAACAATATTTGCGCCATTGTCGGTGGTTATGCAGACTTGTAACTCTTCTTTAAGTCCCCATGACTCGAGCGCTTCCTTCAATCCCTGAGATATCAGTTCACCTGTATGATCCTCGGGAAAATAAGATGTCTGTAGGCATCTGCTGCACAACTTCCACTCGTCATTGATGAAGTGGACTGTGAGACTAATGTAAGGTTTCATTGTGCGACTGGACCACAAGTCCGTAGTAGTTGCATAGTGTTTTATGCTCCAGAGTTCGTTCTTTACTTGCTCACGGACTTTGTCATACAGTTTGGGCATTTCAGTTTGGCTAAAGTATTTGCGGCTAGGTACCTCGGAACGTGGATCGAGTGTCTTAATAATGTTCTGAAAGCCGCGTTTCTCCACTGTAAGAAACTGCACCATGTCCTTACACAGGTATAGGGTAATGGCATTTGTAATATCAATCCACCACCGATTTTTATTTTTTTTTGTCATACGGAGTGCCTTTAGAAAATGCTTTCACAATATCGGTCTGCTGGTGGGCAGGGCCACCTTTTTTCTTTCCACTAGACTGACTGGCTGTTTGTGGAGGAGGGCGCAGTTTTTGGCTATCTTGGTATTCCAAAACGTGCTTAATTTTGAGGTGATGAAACAAATTGGTTGTATTCCCTCTCTTCGCTATTATTGTCGCCCGGCAAACTTTGCAGATTATATTTTTCTGCTCCACATCCGACTTCTTAAACCCAAACCAGGTCCATATGACAGACGTCGCACCGGTCTTCTATATGAGCACCTCCTCCTCTTCCTCCTCCCCACATGCTGTAAGCTCCTCCATGAAGTTGACCAAAACAGGCACAACTTAAGTTGATCTTGATGACATATAGGGCGCCTGCAGGAAACGATTATTTTAGCAATCGAGTACTCGTCTCTAATAAGACAAACCGTCTCTTAAACTATTGCTAACGTATTGCTAATTGCTTTTTAAAAACAATATTTTTATGTGGTATAGCAAATCATCAGCCCCATGCCATTTGCTGTCAGTCAGCGTCAGACAGACCCATGGCATTTGCCAATTGCCATCATCAGACATGTCCCCCAGAGCCAGTGCCATCAGCCCCATGGCATTTGCCATCATCTATCAGACTGTGTGATGATGGCAAATGCCATGGGGCTAATCTGATGGCACTGGCTCACTGCTGGGGGACACATGTCTGATGGCAAATGCCACATGGGGCTTAACTGATTGCACTGGCTCACTGCTGGATGACACATGTCTGATGACGGAAAATGCCTTGGGCATGGGGCTAATCTGATGGCACTGGCTCACTGCTGCGGGACACATGTCTGATGGCAAATGCCACATGGGGCTAATCTGATGGCACTGGCTGACTGCTGGGGACACACACATGTCTGATGGCAAATGCCACATGGGGCTTAACTGATGGCACTGGCTCACTGCTGGGTGACACATGTCTGATGACTGCAAATGCCATGGGGCTAATCTGATGGCACTGGCTCACTGCTGGGGGACACATGTCTGATGGCAAATGCCACATGGGGCTAATCTAATGGCACTGGCTCACTGCTGGGAGACACATCAGACATGCCCCCCCCCCCCCCCCAGCATTTGAGCCAGTGCAATCAGATCAGCCCCATGTGGCATTTGCCATCATCTGACATGTGTCCCCCAGCAGTGAGTCAGTGCCATCACACTTGAGCTCAACCCCATGTGGCATTTGCCATCAGACATGTGTCCCCCAGCAGTGAGCCAGTGCCATCAGATAATGTGGCATTTGCCATCATCAGACTTCATGTGTCTACTCCCCTGCTATACATTCAGAGAGCATGGTCTCAGACTCTCAGTGCCATCAGAAGATGATCACTGCATGACTGCAGCATCAGCCCCCATGGCCATCATTTCCTTATCCCCTCCGATCCTCCAGAGTCCCCCTCCGATCCTCCAGAGTCCCCCTCCGATCCTCCAGAGTCCCCCTCCGATCCTCCAGAGTCCCCCTCCGATCCTCCAGAGTCCCCCTCCGATCCTCCAGAGTCCCCCTCCGATCCTCCAGAGTCCCCCTCCGATCCTCCAGAGTCCCCCTCCGATCCTCCAGAGTCCCCCTCCGATCCTCCAGAGTCCCCCTCCGATCCTCCAGAGTCCCCCTCCGATCCTCCAGAGTCCCCCTCCGATCCTCCAGAGTCCCCCTCCGATCCTCCAGAGTCCCCCTCCGATCCTCCAGAGTCCCCCTCCGATCCTCCAGAGTCCCCCTCCGATCCTCCAGAGTCCCCCTCCGATCCTCCAGAGTCCCCCTCCGATCCTCCAGAGTCCCCCTCCGATCCTCCAGAGTCCCCCTCCGATCCTCCAGAGTCCCCCTCCGATCCTCCAGAGTCCCCCTCCGATCCTCCAGAGTCCCCCTCCGATCCTCCAGAGTCCCCCTCCGATCCTCCAGAGTCCCCCTCCGATCCTCCAGAGTCCCCCTCCGATCCTCCAGAGTCCCCCTCCGATCCTCCAGAGTCCCCCTCCGATCCTCCAGAGTCCCCCTCCGATCCTCCAGAGTCCCCCTCCGATCCTCCAGAGTCCCCCTCCGATCCTCCAGAGTCCCCCTCCGATCCTCCAGAGTCCCCCTCCGATCCTCCAGAGTCCCCCTCCGATCCTCCAGAGTCCCCCTCCGATCCTCCAGAGTCCCCCTCCGATCCTCCAGAGTCCCCCTCCGATCCTCCAGAGTCCCCCTCCGATCCTCCAGAGTCCCCCTCCGATCCTCCAGAGTCCCCCTCCGATCCTCCAGAGTCCCCCTCCGATCCTCCAGAGTCCCCCTCCGATCCTCCAGAGTCCCCCTCCGATCCTCCAGAGTCCCCCTCCGATCCTCCAGAGTCCCCCTCCGATCCTCCAGAGTCCCCCTCCGATCCTCCAGAGTCCCCCTCCGATCCTCCAGAGTCCCCCTCCGATCCTCCAGAGTCCCCCTCATAAAACTTACCTTTCCTGCAGGGTGCTCGGCAGCGGCTGGCTAATGGAGTCTGCGGGCGGTGTGGCGTCTTCTTCCAGCACTGGCGGGACCTCACTGACGTCACACACAGCGTCAGCAAAGCGGCCTGACGCTGTGCGCACGCCGGCCCTGGCCAGTACAGCGGTATTGAGGAGTCTGGAGGCCAAAAGAAGCTTCTGGGTAATGATTCAGGTGGTCATATCGCACTACGGCGATATAGGCGATATGGCGAAAATCCATATCGTGGCCCAAATTTATATCGCATATCGCCTATACCGCCCACCCCTAGTAGGCAGCCTTATTATTAAATGGGGTGGAAGGTTTCTCTTAGGCTTTCTGCACAAGACCGAATCCATCTTGTGGTTCGTGGATCCGCAAAACACGGACAACAGCTGTGTCCCACGCACTTTCCCATTTCATATGCCCCGCCCTATGCTAAATATGCCTATTCTTGTCCAAAAAAAGGAACAAGAATAGGAGATATTCAATCTTTTTTTTTTTTTAGGGATCAAACGGTCACACAGATGTGGACAGCACACTGTGCAATCTGCATCTTTTGCAGCCCTGTTGAAATGAATTGGGTATTCTCTCATTTTCATGTGTGTATGTGTATATATATGTGTGTGTATGTATGTATGTATGTATGTATGTATATGTAATATATATATATATATATATATATATATATATATATATATATATATATATATAATGTATGTGTTGGGACACTATACAAATCGTGAATAAAAACTGAATGCAATGATGTGGAAGTGCCAACTTCTAATATTTTATTCAGAATAGAACATAAATCACGGAACAAAAGTTTAAACTGAGAAAATGTACCATTTTAAGGAAAAAATATGTTGAATCAGAATTTCATGGTGTCAACAAATCCCCAAAAAGTTGGGACAAGGCCATTTTCACCACTGTGTGGCATCTCCCCTTCTTACAACACTTAACAGACGTCTGGGGACCGAGGAGACCAGTTTCTCAAGTTTAGAAATAGGAATGCTCTCCCATACTTGTCTAATACAGGCCTCTAACTGTTCAATCGTCTTGGGCCTTCTTTGTTGCACCTTCCTCTTTATGATGTGCCAAATGTTCTCTATAGGTGAAAGATCTGGACTGCAGACTGGCCATTTCAGTACCCGGATCCTTCTCCTACGCAGCCATGATGTTGTGATTGATGCAGAATGTGGTCTGGCATTATCTTGTTGAAAAATGCAGGGTCTTCCCTGAAAGAGATGACGTCTGGATGGGAGCATATGTTGTTCTAGAACCTGAATATATTTTTCTGCATTGATGGTGCCTTTCCAGACATGCAAGCTGCCCATGCCACACGCACTCATGCAACCCCATACCATCAGAGATGCAGGCTTCTGAACTGAGCGTTGATAACAACTTGGGTTGTCCTTGTCCTCTTTGGTCCGGATGACATGGCGTCCCAGATTTCCAAAAACAACTTCGAATCGTGACTCGTCTGACCACAGAACAGTCTTCCATTTTGCCACACTCCATTTTAAATGATCCCTGGCCCAGTGAAAACGCCTGAGCTTGTGGATCTTGCTTAGAAATGGCTTCTTCTTTGCACTGTAGAGTTTCAGCTGGCAACGGCGGATGGCACGGTGGATTGTGTTCACTGACAATGGTTTCTGGAAGTATTCCTGAGCCCATTCTGTGATTTCCTTTACAGTAGCATTCCTGTTTGTGGTGCAGTGTCGTTTAAGGGCCCGGAGATCACAGGCATCCAGTATGGTTTTACAGCCTTGACCCTTAGGCACAGAGATTGTTCCAGATTCTCTGAATCTTCGGATGATGTTATGCACAGTTGATGATGATAGATGCAAAGTCTTTGCAATTTTTCGCTGGGTAACACCTTTCTGATATTGCTCCACTATCTTTCTGCGCAACATTGTGGGAATTGGTGATCCTCTACCCATCTTGGCTTCTGAGAGACACTGCCACTCTGAGAAGCTCTTTTTATACCCAATTATGTTGCCAATTGACCTAATTTGTGTTAATTGGTCTTCCAGCTCTTCGTTATGCTCAAATTTACTTTTCCCAGCCTCTTATTGCTACTTGTCCCAACTTTTTGAGGATTTGTTGACACCGTGAAAATTGGAATCAACGTATTTTTCCTTACATTTACTCGGATTAAACGTTTGATCTGTCATCTACGTTCTATTACAAATAAAATATTGACATTTGCCATCTCCACATCATTGCATTCAGTTTTTATTCACAATTTGTTTAGTGTCTCATATATAGATAGATATATATATATATATCTATCTCTATCTATCTCTCATAGAACCTGGAGACATTCATTTTATGTGGAGGAAATGCGATTTAGGGTACATTCACTTCACCGTGCTGTGTTTTGCAGTCCTGAAATTGTGGATCCTCAAAACGCAGATACTGGCAGTGTGCGTTCTGCATTTTGCAGAATGCACAGGGTCGGTGCTATATAGAAAATGAATGCCTATTCTTGTCAGCGATTGCGGCCAAAAATAGGACATGCTCTTTTTTTTGCGGGTCTGCAGAACGGAATCACGGATGCGGACAGCACATTGTGTGCTGTCTGCATCGTTTGCAGCCTCATTGCGGAACGGATGCGGACCCATTCATATGGTCCACTGGGCTGTCAATGGGGTACAAACTGTTTTCCGCAGATAATTTGCACCTCAATGGAAGGGGAGCTGCTGTGTTGGGGAGAGAATTCTGCCTGGGGTGGCAATGCATTTAAACTAGGGACAAGGGAGAAGGTTATGACTATAAATATGGAGGTAGAGAGGGGTCAGAATACATTGGTGGGGGGGAGATTAGAAAAGTGGATAAGGAGATCCGTCCGTTACAAACCAACTCTGAAGGAGGAAAAAATTATCATAAAAAAATAAAAATTACTACAATTTGATGACACAAATGCCAGAAGCCTAGCAATCAAAATGTGATATTGTGGTACTGGAGAAACATAATGATTTAGTTGGTGTTGCTGTGACATGGCTGGACTTGTCTCATGATTGTGCTGTAAATGTTCAAGGTTTTACACTCTTTAGAAATGATAGGGATAAACACAAAGGTGGTGATGTATGTTTGTATGCTAGGAGTGATATGAAAGTGAGTGTGAATAAAACAATTAGGGATGACTGTTGTGAAGATGTTGAAACCTTGTCGGTGGAGTTACAGAGGGAAAAAAAAGATGAAAAAATAATTATTGGTGTGATCTATAAACCCCCCCCCCCCCCCCCCCCCCCCCCAAAAAAAAAAAATATCACAGAGGAGATAGAAGATCAACTACAGTATATGCGCAAATGGAGCAGGCGGCGTAGGCTGGCACAGTGGTGATAATGGGAGATTTTAACTATCCAAACATAGATTGTGGTTCTGCTTCTGCTGCAAAAGGCTAGGGCTACGCGGTGACATATAGGGCACAACTACACGACGACATTTGTCGCACCAATGTCGCGCGATTTTTATAATGATAGTCTATGGTGTCGCACTGTGGCATGTGACATGCAGCGACTGCGACACGACCATTTTGAATGTGTTTTTTTTTTTGTGACTGCAGTGACAGCATAGACTTTCATTATAAAAATTGTCGCGCGACAAATGTCGTCGTGTAGCCCTAGCCTAATTCCTCAGTTTTTTGCAGCATCATTTTAGGGGCCAGTTTGTAGAAGATCCTACTAGAGGTGATTCTCTTCTGGATCTTGTAATTTCATTATTATTTATTTTTTTCTTTTATTAAATAATCAAACATTTATACAGTTAAGATTTCCATTCAAAATACAACATCAATTCGACTATTACAATTTTAAATCATCCTTTTCACCCACCCTTGTCTACCTATCCTATCCTAAGGCCCCTTTCTCACACGGGTGAGTATTCCGCACGGATGCAATGCGTGAGTTGAACGCATTGCACCCGCACTGAATACCGACCCATTCATTTCTATGGGGCTGTTCACATGAGGGGTGATTTTCACGCATCACTTGTGCGTTGCGTGAAAATCGCAGGATGCTCTATATTGTGCGTTTTTCACGCAACGCAGGCCCTATAGAAGTGAATGGGGTTGCGTGAAAATCGCAAGTGCGGATGCGGTGCGATTTTCACGCACGGTTGCTAGGAGACGATCGGGATGGAGACCCGATCATTATTATTTTCCCTTATAACATGGTTATAAGGGAAAATAATAGCATTCTGAATACAGAATGCATAGTAAAATAGCGCTGGAGGGGTTAAAAAAAATATAAATAGTAATTTAACTCGCCTTAGTCCACTTGATCGCGATGCAGGCATCTCCTTCTGTCTCCTTTGCTGAACAGGACCTGTGGTGAGCATTCATTACAGGTAAAGGACCGGAGTGACATCATCAAAGGTCCTTGACCTGTAATGACTGCTCACCACAGGTCCTGTTCAGCAAAGGAGACAGAAGGAGATGCTGGCATCGCGATCAAGTGGACTAAGGGGAGTTAAATTTTTATTTATATTTTTATTTTATTTTTTTACCCCCTCCAGCGCAATTTTACTATGCATTCTGTATTCAGAATGCTATTATTTTCCCTTATAACCATGTTATAAGGGAAAAATAATACAATCTACAGAACACCGATCCAAAGCCCGAACTTCTGTGAAGTTCGGGTACCAAATATGCGTGATTTTTCTCATGCGAGTGCAAAACGCATTACAATGTTTTGCACTCGCGCAGAAAAATCGCGGGTGTTCCCGTAACGCACCCGCACATTTTCCCGCAACGCCTGTCTGAAAGAGGCCTAATTCTCGTTTTCCCTTTCCATTCCACCCTTAATTTAGTAGGAAATATCATTGAATATTGAACCCCCCCCCCCCCCCTTCTTCATGCAGAGCTCCTTTTTTAATTTCAATAAATCGACCTCCATCCTTCTGGGTCTGTCTCGCATAATTCGAAAATAGCATCACTTGGGGCCCCCTTATAATCTAGTTTCTTTTTCTTCCTCGCCCTGTGGATGATTTCATCTCTATCCCTCGAAGATAAAAACTTGACCAATAGTGTCCTGGGTCTTGCTCCAGGGGGCGGTACTTTGGTGGATAATCTATGTGCACGTTCTACAAAGTCTGAATGCCTTATCACCTCCTGTCCAAACATTTCCCTAATCATTTCCTGCATAAAAAGGGCCCCATCTCTTCCCTCTACCCCCTCAG
This sequence comes from Bufo bufo, assembly GCF_905171765.1. Lineage (NCBI taxonomy): Eukaryota > Metazoa > Chordata > Amphibia > Anura > Bufonidae > Bufo > Bufo bufo. The sequence continues at coordinate 137,574,575 of NC_053397.1, forward strand.
AGAACCCCATACACTTTATATTGGCTCTCCTAGATCTGTTTTCCATATCAAGTAGCTTAGTTTTAATTGCTTTGTTTTCATTCACCCCCCCCCCCCCCCCCCCCGGATCTCTTTAACTGTTCTCTGTAATAAATACACTACATCTGAAACACTCTTTTCAGCCTCTTCCAATCTGTTCTTATACACTGCTCAAAAAAATAAAGGGAACACAAAAATAACACATCCTAGATCTGAGTTAATTAAATATTCTTCTGAAATACTTTGTTCTTTACATAGTTGAATGTGCTGACAACAAAATCACACAAAAATAAAAAAAATGGAAATAAAATTTTTCAACCCATGGAGGTCTCGATTTGGAGTCACCCTCAAAACTAAAGTGGAAAAACGCACTACAGGCTGATCCAACTTTGATGTAATGTCCTTAAAACAAGTCAAAATGAGGCTCAGTAGTGTGTGTGTGGCCTCCACATGCCTGTATGACCTCCCTACAACGCCTGTGCATGCTCCTGATGAGGTGGCGGACGGTCTCCTGAGGGATCTCTTCCCAGACCTGGACTAAAGCATCTGCCAGCTCCTGGACAGTCTTTGGTGCAACGTGACGTTGGTGGATAGAGCGAGACATGATGTCCCAGATGTGCTCAATTGGATTCAGGTCTGGGGAACGGGCGGGCCAGTCCATAGCATCAATGCCTTCGTCTTGCAGGAACTGCTGACACACTCCAGCCACATGAGGTCTAGCATTGTCTTGCATTAGGAGGAACCCAGGGCCAACCGCACCAGCATATGGTCTCACAAGGGGTCTGAGGATCTCATCTCGGTACCTAATGGCAGTCAGGCTACCTCTGGCGAGCACATGGAGGGCTGTGCGGCCCTCCAAAGAAATGCCACCCCACACCATTACTGACTCAATGCCAAACCGGTCATGCTGGAGGATGTTGCAGGCAGCAGAACGTTCTCCACGGCGTCTCAAGACTCTGTCACGTCTGTCACGTGCTCAGTGTGAACCTGCTTTCATCTGTGAAGAGCACAGGGCGCCAGTGGCGAATTTGCCAATCTTGGTGTTCTCTGGCAAATGCCAAACGTCCTGCACGGTGTTGGGCTGTAAGCACAACCCCCACCTGTGGATGTCGGGCCCTCATATCACCCTCATGGAGTCTGTTTCTGACCATTTGAGCAGACACATGCACATTTGTGGCCTGCTGGAGGTCATTTTGCAGGGCTCTGGCAGTGCTCCTCCTGTTCCTCCTTGCACAAAGGTGGAGGTAGCGGTCCTGCTGCTGGGTTGTTGCCCTCCTACGGCCTCCTCCACGTCTCCTGATGTACTGGCCTGTCTCCTGGTAGCGCCTCCATGCTCTGGACACTACGCTGACAGACACAGCAAACCTTCTTGCCACAGCTCGCATTGATGTGCCATCCTGGATAAGCTGCACTACCTGAGCCACTTGTGTGGGTTGTAGACTTCGTCTCATGCTACCACTAGAATGAAAGCATCGCCAGCATTCAAAAGTGACCAAAACATCAGCCAGGAAGCATAGGAACTGAGAAGTGGTCTGTGATCACCACCTGCAGAACCACTCCTTTATTGGGGGTGTCTTGCTAATTGCCTATAATTTCCACCTGTTGTCTATCCCATTTGCACAACAGCATGTGAAATTGATTGTCACTCAGTGTTGCTTCCTAAGTGGACAGTTTGATTTCACAGAAGTGTGATTGACTTGGAGTTACATTGTGTTGTTTAAGTGTTCCCTTTATTTTTTTGAGCAGTGTATTTATGCAGATCCGCTCGAAGTAGTCCTAGATTTTCTTTTACATGTCCCACCTGAAGAGAGAGGTTCATTATTGCAGAGTTACACTTTTTTTTTATCTCTAAAAAGATTTCTTGCAGGCTAGGTAATTGCCCTACATCTGTTTTACTAGCCTCTGCTCCTGAGTTTAACTCTGATACCTCGCTCTTCAATCTGGGAATCATCCCCCTCCTTCCTTCCCTTATCAGGTATATAAAAAATACTCTGTTCTGCTAGCTGGGACTCCAGATTTCCTCCCTCTAGAGAGGCATCTTCCGTTTTTTTTGTTTTTTTTTTTGTAAACATTTTTTGGGGGAGCTCATCTGCTTGCTCATACTCGTTATGAACTGTTGTTTGGACCGGTCTAATTTCTTTGCGCCTGGGGAAATAGAATTGTCCAAATTCAGTTGAGTTTTCCTCCCACCTGTTTCGCCATAATGTCTTTTTCGCTTTTTTTCCCTCCCCTCTCACCTCTCCCTATCCCTATATAATCGATAACGTCGATTTAATCTTTGCAGCCCTAATATTTTCAGATTCCCTAATGACAGGCATTGTACCAAGGGACTGGCGCAAGGCGAATGTGGTGCCCATTTTCAAAAAGGGTGGTAGGTCTTCACCATAAATTATAGACTAGTAAACTTAACATCCATGGTGGAAAAAATGTTTGAGGGCCTTCTACTGGACTACATACAATATTATGTAACTGTAAATAATATAATAAGTGATAGCCAACATGGTTTTACTAAGAACAGAAGTTGTCAAACTAACCTGATTTTGTTTTTATGAGATAGTGAGTAGAAGCCTGGACATAGGGAAGCTGTGGCTATTGTGTTTTTGGAACTTGTGAAGGCATTTGATACTGTCCCACACGGCTAATTGGTAAATTGAGGTCTATTAGTTTAAAGGGATTCTGTCACCAGTTTTCAACCCCGTCCGCTAAACATATGCTGATGCTCAGGGCCTCATCACGATTCCTAATGTGTGCTTATAAATGTGATCTGTGGGCTTATTTAGCTAAAAACAGCTTTTACTAACCTGTCTGTCAATCAAATAAGGTGCCCAAGGGGATGTGAAGCGATGCCAGGTGCCGGCCGCACCCGCCGCCGTTCGTGCCCAGCGCCGCCTTTCCGGACTTCTGCGCCGCCTCCTAATCCTTGTGCCGCCTCTCGCTCTCCCTCCCTCCCCCCTCCTCTTGCTGTAAGATCTTGCGCGTGCGCACAGGCCTCTGCCTGATGCGCCCGTGCGGACTTCTCCATTTGGCTTTTTCCAGCGAAGTGCACATGCGCCGGCACTTCACTCAACCGAGATCTTACAGCAGGAGGAGGGGGAGGGAGAGCAAGAGGCGGCACAAGGATTAGGAGGCGGCGCAGAAGTCCGGAAAGGCGTCGCTGGGCACGAACGGCGGCGGGTGCGGCCGGCACCTGGCATCGCTTCACATCCCCTTGGGCACCTCATTTGATTGACTGACAGGTTAGTAAAAGCTGTTTTTTAGCTAAATAAGCCCACAGATCACATTTATAAGCACACATTAGGAATCGTGATGAGGCCCTGAACATCAGCATATGTTTAGCTGACAGGGTTGAAAACTGGTGACAGAATCCCTTTAAAATATATAATTTGTCATTGGATTGAAAATTGGCCTCATGAATGGGGTTAGAATGGGGCGTGGCTTGCCGGCTGAGTAAGATGGCTGCGTGAGGTGAGAGCTCCGGCGTTGCTCCTGCTTCGGCTATCCCAGCGACAGCGGTATAACGGACCCCGTACTCCGCAATTGAGCCTACGCTACGGCTGAAAAAGTGGGAATTGGTGAGAATGACCAGAGTTATGAGGTCCGGGAAGAAACAGGGGAAGTTGGATGCTTTCGTGGAAAAAGGAACCCCTCCTGGAGACATTCCATCGCCTCCACTATTGCCTCTACCACCCCATCAGCGAAACCCGGAAGCAGAAGAGGCTCGGAACATCCCCCGATGTGAGACGACGGCAAATTCACAGTCGGATGCACTTCCACCTGCAGCGGTAGGTCTCCAAACCGGGCGTGAGAGGCCCAGAGATCCCCGCGGTCCGCAGACGGAGAGCCCTCAGAGGTATGTTACTCCTCTGATTCCATCTTTAAAGCCGCTTGGAGAGGGACAGATACGAGTGAGAGTACAGCTCGAGGGGGAGACTCCGATGATTGAGGTGAGCGAGGTGATCGATTATACCACCCTAACAATTCAGGCGATCCCTACTGATGATCAACCTGCATCAGGCAATTTATTGAAAGACATGCTGGTCTTTTTTAGTGATTCTATTCATAAAGATTTAACTTCCCTGGTTCGCCCGCTTCAGATTGCGGTGGCAGAGGTGGGGAACAGGGTGGACTCTATTGAATCTAAGATGGAGGACTACGCTGTCTCCTATAATCAGCTTAAAGAGGCTCACAACGATTTGAAGGGGGAAATAGCGTGGCTCAAAGCAAAGGTAGTTGATTTAGAAGATAGATCACGCCGGAACAATCTTAAATTTTGAGGGGTTGCTGAGGAAATTGCTCCGAAAGATCTTATTCCTTACCTATAGAACCTAATGAAAGTCCTGATCCCAGAGCTTACTTTACAGGATTTAACCCTAGATAGAGCGCATAGGGTGATGAGACCAAAGTATCTCCCCAGCTCACTACCGAGAGATCTCCTGGTACGAGTTCATTTTTTTCATATTAAAGAAGCGCTGCTTGCAGCGTCCAGAAAACTAGGTACTTTGCCTTCCCCGTACTATCAGATTAAAGTTTTTGCGGACTTATCTGCTACTACTCTGCAACAGCGCCGTCAGTTGGGCGCGTTTACTGCTGCTTTGCGATGGAGTAATATTCCTTATAGATGGGGATTCCCGACCAAAGTCCTGATCCACCATCAGGGAACTGTTCATGTTATAACTTCCCTAAAGTCCGGGAAGCAGTTGTTAGACTCTTGGAATATCAAGATGGAAATTCCGGACCAAAGTCAAAGTCCACCTACCTCCCTGGACTCTGAATGGCATTTAGTGACTCAGGGGAAGAGGTCCCATCGTTGAATGGGCCCATGGGAATCTATTGGGGTAGAGATTGCTGGGGCAGCGCCGAGCAGTCCTTTTTGGCCATGAGCCGAAGTATATGTCCCTTCAAAGGATTAACGGCATTACATGCCGGGTTTTTGTTTGTCTTAAATTAATTATGCTTTATTTTGTTGTTTTCTTACGCAGAATTGTTTGTGATTTTATGTTTTTTGTTTGGCAGTGCAAGGATAAGATATATTGCCTACAGGCTTTAATGTGGGATAGACTTGAGTCGGCAGGGGAGCAATCCCTCCACAGCATGGACCCACGGACCTATGGTTCATAAAATTGTTGCAATAAATGTGAAGGGCCTAAACAGCCCGTTCAAGAGGTCCATGCTGTGGAGGGAAGCAGAGACCCTGAAAGGGGATATAGTTTGTGCAACTGAGACACATCTGTTGAAGGAGGATGCGTATAGACTTAAAAATATCCATTTCCCATATATCTTGCATTCTCACTATACGAAAAAGCAGAGAGGAGTGATGGTGGCAATTAGGGATTCGGTTGCGTTCCAAACGCTTGAATCCATAATTGACCATAATGGGCGATACATTATTATGGTGGCATCCATAAATAGTGTGATTTACACCATGGTATTTGTATACGCTCCGAATAAGCATCAGCTGGATTTTTGACGTAAATTAGTGACTAAGGTGAATGCTGTTAAGAGGGGCTTGATCCTCTGGGGTGGAGATTTCAACTCTATTTTGGATCCAGTTATGGATTCGTCATCTGGGGTTGGAGGGTCCCCCCGGGGTCTCAACTCCCTCTTATTGAGAGAGGATCTCTATGATGTGTGGAGGTTTCACCATGATGGAGAAAAGTATTTTTCCTTTTTTTCAAATGTTCACCAAACATACTCCAGGATTGATCTCTTTTTGGTCAATCGCCATTTGTTAAGCACAGCAGTATGTTCCACCATAGAGATGATTACATGGTCCGATCATGCGCCGGTTACCTTGACAATTGGCGAGGATTCTAATAGACCCCCCTGCTTTCTTTGGCGTAATAATACATACTTATTGGAGCACCCTAAACATAAATTAATACTGCAGGAGGGTCTAAGAATTTTTTCGCATCAATGATGGATCTGTGTCTAATCCCTTCTCTCTCTGGAATGCCCACAAGGCTTATATGCGAGGTCTGCTCATTAAAGCTGGATGTAGAGCAAAGAAGGAGAGAGAGGAGCGGATAACCGCTTTGACTATACAGATTAGGTCCTTGGAATCTAGTAATAAAATGAGCCCCTCTGACATTATGGGAACTCAGTTGCAGAATCTCCGCCTTCAATTGAAAGAGCATTTACTTTGTAAATATGAGAATGATTTAAAAAAGACCCGTGCATTATATTATGCACAGGACAATAAATCAGGGAAACTGTTAGCCCGTAGATTAAAGGAGAGAACTACTAAAAGTAAGATCCCTTATATAACGTCAAAACCGACGAATAAAAAGATTATTGATCCACAAGGTATAGCAAATTCCTTTCAGGATTTTTATAAAACCCTCTATAATTTAGAATCTTCGTCGGATATGTCTCCCGTAACATCGGTGGCCATAGATCAGTTTTTAGATTCCATTGACCTCCCGAGCCTTACTGAGGCCCAGCTAGGGAAATTAAATTCCCCAGTGACAGAGCAGGAAATTCTTGAAGTTATTGTGAAACTACCGAATAATAAAGCGCGAGGACCAGACGGTTTCTCAAACACATATTATAAGTTATTCCAAAAAGAACTTTCTCCCTATTTATGTCAATTTTTTTTGGAAATGGTGAACACGGGTTGTCCTCCAAAAGAGATGCTGGAGGCGACGATAGTCACCATTCCGAAAACTGATCCTCCCTCTGATGACGTAAGGGGTTACCGTCCGATTTCGCTGTTAAATACAGATGCAAAAATTTATGCAAAAGTTTAGGCAAGCCGTCTAGCCCCTTGTATTACAACGCTTATCCATATGTACCAGGTGGAATTCGTAAGAGGAAGGCAGCTACAGGATAATACCAGGCGGACATTAAATATCCTGGACTATATCCAGAGAGTGAAAATTCCAACTCTTTTGGTCACTTTGGACGCCGAGAAGGCGTTTGACCGCATTAATTGGCGGTTTGCCTTCTCGGTGTTAGGGAGGATGGGATTCTCGGGAGCAATTCTGGCGGCTATCAGGGCACTTTATACCCAACCAAGTGCTAGAGTGTCGGTCAATGGAGCACTTTCGGACCCCTTTGATATTAGTTATGGTACCCGCCAGGGTTGCCCCCTGTCTCCCTTGATATTTATTTTGACCATAGAGCCCTTAGCTCAAGCCCTTCGCCATTGTCCAGATATGGAAGGAGTTGGTATAGGGGGTATAGAATATAAAGTCAGCCTATATGCAGACGACATCATTTTGACGTTGTCAAAACCCCAAACATCTCTTACAGCTGCCATTGATGTTATAACCCGATTCGGAGATCTCTCATTTTATAAACTGAATGCTCTCAAATCTCAGGCTCTTCCAATAAACATCCCTCCTATCCAGATGAAGAAGCTGAAGGATACCTTTGATTTAGACTGGCAAAATAGCCAAATTGACTATCTGGGGATAAAGCTTACAGCGTCATTTAAGAAGTTATTCGCGGTAAATTATGTCCCACTGTTAAGGGTCTTAGAGAAGGACCTTGATAATTTGGCTAAATATGAGGTGTCTTGGGTGGGTCGTATTGCATCCTTTCAGATGTTCACCCTCCCAAAACTCCTGTACATATTTAAGACACTACCTATCATTCCCCCAAGCAGTTTCTTTCAGAAGTGCTCCAAGTTGATTAATGCATTAATTTGGAAACGGCATAGACCCAGAATAGCAACTGCAATAATGCAGAGATCTAAACTTCGGGGTGGACTGGGTCTCCCGAATATCTATGAGTACTTTCTGGCTTCGCAGGTATCACAATTAATGGTATGGTGGGTGAGCAACTATGTGAAACAGTGGGTACGTATAGAAACAATATTATCCCCGGGCAGCAGTTTAAAAACCCTCCTACTGGCAGCTCTTCATCCGACATTTAATCGGCCATCCCTTCCGACGTTAGTATTCATGGCTTTGGAAAATTGGGTCTGATTTCATAGATTGTGTACTTCGGAGTCTGGATCCTTTCCACCCAGCGCCCCAGTAACTATACTTAATTTTCTTATTCCGAATATCTCGGTATTGTCTTGGGCGCTGGGTGGATTGGACCTTCTCTCCAAACTATTTCTCGGACACCCTCTGCCCCTTTGAACACCTTCATAGACTGTTCCTGATTCCACACACAGATTTTTATAAATACTTGTGTATTAGACATTTTTTAACAGCTAATTGCCCGTTTAATCTGGTGTGCAATCAGGAAGTCTTTAAACTGTGGTCATTGGCCCCGCCACAAGGCACACGATTGCGGCCTTTGTATATGATGATGGGGGATAAGGGATCATTTTGTTAAAACGACCCCACTGCTTACTTGGGAAAGGGATTTGGGGTTAACGTTCTCTGGTGAGCAGTGGTCCGCGGCCTTTTCCTGTATATCAAAAAATATTAGATGTGCTTTGCATTATGAGTCCTTGATGAAGACCACATTAAGGTGGTATTATACGCCTGATCGCTTGAGTCATATCTCTCCCGATTTCTCATATTTATGTTGGCGGGGATGTGGCGGTAGAGGTACATTGTACCATATTTTGTGGTCTTGTCCGAGGCTGCGGGACATATGGAGGGCTACATTCTCTCTTGCCTCGAATTTGCTGGGTCTCCAGCTCCCGCCATCTCCTTCATTGACTCTCTTATGGATTGATTTGGTTAGGATACCATGTGAGGGGAGGGTGGTACTGGGACACCTTTTTCTTTCACCCAAATTAGCCATAGCAAAAAACTGGAAATCACGGCACGTTCCTAGCCTAACTGAGATCATCCGTAGGCTAAATTCTACTTATATACATGAGCGTGTGCTGACGGGAGCTGGGGACGCAGCAGGGAGGTTCGAGAGGGAATGGGGCATATGGAGAGCCTCCCCGCTCACCTTACCATCCTCTGACTGATGTACTCAAAGCACACTCAACATATAGCTTGATGTCCTGTAGTATAAAAGTATATCTCTACAAAACTATACCTGTAAAAAATTATACCTGGGCAAATATTGTCTAATGACTGCACTGTATGTTTTATGTTTTTCTTTTTTCTCTTCCTTTTTTTTCTTAGTCCGTTTTTGTTTGCTGCGTATTTTACTGCTGTATGGATTTCGGCTAAGTTGGTGCTGCCAATGTGGCTATGTAAAGCGCTGACTGTGTAGCCATTTGTCTTTTTTATGTATAACAATGTATGTCTTTTCTCTTAAAACTAATAAAAAATATTGATAAAGAAAATTGGCCTCATGATCGTATCCAAAGAGTTCTGATCAATGATTTCTACTCTGAATGGTCCCCGGGTTATAAGTGGTGTACCCCAAGGTTCTCTGCTGGGTCCACTATTATTTTCTTTATTCATTAATGACCTGGAGGTTAGACAGTGCAGTTTCTAGGTAAAATTTCTCTCAGGGCGAGTGTCAAAAAAACTTTCCCCCTCCCCCATCAAAACTGCTCGATGAAATCATATCAAAAGAGTACTTGCAACAGTCTCACCATATTATTTTTTTTTATTTTGTTTATGCTTAACACAAGATTTATTGAGAGCAAAAGAAAATCATAAATTACTGCTTAAACTGCTAAAAGTCGCAGGCAGTGTGGTACAGGAGAACTGCAGTATAAAGGAAGGCAATACCCTTAGAAGAGTAGTCATGAAATACAATCATCAATAATGTGCAAAACCAAAAAACTGTCATGTTAGCATTTAATAACTAACTAAAACCCAATCACAGCAGGTCTCGACTACCACACGCAAGTAAATGTAAAAAAAAAAAAAAACAATTCAAAGCATAGATGGCAAGGCGGATTACTGTATATAAAATGTATGGAGGTTACACCATGCCGGACAATATAACCTCTGTGCCATGCTGTACAATAAATAGTGTAGAGGTATACTGTATATTGTGTGGCACAGTGTAGGCTATATGTGTATAACATAAACATACTGCACATGAAAGCTTACAATTACTTGGCTTGGCCCTTGGGGATCTCGGACACCACTTCAACACTTTGGCTGGGGGGCTCGGTGGAGCTGATGTTGTGCTTTATCCTAATGAGAGAGAGATTTCATAATAAGGATTTGGAGAAAGGGCAGAGGGATAGAGTAGGGAGAGGCTGGTGCTGCTACTAGGGGTCATACCATGGGGGAGTAATAAAGACCACCATAATGCACCCCCAGTAGAAATAATTCTCCTTATAATGTGCAAAACATACCCCCTTTGTAATGCCCCCAGTTGAGCTAATGTTCCCATAATGTGCCAATATAAAATACCCCTTCTCAGTGCCCCCGTAGATGACCCCATAGGACTCCCCTTCCCCATAGTACCCACCATAATTTGTCCCAGTATAAAATGCCCCTATACAGAGCCCCCCATATAAAATACCCCTTCTTTTTAGCCTCAGTAGATGCCCCTATAGTGCCACCCAATAATGTGCCAGTAATAAGTGCCCCCATAGATGCCCCCCAATCATGTGCCAGAAATAAGGGCCCCCCCACCATCATGTTCCAGTAGCTCGTAGCCCCCCCTATCATGTGCCAGTAGCCCCCCTATCATGTGCCAGTAGCCCCCCCCCCTATCATGTGCCAGTAGCCCCCATGGGGGCGATACAGATGACTATGGAGATGAGTGAGCGCTTCCACAATGGAAGCACAGCGCTCATCTCCTGCCGTGCCCTGCCGGCGCCCCCCTTCTGACAGCGTCCAAGAAACGGCCCTGAGGTTAGGATTGATAGTGCCGTTTCTATTTTTTGCAGATGACTCCAAACTTTGGAATATGGTAATAAGTTACAAGCTGACTTGGACAAACTTACTGTTTGGACCTCCACTTGGCAAATGAGGTTCAATATAGATGAATGTTCTATATTCTATGAATGTCCGCCAAGCGTATCCTTGTGGTACGAGAAAATGAACCACCTGTGCAGAATGGAGGAGTTGGCGAGTTGGGAGACTCCTAATAGGCAAGGCTTCTTGAACACTTGGCAACCATGGTTGACACATATCGAAACACAGCAGAGGAAAGACACTCATCCCGATCAGAGCGCTCAGGGTCCCCCCCCCTCAGTAGAAATTAGGATTTAATGGTATGTTGGAACCCTGGGAACTGACAAGTTAGGAGCCAAACTGCTCTTCCCTACTACAACATTCTGTTGGTATCTGAACAGGTGAATGTGGTGTGAGGTTAGAAATAGCATTATGCGGGTATATGGATTTAAGCTTATGTCAGGCTTACTTATGGAGTGAACTTGCTCGACTTTTTGTTTTTGTTTTTTTCCCTTTATGTTGATGTTTGTTATACACAGATTCTGGAATCATAAATGCATAAGAATTCGTAGGATTCACAATTCCTGATTTTGCTTTAGGTTATACTTGTGACTTACGATGTATAGCTCTATTGACCAGTTGCACTGGTTCGAACTTTTCTAAAGATCTAGTGTATATGTACTTATATGCTTTTTGTTGTTGATAAACAAAATAAAAAGAGAATGATTAAAAAAAATATAGATGCATGTTAAGTTACGCACCTCGGGGCTAATCATCTGCATGCAGCATATGTACTAGGGGGGAGTAAAACTGGAATAGTCACTTGCTGATAAGGATCTGAGTATATTAGTAGATCATAAACTAAATAAAAGCAATAAAAGTAGTCTGCCTCTAAGACCAACAAACTTTTGTCTTGTATTAAGAGGTATGGACTAAACCCGTAAAGTACCTGGAAGATCTTAGCTATGAGCAAAGATTAAAATAACTGAATTTGTTTAGTCTTGGGAAAAGACATCTATATGGGGCATGATTAACCTGTACAAACATATAAAAGGACCATACAAAAATATCAAGGGAAGCTATTCTGTGTTGAACCCCCTCAAAAAACAAGGGGCCAGTCCCTACACCTGGAGAAAAAAAAGATATTCAAAAGAGGAGACAAGCATTCTTTACAGTAAGGGCTGTGAATCTCTGGATTGGCCTGCCGCAGGAGCTGGTGACAGCAAATACAGTAGATGGCTTCTAAAAATGTCTGTCTTTATTTCAAAATAACGTTGAGGCCTTTGACAGTGTATAGAAATCATGTTCTACACACCCTTTCCCTTTTGGCCCAACACCTCCTTTAAAGAGGACCTTTCACCAGTTTTTACTTTATAAAAGCGATAGCATCGGAACAGGGAGGAGGAGACATCCGATTTTCTCAGTGGGTGTCTCTTCTATCTGGCTGTGGCGCTGTCCAATCACAGCGTCGCAGCCATTGAGAAAAAAACAGCTCGCCTTCTCCCTGGCTGTGACGCGCTCCGCTGTGATTAGACAGCTCCACAATCAGATAGACACCCACTGAGAAAAGCTGATGTCCGAAGCTAAGAACGCGGGGCACAGCGGCGCCTCGGAGGAGCATATGAAAAAAATTACCGATATGACATCTTGGGCTACAGTGTGTGAGGTATCACTTTTATAAAGTAAAAACTGGTGAAAGGTCCTCTTTAAAAGGAAGATGGATACTGATCCAGGGGTTTGTTCGATGGATCAATATAGCAAGATTACAGGTTGGACTTGATGGACTTTTGTCTTTTTCCAACCCTTAACTATGTAACTGTGATACAGTGAGGAACAGAAGTATTTGAACACCCTGCAAAATCGCTGTTGCAGTGTGTGCAAACCTGGTCAGAACTACAGGAAACGTTTGACCTCTGTAATTGCAAACAAAGGCTTCTGTACCAAATATTAACACTGATTTTCTCAGGTGTTGAAATACTTATGTTCAGTGGAAGAAAAATTATTAAAAATAATAAATAAATCATACAATGTGATTTCCTGATTTCCTTATTTTATTCTGTCTGAGTGGGAATGCACCTACAATGTGAATTTCAGACCCCCTCCATGCTTTCTAAGTGGGAGAGCCAAATTGCAGGGTGTACAAATACTTCTGTTCCTCACTGTATGTATATGTATATGTGTATATATATATATATATATATATATAATATATATATCTATATATATATATATATATAATGTGTGTGTGCGCGTGTGTATATATATATATATATATATATATATATATATATCACATTTAATCGTGTTGATCCATCCGCAGTCGCAAAAGTTCCTAAGAGTGGTAGTCTTTGTGCAGGAAGAGATAAGTACCAGTAGCACAGCTGCCTAGGTTTTAAAAGCCCACTTACAGAGAAAGTTTATGGTTATCTGTAAGTTGGGAGAAATCATATTCATCCCTCTTCTCCCAAATCATGCCTAGGGTGCCCTATTTGCCCCCATTGTACAACCTTCACAGTAGTTTTGTACAGATGTGTGCCTCCTCACAGTAGTTATGCCCACATTGTGCCCTCTCACAGTAATAATCCCCATTGTGCCCCCTTCACAGTAATAATCCCCACTGTGCCCCCTTTATAGTAGTAATGCCCATTGTGCCCCCTCACAGTAATGCCCATTGTGCCCCCTTCACAGTAATGCCCACTGTGCCAGTAATGCCCTCTGTGCCTTCTCCATAGTAGAAATCCCCATTGTGCCCCCTTCACAGTAATAATGCCCACTTCATAGTAGTAATGCCCATTGTGCCCCCCTTCACAGTAATAATGCCCACTGTGCCCCCTTGACAGTAATAATGCCCTCTGGCTCTGTGCTCCCTCCATAGTAGAAATACCCATTGTAACCCATTCACATAAGTAATGCCCTCTGTGCCCCGTCCATAGTAGTAATGCCCTCTGCTCCCCCAGCTGTTTGAAGAGAGGGCAGCGCCATAGCTCGCCATAGCATTTGCAGTGATGAGCAGGTAAACGGAGCAGAGAAGGCAGCACTCGTACAAAAAAAAAAAAAAACGGACAACCCCTTTAACCACTTCCCGCCACGCTAACGCCGAAAGGCGTCATTTCTGCGGCGCTCCCAGGTCACACTAACGCCAATAGGCGTCATCTCGCGTGAGCCGAGATTTCCTGTGAACGCGCGCACACAGGCGCGCGCGTTCACAGGAACGGAAGGTAAGAGAGTTGATCTCCAGCCTGCCAGCGGCGATCGTTCGCTGGCAGGCTGGAGATGTGTTTTTTTTAACCCCTAACAGGTATATTAGACGCTGTTTTGATAACAGCGTCTAATATACCTGCTACCTGGTCCTCTGGTGGTCCCATTTGTTTGGATCGACCACCAGAGGACACAGGTAGCTCAGTAAAGTAGCACCAAGCACCACTACACTACACTACACCCCCCCCGTCACTTATTAACCCCTTATTAGCCCCTGATCACCCCATATAGACTCCCTGATTACCCCCCTGTCATTGATTACCCCCCTGTCATTGATTACCCCCCTGTAAAGCTCCATTCAGACGTCCGCATGATTTTTACGGATCCACTGATAGATGGATCGGATCCGCAAAACGCATCCGGACGTCTGAATGAAGCCTTACAGGGGCATGATCAATGACTGTGGTGATCACCCCATATAGACTCCCTGATCACCCCCCCTGTCATTGATTACACCCCTGTCATTGATCACCCCCCTGTAAAGCTCCATTCAGACGTCCGCATGATTTTTACGGATGCACTGATAGATGGATCCGATCCGCAAAACGCATCCGGACGTCTGAATGAAGCCTTACAGGGGCATGATCAATGACTGTGGTGATCACCCCCATATAGACTCCCTGATCACCCCCCTGTAAAGCTCCATTCAGATGTCCGCATGATTTTTACGGATGCACTGATAGATGGATCGGATCCGCAAAACGCATCCGGACGTCTGAATGAAGCCTTACAGGGGCATGATCAATGACTGTGGTGATTACCCCCCTGTAAAGCTCCATTCAGATGTCCGCATGATTTTTACGGATGCACTGATAGATGGATCGGATCCGCAAAACGCATCCGGACGTCTGAATGAAGCCTTACAGGGGCGTGATCAATGACTGTGGTGATCACCCCATATAGACTCCCTGATCACCCCCCTGTCATTGATTACCCCCCTGTCATTGATTACCCCCCTGTAAAGCTCCATTCAGACGTCCGCATGATTTTTACGGATCCACTGATAGATGGATCGGATCCGCAAAACGCATCCGGACGTCTGAATGAAGCCTTACAGGGGCATGATCAATGACTGTGGTGATCACACCATATAGACTCCCTGATCACCCCCCTGTCATTGATTACCCCCCTGTAAAGCTCCATTCAGATGTCCGCATGATTTTTACGGATGCACTGATAGATGGATCGGATCCGCAAAACGCATCCGGACGTCTGAATGAAGCCTTACAGGGGCGTGATCAATGACTGTGGTGATCACCCCATATAGACTCCCTGATCACCCCCCTGTCATTGATTACCCCCCTGTCATTGATTACCCCCCTGTAAGGCTCCATTCAGATGTCCGCATGATTTTTACGGATCCACTGATAGATGGATCGGATCCGCAAAACGCATCCGGACGTCTGAATGAAGCCTTACAGGGGCATGATCAATGACTGTGGTTATCACCCCATATAGACTCCCTGATCACCCCCCTGTCATTGATTACCCCCCTGTAAAGCTCCATTCAGATGTCCGCATGATTTTTACGGATGCACTGATAGATGGATCGGATCCGCAAAACGCATCCGGACGTCTGAATGAAGCCTTACAGGGGCGTGATCAATGACTGTGGTGATCACCCCATATAGACTCCCTGATCACCCCCCTGTCATTGATCACCCCCCCTGTCATTGATCACCCCCCTGTCATTGATCACCCCCCTGTCATTGATCACCACCCCTGTCATTGATCACCCCCCCTGTCATTGATCACCCCCCCTGTCATTGATCACCCCCCTGTCATTGATCACCCCCCCTGTCATTGATCACCCCCCTGTAAGGCTCCATTCAGACATTTTTTTGGCCCAAGTTAGCGGAATTATTATTATTTTTTTCTTACAAAGTCTCATATTCCACTAACTTGTGTCAAAAAATAAAATCTCACATGAACTCACCATACCCCTCACGGAAACCAAATGCGTAAAATTTTTTAGACATTTATATTCCAGACTTCTTCTCACGCTTTAGGGCCCCTAGAATGCCAGGGCAGTATAAATACCCCACATGTGACCCCATTTCGGAAAGAAGACACCCCCAGGTATTCCGTGAGGGGCATATTGAGTCCATGAAAGATTGAAATTTTTGTCCCAAGTTAGCGGAACGGGAGACTTTGTGAGAAAAAAATTAAAAATATCAATTTCCGCTAACTTGTGCAAAAAAAAAAAAAATTTCTATGAACTCGCCATGCCCCTCATTAAATACCTTGGGGTGTCTTCTTTCCAAAATGGGGTCACATGTGGGGTATTTATACTGCCCTGGCATTCTAGGGGCCCCAAAGCGTGAGAAGAAGTCTGGTATCCAAATGTCTAAAAATGCCCTCCTAAAAGGAATTTGGGCACCTTTGCGCATCTAGGCTGCAAAAAAGTGTCACACATCTGGTATCGCCGTACTCAGGAGAAGTTGGGGAATGTGTTTTGGGGTGTCATTTTACATATACCCATGCTGGGTGAGAGAAATATCTTGGTCAAATGCCAACTTTGTATAAAAAAATGGGAAAAGTTGTCTTTTGCCAAGATATTTCTCTCAACCAGCATGGGTATATGTAAAATGACACCCCAAAACACATTCCCCAACTTCTCCTGAATACGGCGATACCACATGTGTGACACTTTTTTGCAGCCTAGGTGGGCAAAGGGGCCCACATTCCAAAGAGCACCTTTAGGATTTCACAGGTCATTTACCTACTTACCACACATTAGGGCCCCTGGAAAATGCCAGGGCAGTATAACTACCCAACAAGTGACCCCATTTTGGAAAGAAGACACCCCAAGGTATTCCGTGAGGGGCATGGCGAGTTCCTAGAATTTTTTATTTTTTGTCACAAGTTAGTGGAAAATGATGATTTTTTTTTTTTTTTTTTTTTTCATACAAAGTCTCATATTCCACTAACTTGTGACAAAAAATAAAAACTTCCATGAACTCACTATGCCCATCAGCGAATACCTTGGGGTCTCTTCTTTCCAAAATGGGGTCACTTGTGGGGTAGTTATACTGCCCTGGCATTCTAGGGGCCCAAATGTGTGGTAAGGAGTTTGAAATCAAATTCTGTAAAAAATGACCTGTGAAATCCGAAAGGTGCTCTTTGGAATATGGGCCCCTTTGCCCACCTAGGCTGCAAAAACGTGTCACACATCTGGTATCCCCGTACTCGGGAGAAGGTGGGGAATGTGTTTTGGGGTGTCATTTTACATATACCCATGCTGGGTGAGAGAAATATCTTGGCAAAAGACAACTTTTCCCATTTTTTTTATACAAAGTTGGCATTTGACCAAGATATTTATCTCACCCAGCATGGGTATATGTAAAAAGACACCCCAAAACACATTCCTCAACTTCTCCTGAATACAGAGATACCAGATGTGTGACACGTTTTTGCAGCCTAGGTGGGCAAAGGGGCCCATATTCCAAAGAGCACCTTTCGGATTTCACTGGTCATTTTTTGCAGAATTTGATTTCAAACTCCTTACCACACATTCGGGCCCCTAGAATGCCAGGGCAGTATAACTACCCCACAAGTGACCCCATTTTGGAAAGAAGAGACCCCAAGGTATTCGCTGATGGGCATAGTGAGTTCATGGAAGTTTTTATTTTTTGTCACAAGTTAGTGGAATATGAGACTTTGTATGAAAAAAAAAAAAAAAAAAAAATCATCATTTTCCACTAACTTGTGACAAAAAATAAAAAATTCTAGGAACTTGCCATGCCCCTCACGGAATACCTTGGGGTGTCTTCTTTCCAAAATGGGGTCACTTGTGGGGTAGTTATACTGCCCTGGCATTCTAGGGGCCCGAATGTGTGGTAAGGAGTTTGAAATCAAATTCTGTAACAAATGACCTGTGAAATCCGAAAGGTGCTCTTTGGAATATGGGCCCCTTTGCCCACCTAGGCTGCAAAAAAGTGTCACACATCTGGTATTGCCGTACTCAGGAGAAGGTGGGGAATGTGTTTTGGGGTGTCATTTTACATATACCCATGCTGGGTGAGAGAAATATCTTGGCAAAAGACAACTTTTCCCATTTTTTTATACAAAGTTGGCATTTGACCAAGATATTTATCCCACCCAGCATGGGTATATGTAAAAAGACACCCCAAAACACATTCCTCAACTTCTCCTGAATACAGAGATACCAGATGTGTGACACTTTTTTGCAGCCTAGGTGGGCAAAGGGGCCCATATTCCAAAGAGCACCTTTCGGATTTCACAGGTCATTTTTTACAGAATTTGATTTCAAACTCCTTACCACACATTTGGGCCCCTAGAATGCCAGGGCAGTATAACTACCCCACAAGTGACCCCATTTTGGAAAGAAGAGACCCCAAGGTATTTCGTGATGGGCATAGTGAGTTCATAGAAGTTTTTATTTTTTGTCACAAGTTAGTGGAATATGAGACTTTGTATGAAAAAAAAAAAAAAAAAAAAAATCATCATTTTCCGCTAACTTGTGACAAAAAATAAAAAGTTCTATGAACTCACTATGCCCATCAGCGAATACCTTAGGGTGTGTACTTTCCGAAATGGGGTCATTTGTGGGGTGTTTGTACTGTCTGGCCATTGTAGAACCTCAGGAAACATGACAGGTGCTCAGAAAGTCAGAGCTGCTTCAAAAAGCGGAAATTCACATTTTTGTACCATAGTTTGTAAACGCTATAACTTTTACCCAAACCATTTTTTTTTTACCCAAACATTTTTTTTTTATCAAAGACATGTAGAACTATAAATTTAGAGCAAAATTTCTATATGGATCTCGTTTTTTTGCAAAATTTTACAACTGAAAGTGAAAAATGTCATTTTTTTGCAAAAAAATCGTTAAATTTCGATTAATAACAAAAAAAGTAAAAATGTCAGCAGCAATGAAATACCACCAAATGAAAGCTCTATTAGTGAGAAGAAAAGGAGGTAAAATTCATTTGGGTGGTAAGTTGCATGACCGAGCAATAAACGGTGAAAGTAGTGTAGTGCCGATTTGTAAAAAAGGGCCTGGTCTTTAGGGGGGTATAAACCTGTGGTCCTTAAGTGGTTAAAGACATGCTTGGAAAACATTACATACGGTGCTACAGAACATACGGGGTAATACAGCGCCACATACCTCTTACATCCAGTGACTTCTCTTCTCTGATGTAGATATTCTCTTTCCTCTTCTTCTCCTGTTAGACCAGACCACCATGGTGACTTCTTTCAGCCGTGCCTCATCTCTGCAGAGTTTAACAAACAACAGACATCTTATTTTCTTTTCCATCTTCTTCCCACCTTCTCAACACCCCATCCTGCCACCCCTAATACTGTGTCCACTGTGCTTCCCAATACTTTCCTGCAGAAACAGTCCCCCTGAAAATACTGATGCCACACAGATAGTGCGTCAGTACAAAAACAACCCTTTATTTTCCTTTCAGATCAGATCCCCCCCCCATCTCAGACCAAACCCCCTTTAGACCTCTGTCAGACCCCATATAAGACCCCAGTTTTAAACTTCAGATCAGACCCCCATTAGACATCCATGTAGGACCCCGACCCAATATCAGACCTCAAAATGTCAAGCAGAACTTACGTTCTTTGGATGCCAGATGTTTGATTAGTTACCTAAACTCTACTACAGATTAGAGGAGATTCTCTCACTTGTTTGTCCAGTTTAATAACAAGTGTGATAGTCTTGTGCAAAGATTTAGTTGGATTGTAAGGGCCGTATGTTTAGTCTATTCCTTAGCTTCCGGGTT
This sequence comes from Bufo bufo, assembly GCF_905171765.1. Taxonomy (NCBI): domain Eukaryota; kingdom Metazoa; phylum Chordata; class Amphibia; order Anura; family Bufonidae; genus Bufo; species Bufo bufo. Next base: position 137,594,325 of record NC_053397.1, read on the forward strand.
TGAAGCTCATTCAACAAGGGCAGACTCTTAGATGACAGCCAGTGCTTCAGTTGATCAAATTTATAGGGCTGCAACTTGGAGCTCACCTAATTTGCTCACCTAATTTGTTTAGACATTAGAGATTAGGCCTAGAAAATAATGAACAGCTAAGGGCCCCTTTTCCCCTCAACACTGGCCAAGCATAGGCCAGATAATTGCTAACATGCATTCGTAGGAACGTTGGTTAGCAATTCTCTGCCTGTGTAAAATTGCAGCTCATTGCGAAACGCTCATTCATTGGGTGATGAGATCATTTGTGCGGTCACCTAAATCGTTGTTTTGCCAGCAGCAGATTGTGCTGTCTAAACAGCCTCTGCTGCCAGCAAACAATGATTCTGTATGAGGATGAGCGATGGCATTAGCAGGAGATTGCTAAATGTAAATGACGAGCTTGGCAGAAAAGGAACGCTTCCCTCTCGACAATCGGCTATCGGTGTAAAGTGGCCTTTAACTTTTAGCAGAAAGGTTCTTCAGGCAGTTGTAAAACTCTTGTCTGCTATTCTAGTTTGTTCTCTCAAGGTTCTGTCATTGGTGTAGGGTAAGTATAAGATTACATTAATTGGTAATCAGTTTTCCATGAGCCCATGACAGCACCCACCTTTTTCCTCCCTTGTTTGGTGAACAAAAAACGCTGAAATATGTAGATTTCTACATATTTAAAGGTGTTTTGTAAGATATTTTTATGGATGCCCCATCCTCAGGATAGGTCATCAATATCGGAACGTTCAAGATTATAGGAACGAGCCCTCCAATTGAAGTGTAATGGGGCTTCTTGTAATTACACCTGCTCATTGCTGCAATGTTAATGGTGAGCACGTAAACAATTAAGGGAAGGCTGTGCTGCATGGCTTGCTGCTTTCTTTTCAGTCGCCTGATCGGCGGGGGTGCTGGGTGTTGGATTCCCGTCGATCTGATATTGATGACCTAACCTGAAGATAGGTCATCAATAAAAATATCTCGGAAAACCCCTTTAAACTTGACTAAAGATGGTATTGTTGATATAAACTGCAGTGGTAGGGGTAACATGGTAACCTAGTAGATAAGGCCGAAAAAAGACATTTATCCATCCAGTTCGGCCTGTTATCCTGCAAGTTGAGGTAACTGTGAGGTAGAAGGCAATTTTCCCCACTTCAGGGGAATAAAAAATTCTTTCCCGACTCCAATCAGGCAATCAGAATAACTCCCTGGATCAACGACCCCTCTCTAGTAGCTATAGCCTATAATATTATTACGCTCCAGAAATGCATCCAGGCCCCTCTTGAATTCCTTTATTGTACTCACCATCACCACCTCCTCAGGCAGAGAGTTCCATAGTCTCACTGCTCTTACCGTAAAGAATCCTTTTCTATGTCTGTGTAAATGAGGTTGTCCGGGTTCAGAGCTAGGGGAGCACTAAAACCCGCCCATCAGTGCCAGGGACGTCACCGACAAGACAAATTTAAACGAGATACAGCACAGGGCACGGGAGAGCATTGAAGCATGAAATGCTCCGATGCTCATATCAGAGAGTTTAGCTCTGAACACGGACAACCCCTTTTAAAGCTCTCCATAGGTGTTTCCTGTCCTGGGCTGGAGCGATTCTTTCATGGGCTCATGGGAAATCGGTAAGTGTGATCTTATATTTCTAAAGTGTTTTCGAGGGGCATTTATGGAGAAAAAGCCATTTCGCCAGTGTTATATTTGTACTTCAAATTTACTACATTGACATTTTACATTACATTTTACTTTTATTGTATGGATCTGAACAATTAAGGTGATGCCAAATATTTATAGTTTTATTTGTTTTACTACTTTTGCACAATAATAGCACATCTTATGCAAAAAAAAAAAGTTTTTTTTTCATTTTGCTGTATTCAAAGACCCTTAACTTATCCATAACAGTTATTATTTTTGGAGGGAAGGGGGAAACATGCAATTTCATTGTAATTTTTTTTTAATGATGTTCACTGGGTGGTTTCATGAACATATTCTCTTTATTATATGGGTTATGACAAATGGCATAAATACCATATATGTGTGCATGTATTTTCTTAAAAAAAAATGTTTTCACTTTTTATGTAAAACTTTTATTATATATATATATAATATATATATACCTTTTTTGGCATTTTTATTTTTTTTGTCCCACTGTGCAATGTCACAATGCAATCAATTGATCACTTGTATAATGCTTTGGTAAACCTTGTATACTAGTGTATTATAGTTTATCATTGTAAGACTGACTCTTTCTATTGCTATTCTTATGGTACAGTCTAATAGGCATACAGTCATGAACCTAGCCTCATTCTGCTGTATTGCAGTGGTTAACCCCTTCTTTGGTTCTGTGTGCAGTTGGTAGGCTGTTTCTAAAGTTTTAATCAGCTTCTGCTATATACACTCACCTAAAGAATTATTAGGAACACCATACTAATACGGTGTTGGACCCCCTTTTGCCTTCAGAACTGCCTTAATTCTACGTGGCATTGATTCAACAAGGTGCTGATAGCATTCTTTAGAAATGTTGGCCCATATTGATAGGATAGCATCTTGCAGTTGATGGAGATTTGAGGGATGCACATCCAGGGCACGAAGCTCCCGTTCCACCACATCCCAAAGATGCTCTATTGGGTTGAGATCTGGTGACTGTGGGGGCCATTTTAGTACAGTGAACTCATTGTCATGTTCAAGAAACCAATTTGAAATGATTCGAGCTTTGTGACATGGTGCATTATCCTGCTGGAAGTAGCCATCAGAGGATGGATACATGTTCTCATTCTGTTTACGCCAAATTCGGACTCTACCATTTGAATGTCTCAACAGAAATCGAGACTCATCAGACCAGGCAACATTTTACCAGTCTTCAACAGTCCAATTTTGGTGAGCTCGTGCAAATTGAACCCTCTTTTTCCTATTTGTAGTGGAGATGAGTGGTACCCGGTGGGGTCTTCTGCTGTTGTAGCCCATCCGCCTCAAGGTTGTGCGTGTTGTGGCTTCACAAATGCTTTGCTGCATGCCTCGGTTGTAACGAGTGGTTATTTCAGTCAACGTTGCTCTTCTATCAGCTTGAGTCAGTCGGCCCATTCTCCTCTGACCTCTAGCATCCACAAGGCATTTTTGCCCACAGGACTGCCGCATACTGGATGTTTTTCCCTTTTCACACCATTCTTTGTAAACCCTAGAAATGGTTGTGCGTGAAAATCCCAGTAACTGAGCAGATTGTGAAATACTCAGACCGGCCCGTCTGGCACCAACAACCATGCCACGCTTAAAATTGCTTAAAGCACCTTTCTTTCCCATTCTGACATTCAGTTTGGAGTTCAGGAGATTGTTTTGACCAGGACCACCCCCCTAAATGCATTGAAGCAACTGCCATGTGATTGGTTGACTAGATAATTGCATTAATGAGAAAAAGAACAGGTGCTCCTAATAATTCTTTAGGTGAGTGTATGCTGTGCTGTTTCTCACACTCTGCCTGAACAATAGGTTATCTAGCTTGCGAAGGTGTGCTGTTTGGTTTGTCTGCCCGTGTACCGAACTCTGCCTGTTTCCTGACTCTGGCCCTCTGTTGTCTAGCCTGATTTAGGCCTGATGACCATATTGACCCTCTGCTGCCTGCCCTGACGTTGCACTTGTTTTACGGATTTATACAAACTCTGCCTGCTCTGACCTAATTTTTAGATATTCTCTAGGTACTGGTACAGTATGTGCTGTCCATATTCAAAAACAGATACCACATTTATACACAATTATAGACTAGTAAGTTTAACTTCTATTGTGGGAAAAATATTTGAAGGACTCTTAAGGGACTATATACAGGAGTATGTGACTGTTAAGTGTTAATAGTAGGGTTGTCCCGATACCACTTTTTTAGGACCGAGTACAAGTACCGATACTTTTTTTCAAGAAGTCACCGATACCGAATACCGATACTTTTTTTAAATGTCATGTGACCGTTTTGGGGGATCTGTGGATCTGTGGATGACGCACTGTCATGTGGGGGATCTGTGGATGGCACTGTTATGGGGGATCTGTGGATGGCACTGTTATGGGGGACCTGTGGATGGCACTGTTATGGGGGATCTGTGGATGGCACTGTTATGGGGTGGGGGGATCTGAGGATGGCATTGTTATTTGGTGGGGGATCTGTGGATGGTGCTGTTAAAGGGGATCTGTGGATGGAACTGTTATGGGGAGGATCTGTGGATGACACTGCTATATGTCATCCACAGATCCCCCTCATAACAGTGTCCCCCAATACACCGGGCCCCGCCGCTCACCGAAGTATTTATAAACGTGAATCCTTATCCTGTTATTAAGTTGAACTAACGCTGCCCTCTCCCATGTTCCCCTGTATCCCCCTGTATCCCCACAGCACTTACTTAAGCTTCCATAGCAGGCAGAGCGGACGGCACCAGTAACGTCACTCACTGACGTCGCGCGTCTGCTCCGCCTGCTTCATTCATAAAGTGGGCGGAGCAGGCGCTCTACGTCAGTGAGTGACGTTACTGCTGCCGTCTGCTCTGCCTGCTATGGGAGCTTACAGGGGTATACAGGGGAACATGGGAACATGGGAGAGGGCAGCGTTAGTTCAACTTAATAACAGGATAAGGATTCACGTTTATAAATACTTTGGTGAGCGGCGGGGCCCGGTGTAAGAGTACAGTGACTGCACCGGGCCCCGCCCCTAGTTACGGACTCCAGCCCCTCCTCTCTCCCGATGCTGCATCTTTGCCGGGCCGCAAAAATATTCATTGCGGGCCGCATGACACCCATGCAGTAAGTAATACCCAGTCACATACCAGCAATAATTATCGTTGCCGGCTCTCTCCACCCCTTCTCAGCTGCCGTTCACTGCCCCCTCTATGCACCGCTCACCAGCCCGCTTGATGTAAAAAAAAAAAAAAAAGTATTCTATTTATGTATCGGGGCGGGGTATCGGCGGCTGAGTCTCGGAATCGGTCCCGATACCGATACTAGTATCTGTATCGGGACAACCCTAGTTAATAGTATCATAAGGGATAACCAGCATGGGGTTACCAAAGACAGAAGTTGTCAGACTAACCTGATTCATTTTTATGAAGAGGTGAGTAGAAGCCTGGACATAGGGGCGGCTGTGGATTTAGTGTTCTTGGATTTTGCAAAGGTATGTGATACTGTCCCTCAAAGAAGTTTAATACATAAAATAAGGTTGATTGGCTTAGAAAGTATAGTTTGTAATTGGATTGAAAACTGGCTGAAGGACTGTTTTCAGAAAGCCGTGGTCAATGATTCCTATTCAGAATTGTCACGGGTTATAAGTGGTGTACTGTATTTACATTTAGTCTGAGACTACTAATTGCCTGCTCTTGACATGTGCATATTTTGTTTTTTTGTATTTTTAAAATGTAACTTTTATTATTTGCTTATTTAATAAATTATGAACAGTTTTGTCTAACCTACTATATTAAAACTATCTACAGTAGACCCTTTTTTTGTGTGCTGTACTCGCGTTTATTTCCCTCTTTCATTAGCTATTTTTGCAGTGGCAGCGTATTTGTTACACTTGCTGACTTCTTGCTAGCTGCTTTCATATATACATTGGATCTGCTATAATTCCTGTAACGGCGCTATTTCTTTCTATACTGCCTACTAGCTATTCAGTGTCTGTTTCTTTTGACACATTTGTATAACTATGTTGCCCTTGTTTGTAACTATTATTTGATAGCTGTTCAATTGCTACACTTGCTGCCTTCTGACTGTCTCCTTTCGTTCATTCAATTCATGTGCTTCAGTTCTGGTGTCGGCGCAATTGCTTACTAAACTACCTACTAGCTACTCAGTAGCTAGCACACTTTTACTGGGTCTGCTGCCTAAAAAACTAAACACTGCCCCCCGACATGTTTCGCCATCTACATTGTATTGTACAGTGACCATAAAGGCATCTTATCTTATAAGGCTCAGTGCTAGAGGAGAGGGGCGGGCTGGAGCGCGCTGGGCGGCAGAAATGGTGAGTGGACGGAGCCTCTAGGTGCTGAAAAGACGCCCCCATAGCACCTAGAGGCTCATTAGCATACCAATAAAACTACGTTTTTTAGGGTAACCGCTGCACAGAAAGGGATTACAATAGCATGGTTAGGTAGAGCAGACACTAGCAGATCGCTAGTGTCTGACAGCTAAATAGGTGAAAATGTGGTGGTAGAAACCCTTTAAGGACTAATATAGGTGTGCTATCGATATGTGTGATACACAGAGGGGTGTGATATACTTATAATATACTTTTATAATAAGTCAAAAACACATAGATCTATGTAGTGATCACCTGGAAGTCAGGGGCTAGGGGCCTACTAGGACCATTTTTATATAGTGTAAGGTTCCGGACGGGGTCGATCTTATCAGGGCGGGTGGTCTGTGGTTAGGCTATCAGGGCCAGAATACCACCCCCCTGTAGGGCAATATCATGGACAGTTCTTTGCCCACCCTGTCCCTCAATACCACATCATCATCTAGCCCAGGGATGGGTGTTTTTTTGCTTTCCCTCCTGGATTCATCGATGTGCACTGGAACCACCCGGATTGTGGTAGGAGATATGGTTTCTGATTTGGTGCCGCTGAGTACCGTATTTTTCGCCCTATAAGACGCACTTTCCCCCCCCAAAAGTGGGGGGGAAATAGCAGTGCGTCTTATGGGGCAAATGCTGCGATTTTGCCGAATTTTCAATGATACATCCGCCGCGATGCCGCGCGGCGGGTGTATCAGCTGTGAGGGAGGAGGGGCTGGGGGCCGGCGTCTGCTTTTATAATGACAGCGGGGCCCGTGCAGTGACTGTATTAATTGTTATGTATATAATCTGGTAATCAGCGCCTGTCTACTTACAACTACAAGCACTCGGTAGCAGAGAGGAGGCAGGCCGGGAGGACTGGCGCTGGCAGCGTGAGTCTCTGCGCCGCCCACTTTATGAATGAAGCAGGCGACGTGGGCGCATGATGTAGTGACTCGCGCTGCCAGCGCCTGTCCTCCCGGCCTGCCTCCTCTCTCCTCTCTGCTACCGAGCGCTTGTAGTTGTAAGTAATACAGGCGCTGATTACCCGATTATATACATAACAATTACCTAGTACAGATATGATAATATACAGTGAGCGGGGCCCGTGTAGTAGAATACAGTCACTGCACGGGCCCCACTGTCATTATAAAAGCAGATGCGACCCCCACCCCCTGTATTGAGGGTTATTCACTACAGGGACACTGTTATGGAGGGGATCTGTGGATGACACATAGCATAAGATGCTATATATGTGTCATCCACAGATTCCCCCCCCCCATAACTGTCATACACAAATCCCCATAACAGTGCCATCCAGAGACCCCAATAAGAGCCACCCACAGATCCCCAATAAGAGCCACCCACAGATCCCCAATAAGAGCCACCCACAGATCCCCAATAAGAGCTACCCACAGATCCCCAATAAGAGCCACCCACAGATCCCCAATAAGAGCCACCCACAGATCCCCAATAAGAGCCACCCACAGATCCCCAATAAGAGCCACCCACAGATCCCCAATAAGAGCGCCCCCCCACAGATCCCCCCCATAAGAGCGCCCCCCCACAGATCCCCCCCCCATAAGAGCGCCCCCCCACAGATCCCCCCCCCATAAGAGCATCCCCCCCCCATAAGAGCGACCCCCCCACAGATCCCCCCCCCATAAGAGCGCCCCCCCCCACAGATTCCCCCCCCCCATAAGAGCGCCCCCCCCACAGATCCCCCCCCCCATAAGAGCGCCCCCCCCACAGATCCCCCCCCCATAAGAGCGCCCCCCCCACAGATCCCCCCCCCATAAGTGGGTGAGCGGAACTGGTGCAGACCCATTCATTTTCAATGGGGCCAGAATGTGCTGTTCGCATTTGCGGATCCACATCCGCATTTGCAGATCCGCACTTCCACATCTGTACTTCTGTTTCCGCAAAAAAATAGAACATGTCCTATTCTTGTCAGTGCGCCCCCCACCCCCATCCCAGTATTAAAAACGTTGGTGGTGCAGTGCGGATCCCCTCTCCCCTGCTCCTCCGATCGGAGCCCCAGCAGTGTAAGCCTGGAGCTCCGATCTGTTACCATGGCAGCCAGGACGCTATTGAAGCCCTGGCTGCCATGTTCAGCTCCATGCTGCTGTGTGCACAAAGCACAGAGCAGCAGGGACAGTGTGAGATCCTATTCACCCTGATAGAGATCTATCAGGGTGAATAGTACAAGGGTTCTAGTCCCTAAGGGGGCTAAAAGTTAGTAAAAAAAAAAAAAATTGAATATTAAGTATAAATGAAAAAAAGATTGAAAAAAAATAAAAACAATAAACATTAATTTTCAGCAGATTTGTGTAGGATTTTTTTTTTTCAAAAATGAAAATTCCCAGAATATTGGAATAAATTATCGGCTATCGGCCTGAAAGTTCACAAATTATCGGTATCTGCCCTAAAAAATCAATATCGGCCGATCCCTAATACTTTCTATGTTAGAAAGTATATTATAGTGCATTTGTATTGTGCGGCAGTAGTGTGCGGTTCTGCTGCGATACTGCAGGTATATAGAGGGACAAGCGTTATTGGAACAAATAATTTCTACTGGTGTGATATACCAGTCCCCCAAAAAAACAGATTGAAGCGGGGTGTTATATACCAATATATTTTCTTTATAGTGCATTTGGGTACTGTATAGTGCATTTGCGCATGCGCGTACGCGAAAATTATATTGGCGATATTTCGCATTGAAAAAAAAAATTAATGGAGATCGCAAATTCGAATTATACATTTGGTATGTCACTGTCCATGTTGTGGGACTATTTGTGCACTTCTAGTAATTATTTCTTGGCTGCAAATATGAGCTGAATTTTTTTCAGGTTCGCCTGCCATTAAAATGAATGGGACCCGCCACTAACTTGCTGTTCGCGAACATTTGATCGCGTTCGCGAACTGTCCCGGCAGATGTTCGTCCATCGCTATACAGGACTACTCCAGGAGGTAGCGGCCTACTCCCCTGCAGCGAAATCCAGATCCCTATATACAGGTTAAAGTGTAAATACCAGGTGACTTCGAGGATCATGCTCTTAGGTTTAGTCGAAAGTCAAACGGGTTGGTTGACACAGTGGTGCCACACCAACTGCTCATAAAATACACATTGTCGCTCATGTAAAAGAGGCCTTACTAATTTGTTAAAGGGGTTGTCCGGGTTCAGAGTTGAACCCGGACATACCCTTATTTTCACCCCGGCAGCATCCCTGAGCCTAGCATCGGAGCATCTCATGCTCCGATGCGCTCCCGTGCCCTGTGCTAAATCGCGCAGGGCACGGGCTCTTTTGTTTACAATAACACACTGCCGGGCGGTAACTTCCGCCCGGCAGTGTGTTCGGTGACGTCACCGGCTCTGAGGGGCGGGCTTTAGCTCTACCCTAGCCGTTTTACTGGCTAGGGCAGAGCTAAATCCCGCCCATCAGTGCCGGTGACATCACCGGGGTTCCTGTCAGCCCCATGGAGAGCCCCGGTACGTCACCGGAACACCTAAAAATGCCTTTGCCCTGCGCAATTTAGCGCAGGGCAAAGGAGAGCATCGGAGCATGAACTCCTCCGATGCTCATGTCAGGGGGGCTGCCGGGGTGAAAATGGAGGGATGTCCGGGATGTAAGTAGCCCACTCAATGCTGATGCTCTTTAATGACATCACAACTACTGCTGCAGTTGTGATGTCATTAAAGGGGTTATGCCTTGATTTATGTGTAAAATGGAAATCGGACATTGTAATACATCAGTCTCTTTGTAACAGATTTATTTCCATCTTTGTACTTCACGTGGATCTAGAGATCTCCCCATTTATTGCCCCAGTTACTTTGCTAGATTTTTTTCAGGGCAAGTGTCCTTTCTCCTGCAGCTCTTCTACTTTAACTCTCACAGCTTCTAACAGTAGCTATAGCTGGTAGCGGTTGAAGGATGGAACTGAGCACATGCTACCATACTCATCCAGTGAAGAAAATATCTCACAACTGGAGCTTGTTTGTAACGGAAAGTACATTCTAAAGTAACTAGAAAATTGCTTTACAGCAGCCACATTACATAGACTCAATGGACAGGAGGGGACCTGATTGACTTTTATGGGGGAGTTTTGTAGGCATGCTCTCTGATGTGCAAAGGTCATGAGGGAGTACATAAGCTTTGACAATCTATTGTGACTGGTGGATCCTGTGTTATCTGTATGTAGATATGCTATTTGTCATTCTAATCCTGCCTGTAATGATAAGCAGATAGCTGCAGTAAAGTGACCAAGAACTGGGGACTACTATTAGGCTTAGTGGCCAGTACAAAAACTGCAGTATTTTATGTTTTTTGTTTAAATATAGATATTCAAAAGACTAATTATGGGAAGCTCATCAAAATAGAGCACGGCCTGCTACCACCCAATAGCCAAACAATAAATATACAAAAGAATGGCCAGCTCACAAGAAGTTAATTGCATACAATGTAATCCCAACCTATAAAATTAAGCCAAGTGTACATATACATACATATACGTTCTTATGCTGACATAGATATACCGTATGGCAGCATGCAATCAAATGTATTATTAGATCCAAGACTTGACAATAAAAGTTAATGCATAAATATATATAAATATATATATATATATATATATATATATATATATATATATATATATATATATATATAATAATTTATAAATGATCACGGTCCCTCCTTTATACTAAGCTGCTGAGCTCTCGCAGCTTACTCTATAATGTATGGACTGCAGCCCTACGTTTTTTTCTTATTCAATTTTCCTATTGGTGTATTTTCCTTGAGTTGATAAGGTATTCAATAGAACATATGCGAGTGTTCAATGTCTCAGTTCACACTAATGAGTGCGTTAGATAGTTAACAGTGGTGATGTGCGAGTCCACTTACATATCCGGACAGTTCGCCGCCTTTTGATGTAACAAATGATTTTTGCAGCGCTTATGCGCTTCTTACCCAATACAGGTGGTGTCTGCACGGTGGAGTCTAATGGCATACGGTTCAGATGTCAGCCGCTCCACGGGTAGTCTCCGGCCGTCGATGACACTGCGCGCCTGCGCTGTACGATGTTCCGGACGCCGACTGCTCCACGTGTGGACCCCGATTCCTAACAGTGCTAGACACCTGCGCAAAATAGAAAGTTCCGGCTGCTCACGGCCTGCAGATCACTGCACTATACTGGTTCAACCTCGCACTCGTAGATTTTCCAATTTTTCGATTCCCGATGGTAGGGGTATTGCACCAATTGTAACAGGGGTGCAGAAAAGTGATCGGGGTCCACACGTGGAGCAGTCGGCGTCCGGAACATCGTACTGCGCAGGTGCGCAGCGTCATCGATGGCCGGAGACTACCCGTGGAGCGGCTGACATCTGAACTGTATGCCATTAGACTCCACCGTGCAGACACCACCTGTATTGGGTAAGAAGCGCATAACCGCTGCAAAAGAAAATCATTTGTTACATCAAAAGGCGGCAAACTGTCCGGATATGTAAGTGGACTCGCACATCACCACTGTTAACTATCTAACGCACTCATTAGTGTGAACTGAGACATTGAACACTCGCATATGTTCTATTGAATACCTTATCAACTCAAGGAAAATACACCAATAGGAAAATTGAATAAGAAAAAAACGTAGGGCTGCAGTCCATACATTATAGAGTAAGCTGCGAGAGCTCAGCAGCTTAGTATAAAGGAGGGACCGTGATCATTTTTTAAATTTTTTTTTATATATATATTTTTATGCATTAACTTTTATTGTCAAGTCTTGGATCTAATAATACATTTGATTGCATGCTGCCATACGGTATATGTATGTCAGCATAGGAAAGTATATTTATGTATATGTATGATTAGCCAACACTTGGCTTAAAGGGTTTCTGTCACCCTGCAAAACTCATACTTTTTTTTTTTTGGATAGTTAGATTGCTCATAGTGCGATATAGCAGAATATAATGCTCTTACTTACATTCATGCGGCCGATTCTTTATAAAACGAACTTTTATAATATGTAAATTCGGGCTCTACCAGCAAGTAGGGCGTCTACTTGCTGGTAGCTGCTGCAGAAATCCGCCCTCTCGCCGTGTTGATTGACAGGGCCAGCCGTGATCTCCTCCTCCGGCCGGCCTTGTCAGTAATTCAAAAATCGCGCGCCTCGCGTCATTCGGCGCAGGCGCTCTGAGATGAGGAGGCTCGTCTCCTCAGCACTCCCTCAGTGCGCCTGCGCCGATGACGTCTTCTCTTTCGGTGATGTCATCAATTACTGACAGGGCCGGCCGGAGGAGAAGATCACGGCTGGCCCTGTCAATCAACACGGCGAGGGGGCGGATTTCTGCAGCAGCTACCAGCAAAGAGACGCCCTACTTGCTGGTAGAGCCCGAATTTACATATTATAAAAGTTCGTTTTATAAAGAATCGGCCGCATGAATGTAAGTAAGAGCATTATATTCTGCTATATCACACTATGAGCAATCTAACTATCCAAAAAAAAAAAAAGAGTTTTGCAGGGTGACAGAAACCCTTTAATTTTATAGGTTGGGATTAAATTGTATGCAATTAACTTCTTGTGAGCTGTCCATTCTTTTGTATAAATATAGATATTGACATGGGACCCGCACCTACATCGAGAATGGATCTCTGAAAGTTGTGGAGGGAGCACTGCTTATGCGCAGCCACCCTGCATTCATTTTTATGGGGCCGCCGAAAAAATCAGAGCAATGGCTCGGCTATTTCATTCGACCCCATAGAAATGAATGTGAGCGGTGGCCGTGCAAGCGTGGTGCGCTCCCATTCACTTCTATAGGGAGAGCGCTTGGCGGTGGCTGGACCTCCAGCCACCACCTTCTCTGTTCCGTTCTCAGTGGGACCTGCACCTATCGGACAATGGGGGCATATCCTAGAGATATGATGCAGATGCATGACACATTTCCTTTAAAGAGGACCTGTCACCCCTCATGACATGTCTGCTTTAGTGTCTACTTGCATTTGCCCATGTAGTAAGAATTCTGGGGCATCTTTTCATATTATTCTAGTAGGAATAATGGCCCAACAAAGAAGTTTATGAATGGATTGCCAACTGAGTGTTACCACTTGGGGGATGATGTCCTTGCATAGTCTGCAACTCACTATACAGGGACACACCCTCAACTGGTAACACAAAGTTATACATTTTCCCTTAAATTTCTAGTAGGTATAATGTATCAATGACTCAACAAAGTCACAATCAGATATTGCATGTAATGTGAACTACAGTTATTTATTAAAACAAACCTGTCAGAAGTGGTGAAATATCCTTTAAGAATCTTAAAGCACCGTAGCAGGTCAGAAAGGAGGAGATTCTGTTTAATTTAAAGGGATTATATATTGCAGTACATATTGATGACCTATCAGGCTGGCACCTCTGCTGATCAGCTATTTGAAGAGGAGGCAGTGCTCTATGCCAGTGCTGCTTTCTCTTCATTACACTGCGCGTGGTCTCTCTTGCAGCGGTAGCACAATGTAATTACATGTACTTGCTCCATTCAAGTAAATGGAGCGAGTACTTGTCATTACACTGCACTGCCGAGACTTTCGAGACAACGGGCAGTGTAACAAAGAGGAAGTAGCACTCACATGGAGTTCCGCCTTCTCTTCAAACAGCTGATGGTCAGGGCACCTTGTCAGACCTGAGGATAGGTCATCAATAAAACTGCCTGCACAACCCCTTTAATACCCTGAACAGAATACAATATTTCAATGCTTCATACAATTTTTCATTTTCTAACACTGTATACTTTTATCTTAGTGGATGAAAAGCGGAAGTCTCGCAGTACTCCAGCTGTATTGATGGAAATTATAAAAGAAGAGGGCCTGTAAGTATAAAACACTATTTAGACTCCTTTCACTCCCTAGCATCCTGGATTATGTTTATAAATGTTGCATATATCAGCAACCCTGTATAAATGCAGAATTAGGGTGCTTTTACACTGGTTTCAGTGGTGGTGTGCTGCTTGTGGCTTACCTAAAATATAATTATAGCCGGAAAAAAAAACTTTAGTAGGAGGTCACAAGCACAAATACAAAGGGGGGTCATTTAATAAACAAATACGCCTAAATTAGGCATATATCTGGTGCAGATTGCAGTGCAAAGATCCTTTGTGCCGCAATCTGCGACTTTTCTCCCCGCTCACGCTAGGTCCTAAAAAGGGGGTGTAATGTGGGCAGGAAACGGGATTCGTCATTTTCTACGACTGTTTTAACTAGGAAGCTGTGTTGCAATTAGAAGCTGGGGTGGACCCCCAGAAGTTATGTAGAGGCCAGCGGATCCACTGCCAGTACAGGGCTTGATTAAGACTAGCATCTAAAACAGCGGTGGGGAACCATTTTGCTGCCAAGGGCCATTTGGATATTTGTAACATCATTCGGGGGCCATACAAAATTCTCAATAAAAATTTTTTACTGCTGTATTTGGTCAAACATATAATTGACTTAGGGATAAGTTACAGAAATTGCACTTCAATTAAAATAATCTAGAGGGCTGTATTTTTGCAGCACAAAATAGCGCCTGCACTATATATATACAGTATATTACATACAATACAGGCGCCATATTGACCACACATAGCAGTCTAATTTTTAAGTTCAGAATGTTACTTATTTGACATTAATGGCAGGAAGCTAAACCCAGGGGGTCCAGAGAGGGGTTCACCCAGCTTTCACTCTCCCTGCCTCTTTCTTCGCAACTGTCCCTGCCTTTGTCCCTTTCTCAGCAAAATATCTGCCCCCACCTCCATCAGCCTGAAATCAGCCTCCTATCAGACCCCCCAGGCCTACATCAGCCTCAGATCAGACTCCCATCAGACCTCTAAGCCTCAGATTAGACCCCAATCAGACCCTTCCCAGCTTCAGATCAGACTCCCATCAGACCCCCAGCCTCAGACCAGACCCGGATCAGACGCCCAGCCTCAGATCAACCCCCATCAGACCCCCCAGGGTCAGATCAGCCCCTATAAGACCCCCCAGCCTCAGATCAGACCTTCATAATACCCTCCCTAGCCTCAGATCAGCCCCCATCAGACCCTCCCCAGCCTCAGATCAGCCCCCATCAGCCCCCCTAGTCTCAGATCAGACCCCTATCAAACCCCAGCCTCAGATCAGACCCTCCCAAGCCTCAGATCAGACCCCCATCAGACCCTCCCCACCCTCCTTTAGCCTCAGATCAGCCCCAATCAGACATCAGATACTGTATTTAAGATAAACAAATAAACTTACCTCTCCAGCTCCGTACGGCGCTGCCTCTTGGCAGATTCACTTACCCTCCCTGTTCTTCTTCCTGCCGCACTATATTGTCACCTCACACCGCACAGCGTCAGGTCATAGTGCACGTCTACGTGCACTGCGTCCTGACGCTGGATGTGTCAGGACACAGTGTGGGGCTGAAAGAAGACCAGGGAAGGTGAGGACAGCCAGTGCAGTGCTGTTCTCACCTTCCTGTGCCTCCCGTATGCTAATGACCGCTTCCATAATGGAAGGGGTCATAAGCATTTTCACATTATGTTCTGGCAGGGGGCCGGGGGCCACATGAAATGATACCGTGGGCCGCATACGGCCCTCGGGCCGGAGGTTCCCCACCCCTGATCTAAAACGAGCCCTCACACAGCTCAGTCAACCAAAAAAATTAACAAAATTTAATCTTGAGCTTCAGAACATATTTTGGGAGGCCCTCCAAAACATTTTTGATGATGTACTGGTCAATTTCACAATTATATGTTATCCTGAAATGTATGCTGGACCCCATGAACCCGATGGTGGCTTATAAGAAATGGAAGGTAGGGATAGATAGTCTGGATGTGACTACTTGTATATTGAATGTTCTGGGAAACTTCAGACGTCACAATGGGGCTGAGCGAGATACCAAGCACAGCCGCTGTACTTGGTAAGCACGGAGAAGGCCATGATGCTCACAGGAGCTCAGATGCCTTCTCAAACAGCTAATCGGTGGGGGTCCCTGATGTCAGACCCCATCTAATCAGAGGACAGGTCATCAGTATCAAAATGCTGGAAAACCCCTTTTAAAGTGTTTATTCTGCTTTGTGAATGCCACAATGAAAAAAAAATCTATATGCCCAAATAGGTCATTGTTTGTCACCTTGCACCCCCCCCCCCAAAAAAAATGTAATGAAAAAAGATCACGAAGTCATATACCTCAAAATGGTACCAATAAAACTGCAGCTCTCCCCACAATAAATAGGCCTTCACAATGGTGCGACACAAAGCAATTTTGTTTTTTCAAATTTTTTCTTTTTCAAAGTAGTAAAACTATATAAATTCTGTATTTTTGGAATCATACTGGCCCCGACAATAAAGCTAATGTTCTGTTGCAAGCAGTGTGTGTGGAACCACTGTGCCAACCAACCAGTTTGACTTTTGGCTAGACCTAATAGCTTTGTCCTTGTTGGTTCCCTGACTCTGTCTGATGTTCTTAGAGGGTAGCCAGACTTTTGTCACCAGAAGAGAACTGAGGTGGAGACTTGTCCATCCAAACAGTGGACTGTGCATGAGCAGCTGCCAAATCTGATAAAAACAGAAGTCCGCTGCCAGCACCCCAGTTTGGCAACTGTACTTGGTAAAAAAAAAAGTAGATTCATTAGCATGGTTATTATAAGAAAGTTACACCCAGTGGCCCAGTCATCTTGATGTACAGTACATTGTTAAAGTGGCACAAGTAGTTGGTTAAAACTTTGGTTTTGTGCTCCACTTGGCCATTAGCCTGCAGGTGGTAGGCGGAAGAAGAGTCCAATTTGACATCCAGAAATTTGCAGACTGCTCTCAAAAACTTAGCCGTAAACCAAAGTTCCCTATCGGACACAATGTACCGAAGGAACCCATGAAGATACGTGAAGATGGATGTGGATAGATTGGAGGCTTGGGCAGAAAAGTGGTAGATGAGGTTTAACACTGACAAATGTAAGGTTATGCACATGGGAAAGAATAATGCAAGTCACCAGTACATACTAAATGGTAAAACACTGGGTAACACTGACATGGAAAAGGACCTAGGAATTTTGGTTAACCACAAACAAAGCTGTAAAAACCAGTGTCAGGCAGCTGCTGCCAAGGCCAATAAGATAATAGGTTGCATCAAAAGGGACATAGATGCCCATGATGAGAACATAGTCCTGCCACTTTACAAATCACTAGTCAGACCACACATGGAGTACTGTGTACAGTTCTGGGCTCCTGTAAACAAGGCAGACATAGCAGAGCTGGAGAGGGTCCAGAGGAAGGCAACTAAAGTAATAACTGGAATGGGGCATCTACAGTACCCTGAAAGATCAAAATTAGGGTTATTCACTTTAGAAAAACGACGACTAAGGGGATATCTAATTACTATGTATAAATATATCAGGGGTCAGTACAGAGATCTCTCCCATCATCAATTTATCCCCAGAACTGTGTCAAGTGGACATCCTCTGCGTCTGGAGGAAAGAAGGTTTGTACACAAACATAGAAGAGGATTCTTTATGGTAAGGGCAGTGAGACTATGGAACTCTCTGCCTGAGGAGGTGGTGACGGTGAGTTCACTAAAAGAGTTTAAGAGGGGCCTGGATGTGTTTCTGGGGTGTAGTAATAATACAGGCTATTGCTACTAGAGATGGGTTGTTGATCCAGAGAGTTATTCTGATTGCCTGATTGGAGTCTGTAAGGAATTTTTCCACCTCATCCACCATGATGGCCACAATGAGATTGATCCTTGACCTCTGTAGGGGCAGGAACACAGAGTTTAAATTCCCTCCACCCCCTCAATGTTTTCCTGCCCCTACGGGGGTTAAAACGTGGAGAGAGCCCTCCTTGTGAAGGGAGGAAAGAAAGAAGAAGCCTATGGTGTTACCAGATCTCCAGCTGTCCTCCCGCGGCAAGGGCTAAGGCTGGGCAGCAGGTGCATCAAGGACCCTCGTTCTGGCTTATGCTGGAAACTGCGGTCCCAGCCAGCATACCTCCTCCATCTTGGGGAAGTAGTCAGCTGCGCTGGATTCAGAGAGAGGTATGCACGTGAATCCGGCGTCCTCTTGTACTTAACCCGGTGACCGGCAGGGGATTAGGTGTGGAGAAGGAGTTAAGGGGCTGTGCGGCGCATGAACAAGCAGACAACCCGGGGCGCAGAAGTTGAAAGAATCGCAGGACTTCACTCAGCATCTGCCTGCAGTCACTCCGCGATGTCTGAGACACCTACTCCTCGTCAGGAGGTCCCGGATCCCTCTGCAAGCGCCAGTACTGTGAGTCCCCTGCGGGGGTTTAAGTGCTAGACACCACATTTCTTTTTATGCAAGTGTACTAGCTCTGTTAGCTGAGTGTATATTAGGTTGTTCCTTTGATTCCAGGGCACAAAAGACTCTAGATCAAAAATAAGGATACTAAAGTTCAATGCCTGCTCTAAGAAACTCCCTGAAAATTATAAGAAAAGACTTGTCTGTCTGAGATATGGAAGGAGGAACAACCAAATATTTTTAGAGATAAAATCCTTTATTCAGGATGAAATAAAGTCCTTCTTAGCATCTTTGTCCACTCCCAGTGGTTCCCTTCATCCTCCAAAAAAAACGGAAGCTTTCTGTCCAGTCCTCTGACGCAGACGAGGCTGAAGAAATTTCGGTCTCCTCTAAACAGGTTATTGAGGAAGATCCTCTATCCGAGGGAGAGGTCATAGAGGAGGATAAGTATATTTTCTCATCTGAAAAGATGGAGGAACTATTAAGAGCCGTCAGATCCACTATGGGGATTGAGGACACTCCTAAACCACACACAGTCCAGGACGAGATGTTCGGAGGCCTTAGATCTAAGAAATCTATTGTTTTTCCGATAAATGAAAACATGAGAGATGATTATAGACGAGTGGCTAGACCCTGAGAGGAGACTATGTGTCTCTAAGGAATTTAGAAACCGACTTTGTTTTGACCAGTCTGAGTGTAAAATCTTTAATGAGACACCTAAAGTAGACATTCAGGTGGAGAAGGTGGTTAAAAGAACAGCGTTATCATTTGAGGACCCAAATTAGGTGACCCCATGGCCCGTAAAGCTGACAGGTTGTTAAAAAAGGCCTGGGAATCGTCTATGTTCAGCGTAAAAGCTAACATGGCAGCAGTTAGCCACATCAGTGGCTAGGGCCATGTACATCTGGTTAGGGGAACTGGATGAGCATCTTAAAAACAAAACCCCTAAAGAGGAGATCAGAGACTCAGTCCCTTTACTTAGATCCGCTACGGCCTTCTTAGCCGACGCCTCTATTCGTTTCTCCGCTAAGGAGGCAACTCTATCAAATGCCGCTCGAAGGGCCTTATGGATGAAAGCCTAGTCTGATGGCA